>NC_091122.1:150050287-150363620 GCF_040183065.1 Periplaneta americana
GTTGGAGTCAACGTCTCAACTCTCATTATAAAGGAACTCTAGAGTCTAGACATTACAGTTAATGACAGATTTATTATTTTATGGTTTCAATTTATTTTATTTGAGTACATAATATGCCTAGATGTATTAATTAATGTGTTATATTTCCGCTGTGTCGACTGCTAGCTGGTGTGATATCAGCGCCAACTCTAGGGAGAAAGCAGAATCTCACGCTTTAGCTGGCTTGAAGGTCATTGAAATCAGCCCGGCTACGTCAAAGGTACCGACGCGAAGTGTCCATTCTTTATAATCCCTATTCGCTGGTAGAATCATGGGGCAGGGCATAGTTGCGCCACACGGTGAGGTAAAATGCAGCATACAAAAAAGGGTCCCTGTTTTGTGGGCATAGTTGCGCCCCGTTCCCTTCAGGTAGAGAAAAGGTCATGGCATAGTTGCGCCCAGATGAAATAGGAAGAGAAAAAGACACTACGGAAACTCGAGCCTCGTAATTAACCAACCTTATTGATTTCTTATTCGATTTATATTCATTATCGATACCGTTAAAATGAACACCATGAAGTTGGCAGTATTTTATTAACTGTTTTTCTACTGTTTATGCAGTGATTATCGATAGCCTACCGTTAAAATGAACGCCATGAAATTGGCAGTACCTTATTAACTGTTTTCTACTGTTTATTCAGTGATTATCAATAGCCTACCGTTAAAATGAACACCATGAAGTTGGCAGTACTTTATTAACTGTTATATTCAAATGAGTGAGCCGTTGGAATATGGGGCCTTAGCAGTCCTGACATTTTATTAGTGATTTACACACCGTTTGTGGCGTATAGTGAGGTTAATTTAAAATGAATGTTTAGTTTAGTAAAAAGGGTGAAGAGTTAATAATTGATAATGGTTCTAAGTTTCAATTTTCGAAACCCTGTACCGTAGGGTTAAGATATCGATGTAGAAACAAAAAATGCAGTTCATTTATTGTGTGTGATCAATAAAAAAGTGTTATTTTAAATAGCAAAATTGATCATACGCTAGGCCTACCTGATTTCAATGCAGCTATCACTGTAATATTTTTAAGTAATTTAGTTATTTTATGACAATCGCTTTCGTGTGTACTATGCTCATCGGGGCGCAACTATGCCATGTCCCATTTGCTACCTGATTTCTTCGGGGCGCAACTATGCCATGTCCCTTTTGCTACCTGATTTCTTCGGGGCGCAACTATGCCATGTCCCATTTGCTACCTGATTTCTTCGGGGCGCAACTATGCCATGTCCCATTTGCTACCTGATTTCTTCGGGGCGCAACTATGCCATGTCCCATTTGCTACCTGATTTCTTCGGGGCGCAACTATGCCATGTCCCATTTGCTACCTGATTTCTTCGGGGCGCAACTATGCCATGTTCCATCTGCTACCTGATTTCTTCGGGGAGCAATTATGCCATGCCTAGGCCTCCCAATTGCCCGCGGGGCGCAACTATGCCATACCGGAATCATGTCCCATAGCAAAATAAAAAGATTGGTTTATCTTTATATTAAAATTAATTAATTGTTTTTGTATATGTTGTTGATTAAATTTTTTCATTTACAAAGACGAATGGGAATACAAGTACTTTTGTGTTCCTCGAAATAACAAAGCATTGTGTTTGTTGTGCAACAAGGAGGTATTCTGCTCCTTGTTTAGTGTGTTCCGGCATTTTAAATCCCCCCCATGAACAGAATTATACAGGGACATCATTTTATTTTTACTTCAATTTTTATTGTACCTGAGTTTTTGAATGTACTTCACTCCCACCCCTTCTACTAAGAAAGTTCCAACTCCACACAGAACCAAGACCGCAGATAGTAAGCAGTACTGAGTTACTGAGTATAGTACGTTCCAGAAATATGTTCGCGTTTTCCAGTGACGAAAGAGCTTTCAATATTGAGTCATATTTTCGCACAGGTACTGTCCGTTTGCCTACGTCGCATCCCGATTTCCCCCACCTGCTTCTGCTCGCCCCTCTGTAATAGCTGGGCTGTCTTAGCTCTTTTCTGAAAACATTAATTTCTCTTAGGAATTGGAAGTTTACGTAATATTATACAGCTGTTTAATTTAACTTAAATAAAAGGGCCTCGTTAAGTAATTAACTGTCACGTGATTTCCTCCCTTTCTACAATCCTGCGGCATAACCACTTGGACGGACAGTAGATAGCATGTCTGAGTAATTTTATATATTCGGGTCGGGCAAAAGTGAAGATTGAATTTACAGTACGTAGAGTAGGTACAGAATTATTTCAACATGAGTTACTAGTACGAAGAACGAAACTGGCAATTGGAATTAGATGCAATAGTCTATAGTGCGATAATATGCACAAAAGAACTGAAGCCTGTATCGAAATGAACGGCCACCATTTTCAAAATTGTGTTTAAATATTCATATTATGATTATTTTTCAATTTAACTTCTTTCTCTATATTGTACGCTAATGTGCTGTAGACAGTATAATATACACTGCATAATGAATACGTTCGCATGGATAACTCACTTCGTAAGTAAAAACACTTATTCTTAATACAGTACTGTACTTTGATTAAAGAAAAACCTAATGAAAATTATCAAACTCAAAATCGCGATATTTCCTAGTTTACGTAAATGGATGAACTACTTTTCTTCCTTCCTATACCTAGTAGAGTGATTTGTGTTTTACGCCAGTATCATCGAACTCCAGTCTTGGAGGGGGGAGCAAGCGGTGTTTCCGGTTCTCTAAAGGTATAGACAGGTTAATATTAAAAATGTTAGTAAAAATAAAATGATGTCCCTGTAGTTAGAAGAATTTGCCAGATAAATATTTGAATTTGTATTTATATCGTGATGATATTGTTATAACAGAAATCCTGATATTACAGTATAGTGACGATTTTGTGTAGTCGTTTTACAGATTAAACGCTAATTTATGTCCTTTTTAAACAGGGCCATCTCGCAATAAGAAATTGGAAGAATTAAAACATTCATTAAAAACCAAAGACAAGCCAGCTACAGTTTGTTTAGCAACAAACATACTTCGTGTTAGTTATCTTTTCTCAAAACATGTAGCAGAGGCGTTCTCGAAGGGAGTAAAAACTTCGGCCCAAGGTTTTATAATAAGATAATAGCTAAATTCCTAAACATACAATTTGCTAATGCTCTTTATTTAAAAAAAATCAATTAAAAAATGCTGTTAACAGAGAAAATTTAAAGTTCAAATATTGTGATATGTGTTTCTTCTTCTTCTTCTTCTTCTTCACTTTTTACTCTGATATTTAATAAAATGTCTTAAAATTAGGCTATGTGGAATGCTCTCTAAGCAAGAGTATGTAACTTTCTCTTTCTGGGGGTGCTAGAGTGTTTTTATATTAAAAAGCATTATGTATCTTTGTTCTGGCAATAATAATAATATAATAATAATGATAATAATAATAATAATAATAATAATATTATATTGTTGTTTTTTGTAACATTAAATATATATTTGTTAATTATTCGTGCTAAACTTGGACTCTCACTCTGAGAGAGGAACATAGGTTAAGGGTGTTTGAGAATAAGGTGCTTAGGAAAATATTTGGGGCTAAGAGGGATGAAGTTACAGGAGAATGGAGAAAGTTACACAACGCAGAACTGCACGGATTGTATTCTTCACCTGGTATATTTAGGAACATTAAATCCAGACGTTTGAGATGGGCAGGGCATGTAGCACGTATGGGCGAATCCAGAAATGCATATAGAGTGTTAGTTGGGAGACCGGAGGGAAAAAGACCTTTAGGGAGACCGAGACCTAGATGGGAGGATAATATTAAAATGGATTTGACGGAGGTGGGATATGATGATAGAGACTGGATTAATCTTGCACAAGATAGGGACCGATGGCGGGCTTATGTGAGGGCGGCAATGAACCTTCGGGTTCCTTAAAAGCCATTTGTAAGTAAGTAAGTAATCAGTTCATCTGTTGCAAGAAAAATATTTGCATTCTATTTACTTTGTTCATTACTCATTCGATCTGTTTACGGAATGAAGCAACACAATTATTATTTTCGTTCTATTTATGTAAATACATTTTAATTAAAATGTAAACGCTTGTTTCGTTCTATTAACATTTATCAGCACCCTATTAGTTTAGGTCAGGAGTCTAACACAGCCGCGGCGAAAATGCGACTCACGAGCACATTGTGGCTCGCAGTGCTTTTCTCTTGCTTCCTACCTACAACCCCCACCCTCTCACTCACTGGAGTCAAACTCCGTTCTATTTGTATTTGTCTCGGACCTGCGAGTGGCGTATCGTCGCAATGTCTCTCTCGAAACCATGTACCTCTATAAAAAACGAAAGTTTCAAGTAGGATGGGAAGATGCATTCTTTTGCTTACAATATGATGAAAATATTAAATGTATGATTTGTTCACAAATATTACTAGGAAAACGGTTGTATAACATAAAACGGCATTATAAGTTACTACATGTTATTGATGAAACATTAAAAGGTTAAGTATTGTTATTATTATTATTATTATTATTATTATTATTATTATTATTATTATCATCATCTCTGTACGTCGATTCTTTTACAGCAGATGTACGAATAATGCGGTTAGATTTTCAATTTAAACTCACAGATTTACAATGTGACGTTAAATGAAAGCTAGATGTAAGGACTTGACAGATATTGAACTTTTCAAATCTTTGGAAAAAATTAATATTTGAAGCTTCGTTCTTTCGCTTGCTCTGTTGAAGCCATGTTCGCTGTAACTTACGTTTGTGAAAAATTATTTTCAACAATGAAAATAGTAAAAATCAAATTTAGATCACGACTGACAGACAAATACCTTCGTGATCAACTACGATTGGCAGTAAGTGACATAGGCCTAATTCCTGATTTTGAGACTTTGTCGCAGAGACATTCTGAAGACAGTTAATTTTAGGTTGTGATAATGTGTCCTATGTTTTCTTGTTCATTTCTTTCTTCGTTACACGTCCTAAACATTTCCCCTTCGGTTGTCTGCCTCCCTCCATAGGTGCTATGCACGTTGCAGCTTACACAGTGGCTCGGCGCACCATGGCCTTTTCGCCACGGCTGGCCTAACAACACAACTATTACATCGCGTTTCTACTGGGTTACGCCACTGCACAGCTTTGGACTCGCCTTGTAAACAATCAAACGAAATACGCGTGACCTTGCTGTTTTAGATGTGGAGTGAGTTGCTGATTATGTTCGTTCCACCCCTTTTCCCCATCGCTGCAATAGCCACAAGGATAAACATCAGTTGTACAGAAACAGCTGACATGTGTTGTTCTATTTATTTTTATTGTTCTCCTGGAAAATACCAATTTTGACACGAGTTTTTTTGTAATAATGTCTTCAGTTATTTAATTACTGTAACCATTCACTTAATCACAAAACGTGTAATAGACTTAGCATCACGCGCCACTACTCTTCGTCAAGACATTTGGCTCATTGTACAAACTCCGTACTCACTTAACTTCAAAGATAGTGGCAAAGATTCCGTTTTCCAATAATGACTAATACTGTAGTCCGGATCAGCTTATTTCATACCCTAAGGGTGAAATCTAACAATTTTCCCCCATTACTACATATGCTAGTGGATTATGGTGATTTTCTAGTTTGAAGGTTGAATTTTCTTTCGCCAACTTCGTTTCGAATTTCGATACTGAGAAATACTACAACTGGTAGTGATTTTCTGTTATGTTGGCAGCAGGAACAGCTGTTGTCGGTAATGGAAATTATGAAAATTCAAATTGTTCTAGATTTCTGAGCCGATTACTGGAAGCTAGTGAAATTCGAACATACTAATAATTAATTAATATCAGAATTATATTAATACATAATAGTTATTTTATGTGTTATGGTTAAAATTCAAGAAAACAGTCAGGTAAGTGTAAATAAATATAACATGTGGTGTGATACATGCACTTGGGTGATGGATAGAAAATGCTCATATAGACAAGAATTATAACTAAAATAGCAAAATTATTAAGAGTAAGTAAGTATTCTTAAACATACATTTTAATGTGGCATTCGGTTTTCGGAGTTTGTACTAATCATTTCACGTGATGAGACAAAATACATTTTTAGGTTAGGTCTCGTGAATCGTAAATTGCTTAGTCAAAGCAATGAATTTCATGTTGTCATACAAAATACATTTGAATATTAGATCATATTAATGTACTAATTTCCAACATAATGTGCGAGAGGTCCAGGTGAAAAATATAGGTCTATTCTTTCACAAATTATTGAACCATTTAGAAAATACCTCCCGACATAAAGATGAGGTGCAGTAAATAAGTAATAATAATAATAATAATAATAATAATAATAATAATAATAATAATAATAATAGTGATGATGATTTATTTAACCTGGCAGAGTTAAGGCCATACGGCCTTCTCTAACACTCAACCAGGAGTAAAGACTGCGTTACAAAAACACTACAAATTTACAAATTACACTACAATTTTACACACAAAACTGAATAAGATAATAATAATAATAATAATAATAATAATAATAATAAGTAAACAACAAATAAGAAGAAATCAGACATAATATATAACATACAGAAAGAAAGAAAAAAGCATAATAATATGTGAACAGCAGGTCAAAATAAATGAGGCATACAAAAAAAAGACAATTATTCATAATAATAATAATAATAATAATAATAATAATAATAATAATAATAAATAAGAATAGTAATAATGATGATAATAATAATAATGATAATAATACTAATAGTAGTAATAAAATAGTGCAGTACAAAGTATACAGTGAATACAATATTTCTAAGTACACACAATAAGGAAAATTAAGATTATATATAGCTCAACTTATCACATTAGAGATATAACATTATCGGAAAATATGAAAACAAAAATATAAAATAAGTTGAATATCATTAGAACATAAAAAAAATGTGAATACGTGGAAACATGCAATACAACACTTGTCATAATAGTAAGTTAGTTTGGCAACTCGTCATAAGATAATTTTCTAACTTTGATTTGAAAGAATTCAATGTTCGGCAGCCCTTGACTTCAGGCGGCAGAGAGTTCCAGTGACGGGAGGTAGCAACAGTGAAGGATGAGGAATACAGAGATGATGCGTGAAGTGGAATTTCTAGCGTGTTATCGCGTTGTGATCGAGTATTAATATTATGATAGCGAGAGAGAGTATGAAATCGAGCGAATAAATAATAGGGGGATGAAGAGTGCATAATTCGATATAAGAGAGAAAGTGAGTGCAAATTTCTCCTCTCATGTAACCTAAGCCATGATAACTTCTTGAAAGAAGGTGAGATATGATCATAGTATCGAACATTACAAATGAAGCGGACGTACGCGTTGTGAACACGCTGTAGTTTCTGAGCGGAATCAATCCTGAGATCACTGAACAAAACGTCGCAATAATCGAAGTGAGGTAGAATGAGTGTCTGTACCAGCGTCTGCTTTAATTTAGATGGATAATGATACAATCTTTTTAGTGAATGGAGAATAGAGAATGCCTTCTTACATGTATATTTAATATGCGTATCCCAATTGAGATTAGATTCGAAATGTACTCCGAGATTTTTGACGGTAGAGCTAAACGGGATGATTGTTTTATTCAGTTTCACAGGTGGAATATTCAGGTCGTTGACTTCAGGAATTAATCTACGGTTCGCGAACAGAATAGCCTGTGATTTACATGCGTTTAGGTTAAGCCCAAATTGTTGAGACCAGAAAGAGATGGAATCAAGATCTTCATTCAGACTATTAATGCTATCGTTTAGTGCGTCGGGACGGGCTGAAATATACAATTGAACGTCGTCTGCATATATTTGATATCTGCAGTGCTTAAATGAGTTGGAAATTCCATTTATATAAATAGAGAAGAGCAAGGGGCCTAATACTGATCCCTGAGGAACTCCTGTATCTACAGTACGCCAGGATGAGAAACGATTATTAGATATGACACGCTGCTGGCGGCCAGTAAGGTAGGAGTACATCCAGGTGATAGCACTATCAGAAAGGTGTAGCGTTTGTAGTTTAGTTAATAGTAGATCGAAGTCAACAGAATCAAAGGCTTTGCTATAGTCCAATAAAACTAGTACAGTAGCCTGTCGTTTATCCATGGCTGCGCGTATGTCCTCAGTAACATTCAACAAAGCAGTAGAAGTGCTATGGCCATTTCTAAATCCTGATTGTAAAGGGTCTAAAAGATTAAATTCTATTAGGTAGTCTGACAACTGCTTATGAATGATGCGTTCCAGAGCTTTAGATAAAACGGGAAGAATGGAGATTGGCCTATAGTCTTTTGCAGAAGTAGGTGAATTTACTTTAGGAAGTGGGCGTACCAAGGCTGTTTTCCAGAGTTGGGGATAAACAGACGTGATAATTGAAGCATCATGAAGTAAGGCATCATTATTGTTAATAGTATATTCTTCTTCTTCTTCTTCTTCTTATTATTATTATTATTATTATTATTATTATTATTATTATTATTATTATTACTATTGTACATGTCATTGTGATTTTACCCTCTTTGGTGATATCTGGTATTAGTTGGCAACACTGAAGAGACAGCCAAATTAGCATTTTAGGAACTGCTCTTACGTGAACCTCTCTATAATTTGCTTCTACAGCGATCGATTTTGTCTTATGAGCGCTTACGTTTACATATATTTCCCACTTCGCCACTGATGCGAGCGATCATCTCTGTTTGCTTGTCTGTCTACAATGTTTACATCAGGAACAAACTTACGTGAGACAATCGCTATGTGTAGATTCGAGCTGCCCTGTCGGCCGCAGACCGAGTTATGAAATAGTCTCGGCATGACAGACAGCGCGGCACAAAGGGATATCTTATGTGAAGCTTTACCGTTAGATGGCAGGACCGTTCCATGCGGCACAGGGCTATATTATGTCATATGCTACAGTTCGTTACGTAATCCCGCTTGTTGGTTTTCTGTGCGTGTCGAAATTATATTTATAATTATTTTGTATAACCTAGTATAATTTAATATAATTCAGTATTTTCTTACCTTATAATCTAATTTAATTTACAATAAATAATAGCGTAAACTTGTATAATACTGAGCTATTCCCTTAAGAGATCGATGGGGAAAACTGCAGTTTACAGAGTATAGATACGAGTAAATTGAATGTTCATGAACCTAAACGAGAACTTTGAGAACGAGGTGCACGAATAAAAAAAGAAGGATCTTTGTCGAAGGTGAATATTGCCTCTTTAACCATAAGTATTGTAAGTAGGCACCGTACGCGATAAACAGGATATGCAGCCACCAATGTGTTTTTTTTTACATAGGGAAGGGACTATGGGGCTTGAAATCCTCGTACTTTTTTCTCTCTAATTGCAGAAAGAACAAATTCAGTTTTTAATAGGATGATATAATATGATCGCAGTAGTATCACGATTATTCGTGCGTTTTGAAGGTTAGGGACATGCAGTTTTGAATACTATGCATGATGATTTTCAAAATTTGAAGTTAAAACATGGTTTTAATAAGTTACATAGATTATATTATTTATAGGCCTACATATTTTTTTCACTACGAATCGTCCTAGATAATAAACATCCCAGTTCATCCTGAGTTAACTGTAGGGCAAGTATCGTTCCTTTGTAAAATGTACAGTCTAAGCTAACATAGCTTGCATATGTTTTTATTAAAATTTTTTTCTTTGCCCTCTTACAAAATGAATGAAACTGTAGCCAGCAATTCCTTATTTGTAGTTCTTTTTGTTTAATAGGCTCAATTTAGTTAGTTATATTTTTTAAGGTTGAAAGCATATATTCAGAATTTTTCGGGGCATGATTGAAGGCAAAAAGCTTTCTCTAGTTTTCACATATAGGAACACAACAAAAATGTGACATTTCGAGTTATTTTTAAGAGTATTTAATATACAAATACACTACGTAAATACTCAATGTTTAGATATTGGGAAACAAATGCACACGCAAAGCGCATCCATGGATAATAGGATGCGAAACTGCGGTCAGCACCATCTGGCGGCGGGAGGCTGAAATAATATGATCAGCGTCCAACGTCGTAGGTGGTGAACATTAGAACTACGTGTTGGGTACATTACCCAGAGTTCTCTATTTATCCGTTCGAGATATTGCTCGAAGAGACAAGATGGCAGACAGAAACTTGCTAATAAGTGAACATAAAGTGATACGTGTGTGTATAAGCAGTGTATGTTGAACAGTGATGTTAATGGACGTTGTAAAAATAGTGTTGTTGAATGTATTGTAAAGTAATAGTAATATAATAAATTGAACTATCTAAGTAGTGCTTGCAGACTTTTCCATTGCGCTGTACAATAAATACCCAAAGAATACAATCCCAATTATCTAACCTTTTGCTTTATTTTTTGTCTCTGTCTGGTTATATTTTAATTGGGTAGTGTAAAATAGATCGTCTCTTTTATCTTCCTGTTGCCTCTGGTAAGAATTTTCAATAGAAGATGCTGTGAGGAATAAAAATGTAAATGTTTTATTTTAAATTGGGTTATTTTTGAATTACGATGAGGGTGGGAGGGAATACTTTCTGCACAGTTTAACATTTTCGTCAACAGGTGCGCTGCTAAATGCATGGAGTAATTAGTTACTCTTTTCGCTACTTGGTGCGCTGCTAGATGAAATAAAGCCCCTCCCCCCAAGAGGTGGCAGCAAGATCAATTTCTACAACAGCGCCTCTAGTATGTGTTACGGGAAACTCAGTAAGTTTCGCATTCTTTTATATATTCATCCATGGCGCATCCCTCAAAGTACACCCGCCCTATCTGTTGGTGCTTGTTCAGGATATCCCTATTAAACCGTCTGCCTCGGCTGACCGAATTATGGAACATGCTGTGCTGTCTGCTGTCCCGGGTTCAAGTGCTCCAGAGCGCGGCAATTACAGGCTACAGTCACGGCATTGCATGAGAGGCAACACGTCATGATTTCGAATAGAGTACAGCACAGAGCGTAAAGGTACCGACAATGTTCCCTCAACCTCAACAATAGGAGATCAGTGGCTAGTATCTAGAGTTCTGCGTTTGGTTACCTAAAGCCTCAAAGCAACGCGCGACGGTATAGGTACGTCAAAGCAAAGCTAAACGGTTGGATACGAGTGCTTCAATAGAAAAATTTGGTAGCGAGCACTTCTTTAGGAAAGAAGAAAACTTATTTTATCAGAAAGAAGGAGACATTTGTCTTTTGAAACACTTAAAATGTTTACAGTCACTCGTTGTAATGTATAGAGACTCGTAAAGCAAGTACTCAGTGTAAATAATTTTTTTTTTTTTTTTTATAGTTTCATCTGTATTATTTGCAATTTTCACCATTTATTGATTTATTTGTTTATATATGTATAGACTACAGTACTTACTTACTGGCTTTTAAGGAACCCGAAGGTTCATTGCCGCCCTCACATAAGCCCGCCATTGGTCCCTACCCTGAGCAAGATCAATTCAGTCTCTATCATTATATCCCACCTCCCTCAAATCCATTTTAATATTATCTTCCAATCTATGTACAGTTTCCCTAGAAAAGGATGAGACGATTGAATATTCGTCTCAGATGTAAGACACTGCGCATGATCGGAGGCCAGAGCACTGATACACAAGATAACGAATATTGAGTTACTTAAATTCAGGCTGTTTGGTTTGTTACTAGCATCGTTCCGAAATTCACTTCAAAACCTGCAAAAAATATGATAATATAACGTAAATAAAACATAAATATATACATAAATCGTGTAGTTAAATCGACAATGGACTTTCATGACTAGATCGACACTCCGCACAGAAAGGAAAGCTTTCGTGTCGTTTCAATAGCTCAGACGCTAAGACTTCTGCGTCTCGTGTAGAAGAGTGCGAGTTCGATTCCTAGTCTCCAAAACGTTTTTTTTTTGTCTAAATAACTTTGAAATATAGTTTTACAAAGTCCTCAGATTAAGTGTTAATGATCACAGACAACACAAAATTACAAGTTATAATATTGTAAACGTTAATCTAATGAATGCATTTATACATACACATACATACAATGTAAATGCATATATATTAAAAACTAACAATTAAAATTAAATTAAAAAATATTCCTAAGCCACACAGACAAACTTTTATAAAGGTTTACAGTCCTTAGGCTATGTCATTTGTTGAGTAGTTATTACATTATTTTATTAGTAGCTTTCTCATATGTGTAAGAAATGCACTCGCACAAAACAATTTTTGTTAAAAGTGTGGCCTTGGATAATTTCATTCTCACCCCTTCAGTTGATTTTAACTATTTTATCCACGTGTTTGCAATAGTGTTTAATTTAATGTGCATTCAATTTTATTCATATTATGATTGAATGAAAAAGCACTGTTGCAGTTATTCACTAATTGCATATATTAATACTAATTACTAAATGCACCAATTGCAGTATCTTTTGCAATATCCTGAATGTTTAAGTTGTCAATAATATTTCTGTACTATATACTATAAGACATAAAAGAATTTGCAGTAGATTTGTGATCCTCTAGTTTATAATCACTGGTTTTAATGAAAAAATATTTTCTTTCTTAGAATATCTACAAGTTTAACTTTAATAATATTCCGAATAGCTTTAATTGCATTATCTGAATGTTGTACTTTTCTATTCAAATGTATTCTATTTCCCTCTTTCATAATTTTTGATAAATTACACCGTACTTCTTGTAGTACTTAAGAACATGAGGATCATTACATTGCAACTCATTACATATAGATTCTTCTTTTTAATACATGAGATTTTTAAGTCTCTGCGTTATCTACATGTTTTTTTACTTTTGAATTTTTTCACAACATTGCGTGGAGAACATCCACTAAAGTGATTCTGAAATTAAAGTGAAAAATACAATACATTTACTCTTAATATCAGTAGTACCAGTATCATATACGTTTTTCCAAGATTCATTTTGTAGACATAAATGTAAATAATCACTAGATACAGCATTTACGACTCTTTTTTAGTTTTTAAATTAATATTTTGAAATTGTTCAGTAACATTGGAAACAGGATTTGTTTATCATGTTCAGACAAGCCATTGATTATAGGTTCTGTCGAATAGGAATTCAGTCTAATTCTGTGTACAGAACTTTTATCAATGGCTGTGCTACTTAGCTTGTATGCTGGTGGGAAAATGACTCTACGAGTAAGGTTTCCAGTTTCAAGGAGTGAATTTAATTTACTTTTACGGAAAAGTTCCGAGAGATAATCTATATTTATGTCACTACAGATCATAAATTCCATATGAGATTTCTAAAGTCTTTTCTTTACAAATTCAATGTTGGCTATAAATATTAATAAATATTAAGAAATATAAATGATTGTAGTTAGAAGTGTGATTTACATTATAAAAAGTAAGATGTTACATTCGTCGGCAATATTCGAACTTTCGATGTTTCGTTTTGTCGTCCAACGTATAAGCACGGACCTATTCAATGCTTATGTTAATAACCTAGAATTTAGCTGTAGCAATGTGGTGTCATAACTTGAGATTTGTTTACTTAATGTAATTAGATTTAATTTGATTAGTTTCGCAACAATAATTGGACTTCCTGTTATATCATGTTATTTAAATATTTAATTTAGGGTTGATTTATTAACTCTTACTGTGCAAGATGCCCCTTATTTTTATAATTCTATATCATGCTAAATAGTCATTGTCTACACTAAAGTATTATCGTCATCCCTCATTTCTCATCGTAATGGCGAACCGACGTGACATAAGACAGCGAGTTATAGCTCTAGTTGAGGCTGGATATGGGGCTAGATCTGCTGGCCATTTGGTCGGTGTTCCTGGAAGTACAGCCGCGAGGAGGTTCATCGTTACAAAATTCAGGGGTGGTCGAAAATCGCGCTATTCCCGGGCGTCCGCGGATTTCTTCATTGGAAGAGGATGCTCTCTTATTCGAGACAGTTCGACTGGACCCCTTTCGGACTGCTAACGAAATAAGAGCAGCATCTAACTTTCCCGGTTCTTCACAGACTGTGATCAGCACGTTGAGGAACCGCGGTATTAGGAGCCGGAGGGCTGCGCAAATGGAAATATTGGGGGAAGCACAAGCTGTCAACCATCTTGCCTTCGCTACCAATCGAGTGGATTTCGAGTGGAGAAATGTATGATGGTATGTGGACAAGATTTTAAGTTAACGGGTCTCTTTTTGTTTTTTATGGTTTTTGTTTCAGGAAGAATACTTTTAACTTCCAAGTAAGATTTATTTATTTTTTGACGAGATTCAGCCCACTTGTAGACCAAAAAATTGGGCATAAATTATTCCATATTTTTCGACAAATTATACAGTCGAACTCTGAACAAATTAATTACACCTCAATAAAAAAAACGAGTTTTACCTGGGATCGAACACGAAACGTTTCGGTTATGCGGTGGAACCGACACGCTACTATATGAGCTACCGAGACAAGACAGTGATATCCGCAGTCCAGAATGTAGATCCCATAGCAGGCATTTGCCATTCGGTACAGAGAAGCAATGATATTTTGTTACCCGAGCTATGTTGTGAAATCATGGCCTTAAATGGCTGTCTTCTTCGTGATCCTTATTCTGATCCTTGTCCTTGTTGTTGCCCTTGTAACAATTCTTGTTCTATTTGTCATGGTACTTATCGTTATACGTCGATGTCGAGTGAACCGCGCTGTAGAACTTTAACTTCCGACAACCAAGAATCGTCTCATTCTTTTTAAGGGTAACTGTACGTCTCGGCCTCCCCAAAGATCTTTTTCCCTCCGGCCTCCCAACTAACACTCTGTATGCATTTCTGGATTCGCCCGTACGTGCTACATGTCCTGCCCATCTCAAACGTCTCGATTTAATGTTCCTAATTATGTCAGGTGAAGAATATCACCCATCACCGTAAAAACAGCTTGTTACGAAACCTTCAAATAAGTCTCGGAATGGGACTGATTCTCTGGCACGATCACAGCAAAGGAATAAGGTTTTGAGATTTGGTACTTGGAATGTTACAAGTCTATATAGAACAGGAGGGGTAACATTAGTAGCAAAAGAACTAGCTAGATATAGAATAGACTTTGTGGGAGTATAGGAGGTTAGGTTAGATAGGAATGGCGTATCACAAATAGGAGATTTCTTGTTGTATTAGGGAAGGAAGCGATAGTCACCAATTAGGAACAGGATTCTTTATTCATAAAAGAATAAAATCAGCAGTAAAAAAGGTCGAATTTATCAGTGATAGGTTATTGTCAAAGCTCGGAACTTGGGGACTTGTATCGTGTGCATGAGTAAGGTTACAGGTACAACGTACACAAAGCTCACGCTGCAAGTGCTCAGGGACAGTCGTATGTACTAAGAAAGTGGCCACAACTAATGACAGGAAGACGGACGAAGAAACTGTTATGTCGAAGCCAATGACATTCAGAGAATTAAAAGTAAACGGTATGTTTGAGGAAATAGAAAATACGTGTTATTTCGAATGAGTATTATAGAAGTTTGAAAATACATTTTGTTTTAAATTTAAGATACAGAATTTCGTGGAGAATTCGGAGGAGATACATTATTTTTTTCGAATGGAGAGTTTATATTTTGTAAGTTGTGCCACACACAAACTAGAGGCTGGAAACTAAATTCATTGAAAGGCATTGCAGTCCCTCAAATTGTAGAAACGTCTGTCCATAGCCATGGATCGAAACGTAGAGGGGCTTGCCCTAGTAGTGACGCACTAATTGAAAATTATTTTCGAGAAAAAATTAGGATATACTTATCTTTCTCAGATACGAGATCAGCTAGCAACTGCTGAAAATCGAACAGAAAACAGTAACAATGAAAACATTCAGTATTTTAAGTCTGCTACCGAAAAATCTTCGAATGTAGGTAGTCATACACTGTAATAAAATGTACACAGCAGAACAGTAAATTTGATATATTTCTCATGTTTATTTTTATTATTATATATATATATATATATATATATATATGCTATGAAATTACGTGTTTCAACCTACCATAATATTATTAATATGTTGTTGCAGCCAGAAACCACTTTTGTAGCAGACCTGACAGTACCTCCGTGCTGGAAGCGGGAGTTTGTTGACATTGAAGTCCGGTCGCTTAGTCACGTGCAAAGACACAAGTCCCCAAGTTCCGAGCTTTGGTTATTGTATTTAGTACTTAAGGGTAGATGGTGCGATATCGTAGTTATAAATGCTCATGCCCCGACAGAAGAGAAAGACGACCATATAAAGGATAGAGTTTTGATCAGTTACCTAGATATCACATGAAAATTTTATTGGGAGATTTCAATGCTAAAGTAGTACGGGAGGATATTTTTAAACCGACTATTGGAAAAGAGAGCCTACACGTAACTAGTAATGATAATGGAATTAGGTTAGTCAACTTTGCCACACCAAAAAATTTAATTGTCAAAAGTACAACATTCCCTCATAAGGATATACATAAATATATGTGCACAGCAGTGGCAAAATAACCGGACTAACCCTTGTAGCTGATTTCAGAGCCTTGTTCACTCCAGAGCACGATAAACTGGTAACTATGACTTTCGTGATTCCAATCCTGCCTGGGAAGGAAACTTTTTTTGTTCCTTATTCAAATTTATTCCCAATACTTTTCGATTGCTAGTAAAACTCATGTTCTGGGAATAATAAATAAATTAATTAGTAAAATATCACTGCAGATATCGTCGACCAAATGCTATTTCGAGAGTGATGAGCGAGACTCGGAGCGCACGAGAATGACGAGACGAGACTCGAAAGACAAATGCAACGAACACAGCGAGCGAGAGCGGCAGTTACTTTTGCTCACCTGTATACTGTACCTTTCTGAATCCCGGACCTAATTAGTACTGTATCTTTCAGGTGTGTATCTGATGGAACCGAACTAGTAGGCTATGCACCCGAAGAAACTCACTGGGTTAGTTTGGACTAACATTGGAAAGAAGTTATACTACAGTCTAGCATATACAGTCACGAAGCTTGAGTTGTGAGGGTGCTAGGAACAAAAGACTGTGCCGGTACTATTTCGAATTGTCTGTAATGAGGCTAAATTAGCGATCCTAGTGGTTAACAACTATCTATGGATGCATATTTACTACGTATTGAGCTTCGTGACTGTATATACTAGACTGTGGTTATACCTGGTGTAAAGCTCTGGTTGCATCTTCTTTAGGAAAAGTATTAGCCATTTTCTATTCTGGTGCACTCTTACATACAGTAGGAACTTGAATGGCTCTTCGGATATTTTCCGGAAGCTGTGGCAGAGGAAAACTCCTGACTTTCGTCTACGATGGATTCCTCACCCTCCCAGTCCATAGTCAGGTGCTTTATCGATAAAGTACTTCAAACAAGCGCACAGAAGTTTCTCGCGCTAATGTTGTTTTAGATGTCCACTTGCCCCAGTTTTTCAGAACCGGTTGGAACGTGGCACAACACGAGTGTTTTTTGTTTCTTCTCACTAATAGTTGAAGCCTGATGTGCGTTGTCCATATAGTAGGTGTTTTCTTTCTTTGAATATCATTTAAAATATTGATATTGATATATTTATTTCTACAACTCTTATTTGGTAATGGGTCGCCACCACATCTCTGTATTCGTGCTCCCCATTACCTTCTAATTACAATAAACTTTCATTGACGTGTGCAGTCATCTTGTTTTATCTTTGTTACCTCTACTACTATAATACATACTCTCAATTACTTTCTAACCTCTGCCCTTAAAATTTTCCCTTCTTTCTAATGAACACCTCACCACTTTTATTGTTTACTTATATTTGAAGTACTTCCTATCGTCTAAAATTTCCCTAATTTTGAACTAACTTTTACTAACACTATTTAATCCTAATCATTCACTTTCCTCTCTAATTTACAATCACTTCTACCTCTCCTCACTTCTGTCATCACTCTTATCCCCTATTTCTCCATTAAACACTGAATCACATGTTTATTTTGTTAAACTGTTCCCTTTCACCCCGATAAATTTTCCGTTTGCCACTATTTTTGTAAGTCAACTCAACCTTCAATTGTAAACTAACATTGAAATACTTGCTGTCTTCCTATCATTTCAATTTCTCTGATTGTACGCTAACTTAGTCGACACTCCAATATTAGTAACATTTCACTACCAATTACTATTAACAAACACTTCTAATTTTCTCTAGTCTCTTCTTTTATCAACTATTGTTTCTCTGGACACTAATTCACTTATTCGTTCATACATTCTCCCTCCGATTATTTTGATAGTTACTCTTACTCCTTGAACACTCACTTTATTGTTTCTATGTCTTTTGCCACACTTTTATCACTCCACCCCCCTTAAGCACCAACTTCGTAGACTGTAGTTCTGCGGTTCCTTATTTCCTTCCTTTCCCTCACAAGTAGATGGACTATATTTTTTTGTTTTCATATTTTCCGATAATGGTATATCTCTAATGTGATAACTTGAGCTATATATAAACATAATTTTCCTTACTGTGTATACTTAAAAATATTGTATTCATTGTATGCTTTATACTGCACTATTGTATTACTACTATTAGTATTATTATTACTACTAGGCCTGTTATTATTATTTTATTTATTATTATTATTATTATTATTATTATTATTATTATTAATATTATCATCATTATTATCATTACTATTCATATTTATTATTATTATTATTATTATTATTATTATTATTATTATTATTATTATCATAAATAATTTTCTTATTTTTTAATACTTTGTAGGCCTCATTTATTTTTGACCTGCTGTTCACATTTTATTATGCTTTTTTCTTTCTTTCTGTATGTTATATATTATGTCTGATTTCTTCTTACTTGTTGTTTACATTTTATTATTATTATCTTATTCAGTTTTGTGTGTACTTTGTAAATTTGTAGTGTTTCTATAACGCAGTTTTTACTCCTGGTTGAGTGTTAGAGAAGGCCGTATGGCCTTAACTCTGCCAGGTTAAATAAATCATTATTATTATTATTATTATTATTATTATTATTATTATTACCTAAATCTTCTTTACTTGCCCTCTTTGTCGGCTCCGGACGTCTTATCATTTCAAATAGTCATCAACGAGATAATCTTATCACCACAGACCGGAAGTTTAGGCATTATGAATCATTAAAATAGGCAGGCAAAAAGGCATCATAAATAGCTAAAAATAGGCAGGCAAAAAGGCAATATAAATAGCTAAAATACGCAATAAAAGGAAATTACAAAAACCTTGTACTAGATCCACAACCTTCCACTTTCCACAAAGGGATTTCGGCAGCAAGAAAAGCTTTAAATAAGTCGAATGCAAATAAATAAATTATGGAGGTAGCGGACATCCGTTTGAGCAAGCTGGTGTTCGTGGATTGTACCTATAAATATTTCGTACTGGAACATTACAGATTCAATAAAATTAGTCCACACCTGTGGAGTAACGGTCAGCGCGTCTGGCCCGAAACCAGATGGCCCGGGTTCGAATCCCGGTCGGGGAAAGTTACCTGGTTGAGGCTTTTTCCGGGGTTTTCCCTCAACCTAATACGAGCAAATGCTGGGTAACTTTCGGTGCTGGACCCCGGACTCATTTCACCGGCATTATCACCTTCATTTCATTCAGACGCTAAATAACCTAGATGTTGATACAGCGTCGTAAAATAACCTAATAAAATAAAATAAATTCAATAAAATTACAAAATCGATTATTAAAAACAGGGATAACTACGAAGATCAAAGTACAGAATCAAGTCAAGAATAGAATGTAAGTTTGAAAAAGTATATTTAAATTAAGAAACATGAATATGAAAAAGGAACATGAATAGTAAATAATTTGCTTAAGTTTTTCTTACATTTATTAAAATCAATTTACCTAGGTCAGGATTTATTATCAAAATGAAATGATCTGTAAAAATTACATAAACGTAAAAATTAATTCACTATTACACGAATTGTTTTTCGAACTAGCGACCACCACATTAAGCACAGACATCGCAACGTAAAAGAAAACTTTGGCGCACTCTCACAAATACCCACGAACCTCCCGAACCACATCAGATGATGCAAGTATCCTGGCTAAAAGTGTTTTCGGGTCATCCACCTGAGTCTCGTACATGAGGGCTTTTTATACGTCCCATAAGAAGTAATCAAGAGGCTTCAAATCAGGGGAGCAGGCTGGCCATTCGGACCTCCTCTTCCGATCCAACGCCCGGGATATACAATATTTAGAAAGTATTGTACAGCAAGAATGAAGTGTACTGGTGTTCCGTCCTGCTGTACTCACATCCGCTGATGCATGACATGTGCCATGTTTCCTAACAGCTCTGGAACAACACGTTGCAAATATTTGTTGTATTACTGGGACAAATAGGAATACCGCTGATGTCAGAGGGCGCCACTATCATGTTTATATGCGTGTTACGGTGGGAACGGTGAGTGGAGGGGAAGAGAGAGAGCATGTACACAACCTGCAAAGGTGCAGTATCTCGAGACATGTATGAATAACTCTGAGCGTGAACTTACATCGAAGATACAGCGACATCATTTTATTTTTCCTTCAATTTTTATTGTATCTGAATTTTTTAATGTACTTCACTCCCACCCCTTGTACTAGTAGCCTAAACTTCCACTAGTCCTTCACACAGAACCAAGGGCGCATATGCCGTCTTACGGTCGTAGTAAACAGTACTGAGTTAATAAGTATAGTACGTTCCAGTAATATGTTCGCGTTTTCCAGTGAAGAAAGAGCTTTCAATATTTAATCATATTTTCGCACAGGTACTATCGTCCGTTTGCCTACGTCGTATCCCGGTTTCCCCCGCCCCCACACGCTTCTGCTCGCCCCTTTGTAAAGGCTAGTGGCTGGGCTGTCTTAGCTCTTTTCTGAAAACATTAATTTTTGTTAGGAATTGGACGTTTCACATTCTTTTGGATCAGTCTGTATTTCGTTAATTTCATTCTATGGAAGTTGTTTTTCGCAAACTTTATCCGTGATTTCCGTGGTTAGAAATGGGTGTTAAAATAGGCGACTACCAATAACCAATCTAGGAAGTGGAAAATCGCTCTTCTAACGACGCGAGCTATAAAAGCAATAACGGAATAATACTCGCCTGAAAACATGGCGCTCTGCGTGACCTCATAGCGTCGAAGCAATTGCATGTTATTCGCGATCCTGATTGTCACTTCATTACGTTTTCTGCGAGGGGAAGCCGAAGTAATATCGTCTGCGGAAACCGCGTCGCTTTGAGTCCCCACTGTGCAGAGTTCAATTCAAAACACTGCGGCTTCTTCACAGATTACGGGGCGGGCACCCGTTATCATTAGTCGAGTTATTTCGAGTCGGTAATTGGATTTCCACTGTTGGGGGAAATGGAACTTTCGTGCTGTCATTTATTAATATTGAATGCTCAGTGTACAGGTAACTCTATTTGATTCAGAGCATGCTGAGCTTAGAATACAACATAGTAGAAACAATCATTTATCATCAACAGAAGAAACAGTTTTTGAAATTTTTACCGCACGTCAGATGTACATCAATATTTATAAATAAATTTACTTTATTTGGATTATGAAAAGATCTTCGATGAAATCAGGAAACCATTATCTATACTAATAATAAATCTGTAGCCGAAATATTTCTGGTAATTTTCGATTTTCCAAACATAATAATTGGTTCTAACATATATAATTAACCACCCTGAAAACGAAAATCGCTTTTTTGAAATTTTCGTCTGTCTGTCTGTCTGGATGTTTGTTACCTTTTTACGCGATAATGGCTAAACCGATTTATATGACAATTGGAATATAAATTGAGTTCGTTGTAACTTAGATTTTAGGCTATATGACATTCAAAATACATTATTTAAAAGGGGGGTTATAAGGGGGCCTGAATTAAATAAATCGAAATATCTCGCTTATTATTCATTTTTGTGAAATATGTTGCATAACAAAAGTTTCTTTAAAAATAATTTTCGATAAGTTTTATTCTTTGCAAAATTTTGACAGGACTGATATTTAATGAGATAAATGAGTTTTAAAAATAAAATACAATGCCATCTGCGGTGTAATTAAATAAAAACAAATGACTACGTCTATAAGAGGCCTTGGACAACAACAATCGAAAGCTATGAAACATAACCTACAGAAAATGTTTCTGTGTTTGTATGAAGTAATATCGGAAGCTAAATTAACCGATTTGTATAATTAATTATTATTTCACCATTGGAAAGTGTAGTTTCTCTAGATGGACATAATGCTATAATGTTATTACAGTAACTTCTGAGTGCTCTCTGGACCAAATGATCGCATTTTAATTATTTAAATACAATTTAAATTAAGTAACATATTAAACGATTTATCCTTCTATCAAACACGAATGTTCCCTGGATCAAACGTCCTATTTTAATTACCGGTATGTAATTACTTTATATTTATTTCTAACAGGTTCAGCGGAGCGCACGGGTACAGCTAGTTATTCAATATTTTACTATTTTTTTAGTTGGTTATTTAACGACGCTGTATCATCTACTCGGAAATTTACGTCGGTGGGATTGGTGATAGCGAGACGGTATTTGACGAGATGAGGCTGATGATTCGCCATAGATTACCTGACATTTGCCTTACCTAGGAAAAATGCCAACCAGGTAATCGGCCTAAGCGGGAATCGAACCCTCCCCCGAGCTCAACTATGGCTGGCAGTCAAGCGCCTCAACTGACTGAGCTACACACACCTCACATCATTTTTAATTTCAATGGGATTTCTCGCTTTCGTTTTGATGACAATCATAGACTACAAACTTATTTTCCATAAATACGAGTTCGTAAATTTTGTCAAACATTTAAGATCTTCTTTTGATTCAACATTCCATCAGTAAGTAGATATTTCAGTGAGTTAAATATATATATATATATATATATATATATATATATATATGTTCACCAGGATTTACCGTCACTTACGGAGTTTATTTCCGAAGTCTTTCTGAGGAGAAATTCATATAAACATTTGTCCTAATCTCAATATTTTTAGGTTTACAGTATTTTGAAGTTATTTGTAAAATACCATTATTCTTTAGCTTTGAGGGTAAAAAAAGTTTAAAGGAAAAGAATGAACTAGTCAGGAGTATCATTTCTTTAATCAGCTAGTATTATGAAACTAAAAATGTGTTGAACTCCATAGTTGCTTCGTACAGATTTTTGTTTGTTTGTTTGTTTTTTTTTTCGATTTTTAACTTCAAAATTACATTTTCTTACGCATTTATCACACAATTGTTACAATCACGCCACTCTTGTAAATTTATCAAGAAAGTACATTAGAATACATAATTAAACTGTAAAGTATCTAGTTCCTAAAGTCGTATGATTTGTAACAATTTTTGTGATAAGTGCGTAAGAATTATATAATTTTTAGTTAAAAATTGAAAAACAAAATCTGTACAAAGCAATTAACAACACATTTTTAGCTCCAGAATACTATCCAATTGAAGAAATAATTATACTTCTGAACAGATAATTCTCTATTTGTAATATTATTTTGTCCTCAAAACTAAAGGAAAAAGGTACCTATTTTACTAACGACTTCAAATTAGTGTAACTCTGAAAATATTGAGATTAGGACAAATGTTTATATGACATTTTTTGCTCAGAATGTCTTCGGAAATAAGCCCCGTAAGTGACGCTAAATCCTCTGAAACGGATTCAGTTTTCGTCTGTGACTGTCCTAATTGTTTTGAGGTTCTCCAGGAAAATACTACAAAGCTGTTGCTTAAAATTGTGCAAGCTTAATTGCATGCCAGAGAAAAGAAACTCATTATCCTGTCATAGCTAAATTTTCGATGAGTTATGTTAACATTTTGGCCTTGCAAACTATTATTCAAAGTGTTAAAGTGTCCGAAAAATACATCAACAAGAAAGGCTAGTCTAAGAAATCGAAGAGAATTGGAAAATAGATTTACTTACTCCGATTTCCCGTCTTGCAGTACATCAGAAGTTGAGCGGTATTAGCTGCTTTTGAGTAAAATTATATTGAGATTTTTATTTTTGGATAAGTTTAGGGACCGATACGTAGTTGCTAACAAATGTCTGCCCCAAAAGTGGGTCGGGCCTTCATAACGTTTAATAGAAAATTCGCACAGGTACTAAAATAAAAATAATACATTATGCAACGAGCCTATAATGGCAGTAATTAAGACGCGAGTATGTTTGTTTATGAAACGAGCGCAAGCGATTTTCATAATTTTCATACGAGCGTCTTAATTACCATTATAGGCAAGTTTCATATGACTTTTTATGCTCGACCATATTTCTAACTTGAAATTATTCATAAGTATTCATGTTATGGTTGTGTGAGGAGCGGAACTGACCTGAATTGTGAGATGTGCGCAGACGCGAAAGTATTGTTTTTTCCGAGGCACTAATGTCATTGACCTTGATATAATCTAGAGAATAACATGAACATTACGCTCGATATAACCTGGAAATTGATTTAGAATTGAAAAACGAGATGATAAATTGAATTTATTTGAACATTATTTACAATTAACGCTAATTATTATAGTAACAGAACATAACCTTCTGCGACAGTATTGGATTTCCAGCCTCCGTGACTTTTCGCTAATTGTCTTTCGATTGCATATCCGAGTATAATCGATACTTGCGGTTTTATAATGGCACAATGGTGATTTCACATTGGCTGAACAACTAAATTATAATGAATAGGTGTACTTTAATGAGGTGCATTAAAGGGCTACTACCAGGTGTATAATTGGATACTTTAAAGTAGAAGGGTGCAAAGTGCCAAAATGAAACATTGGAGATAAGATAAAGAAATGTAGCTATAAGAATAATTGTACACATATTTGTGTCATGTTTTTTTTACTGGTAGAAAACAGCAATAGTACAGTGTTTACTCATTAATAATAGTGGTATGTAAAGACATTATTTCTCCATATTTAATTATATAACACAGATTGTGAAAAGGGTTAAGTAATGGGTACAGTTGCAGTAGAATGGTGCAAAGTCCAATATCTACTTTTTCCTATTCTGGAGCAATTTTTACTCACAGATCTGCCTGTAGAACTGCCTATGCTCCTCATTTGGAAGATAGGGAGTCATTGCTAGTAGATCCCCCTTCTTTTCTTCAGTAATTTCCCTATTGTATGCTTTAATATGAAACAATGCTGACTGCACATCTTTCATGTTTTTTTAAGCACTTTAATGGTATGCACTGCTTCATTATCATGGGACTATTTCACAGAAACACTACCTGCTTTGCTAACATTATACTGAATGCAACATGCCTTAGAAATATTCAAGTTCTTGATGGAAACTAGTTGATCAGCAACATCTTGCATATTAAGGAAATATGACTCTAGCAGTGAAACGGTTTGAAATGGTTTTACAACTTTAGAGTCTTGTACGATTTTAAGCAGGTCACTAGGAATGAAGGCTTTTGTCACTTTCTGTCGTTTTTCAATCAAAGCGAAATCAGAATCGCATTGCAAGAGACTGTGGCCGCTTGTTCTATGTACTATGTGGCAACTAAAAAGAGACACATGAAAACCATTACACGATTTTTGTTTTCAGCTGCACAGTTATCAGATTCTTCTTGTTTGTTATGTCCATATTCATCAGTTTTAGTACACACGAGGCAATCTCATTGGAACCTCCACTCGCGATGCTTTCATCCCACATACACATGTAAGACTGCATTGTATTCCATACACAAACTCCAAAGTTATAACGTGAAAGTTGACGTCTGTAAAGCATTTCGCTGTGTGTAAGTTTGAGCACAAACATGACCTGTTGAAGATCCATTGCATTCTATGATGCAGCTCAGTTGGGCGCTTACCGTCTGAAACTGCATGGTGCTGGCAACGTAACATCTAAATATCTCGCTTAAGGAACACAAGTGGATGTAGCCTCTTTCATACATCATCCTCCTAGGCACATTGCACTTTTCTGCATAATAATTTCGTTTTCTATGATTTTGGCACTTTGCACCTTTCTACTTTAAAGTATCCAGTTACTACATTTCGGCATGGTCGAGCATAAAAATATATATTCATTTAAATATTTGCTGTAAGTACAGTAATAATTATTTCCTTTATTACAATGGGGGACTTTTTTTTCATTATTCGTTTGTTTTTTTTTCACTCACAGATGTAAGCTCGGGCGAATTTACGCAAATCTTTCGAAATAGTGTTTAAAGTCCCTGTGCTCTGTCAGAAATTGTGTTAAAAGTCATTCAAACTGAATTTTCATCCAAAGCCGCTTTGTACGGTAGGAAAACTCAGTCCTCTTGCGCAATGTGCGTTATTGCTGTTTCTCCACATGACATTTCGCTTGGTTACCAGCTCATTTCTTTTAATTCTCTTCTACATACGTGACACGATAGTTAGTGCCTACGTACTCCGAATTAAAAAACAGACTACAAATTTGGCGACTTCGTTAGCTTTTATTTCCAACATTGTCGGCATGGTATGGTATCTTGCTGGTATTTTTGTTTGGGATGCTATTAATTACACTTATTGTCTCTCCAGAAATTTAATCAAGACTGAATTTGCCGCAAGCAAATTGTAATGTAAAAAAGTTTTACAAAAATTGTATTCAGTGGAATGGAATTTTTATTCGTGTCGAGTAAGACAACTAAATTGAACGTGCAGAGCCTGGTGGAAAAGCTGGCTAAAAGTGATCTCCGTGTTAATTAAGTTGGAGATTATGTTCACAGGTCTCAACCCACTCCATGAGGAAATATTGAGAAATCCTAAAAATTGCCCGACAAATCAGAAGAAACGACTTTGGAATCAAAATTTCACTTAGAATTGCATTATATTATGTTATACAGGGACATCATTTTATTTTTAGTAACATTTTTAAGATTAACCTGGCTATACCTTTAGAGAACCGAAAACACCGTTTGCTGCCCCCTTCCACGACTGGAGTTGGATGATACTGGCGTAAAACACAAACAAATCACTTTACTAGGTATAGGAGGGAAGAAAAGTAGGCTAGTTCATCCATTTACGTAAACTAGGAAATATCGCGATTTTGAGTTCGATAATTTTCATTAGGTTTTTGTTTAATCAAAATACAGTACTGTATTAAGAATAAGTTAAATGTTTTTACTCATGAATTGAGCTATCCATTCGGACATATTCATTATGCAATGTATATTATAGTGTCTACAGCACATTAGCATACAATATAGAGAATGAAGTTAAATTGAAAAAAAATCATAATATGTATATTTAAATACATTTTTGAAAATGGTGTCCGTTCATTTCGATACAGGCTTCAGTTCTTTTGTGCATATTATCGCACTATAGACTACTGCATCTAATTCCAATTGCCAGTTTCGTCCTTCGTACTAGTAACTCATGTTGAAATAATTCTGTACCTACTCTAAAAGAGTACCTTACGTACTGTAAATTCAATCTTCACTTCTGCCTGACCCGCACAGATAAAATTACTCAGACATACTATCTACTGTCTGTCCAAGTGGTTAATACGTACGATCGTAGGATGGGTGGAAATGACGTGACACTTAATTACTTAACGAGACCCTTTTATTTAAGTTATTTTAAACAGTTATATAATATTACGTAGACGTCCAATTCCTAACAGAAATTAATGTTTTCAGAAAAGAGCTAAGACAGCCCAGCTCTTACAGAGGGGCGAGCAGAAGCAGGTGGGGGAAATCGCGATGCGACGTAGGCAAACGGACAGTACCTGTGCGAAAATATGATTCAATATTGAAAGCTCTTTCGTCACTGGAAAACGCGAACATATTTCTGGAACGTACTATACTCACTAATTCACTGCTGTTTACTATATGTGGCCTTAGTACTGTGTGGAGGATAGTTGGAACTTCATTAGTAGAAGGGGTGGGAGCGAAGTACATTCAAAAACTCAGGTGCAATAAAAATTGAAGTAAAAATAAAATGATGTCCCTGCATTAGGATTGCTACAGGAATTTTCAAGTTTCAAACCATGGTTATCATGAAGTATTAGGATACAATTATTGGTTCATTGCTGTTATAAAAACAATAGGAGTCTCTCCCAAGGTTTGACAAAATTTAGAAGAGTTAACAATTTAAGACTAGGCCCATGTTCAGAGGCAAGAGTTTGTGGTGACTATTACACTTTTACTACATCATACTACTTTTGACCAATAAAACGGTACGAAAGAACGTCTTTCGACCAATCGTGACTGCTTATCGCACAATTTTATCACTTCCCTAGCATTTGTTTGTTTTTATCGCTTCCCTAGCATTTGTTTCTTTGTTTGTCAGCATTTCAAACTGCAAATTCTTTACAGTATTATCAAACATGCTTTTCGATCGTCATTTGTTTTCCGTATAGATAGTCGACTGAAAATGGCGGCTCCGTTCATACGTTTTGGTGAAAGTAACATTAGTGAAATAGAATTTTAGTAAATCAATTAATATATATTTTATTCTATTAGAGTACTTTATTTCTTATAATCTTTATATATTTTCTTCTGTTTTTGTCACCTCTCTACCATTTGTTTTTCTGTTTGCCAACATTTTAAACTGAAAATACTTTACATAAAACATGCTTTATGATCGTCATTTATTTACCGCAAAGATAGTCAACTGAAAATGGCGGCTCCGTTCAAACGTTTTGGTGAAGCTACCATTAGTGAAATAGAATTTAAATAAGCCAATCAATATTTTATTGCATTAGAGTACTTTATTCAATTAGTCAATTAAATCCCACTCGAGTTTTGATTTTCTTTAGATAAATCAAAACCTCTAGTAAGATTACTGTTGAAAAACAGTGACAAGCAGAAAATATGTGATTTTGCTTTATTTGTGATAGCAGAAATCCAATTAGCTATCACTGGATAGACTGACTTTTCAGGACAGAAAAGCACAACTTTTTCTTAATGGTGGAGTTAACATACGTCATTGCAAAATTTTGTCTGAAAATAACCACCAGGTTTTAATTCAATAGAGTCTTCATGATTTGAAAGTCACTCTATGGAGTGTCTTTATTTCGTAATTCATCATTAGTCTATATTTATTCTAAGAAGACGATAATGAAATAATAGGGACTGTTACAGTAAACGAGGAGCGCTATTAACTCCTATGTTAGAGAACTTCATCATCCTTAGACTGAAAAATCATGACCTGGAAAACATAATCTTCATGCAAGTCGCTTCACATTTACATCTCTGAGAAAACGGTCAAATTTATGAATCTTTCGGCGATCGTGTCATCAGGGACACTTTCAATCAATATGGCCTTCACGATCTCCAGATATCATTTTGGTCGGCTTTTAATTATCCAGTTATCTTAAAATAATTTTCGTGACATACTCAACAAGCCTAGACCAACAGAAAGGTGCTATCTCGCAAGAAATTAGGAATATTTCTAGGATATCGTCTGCAAAATGCCATGCATAGTAATATCTCAGAAAGACTGGTGATTGTTGAACAAGAGAACGGCGGACATATTCCCAATCTTTCGTAAGACCAAACTCAATTTGTTTGTCCAACACACTGATCTTTTTCAACCTCTAAAATTAAAATATTTATAACGCTTTAAAGTTTCAAGTGACTTTTGAATGGCCTAATAATAGATATTATTACAAATGGAGAAAAGGTTGCTTTAGTTTCAATATGACGTTAAATAAGAATTTTGTATCGTCATACTCACCACCAAATAACGCGCGTAAATGGCGTGAGAAAGTGAAAGAACTATTTTCCATAGCAACGAGCGAAAAACAAAAATGGATGATATACGTAGTAACGAGCGAAATACGTCTTTCGTTTCGCTGAATTTGAAAATATTACATGGATGCAACGTTGAGTTCATAGTGTGCATTGCATGGTATTCGGAAAACTGCAAAACACGAATCAATAATGTTGCGGTATCGTACTTTTAAGAATAGTGATCCATTAATCAGCCACATGCTGGTGGCAGTTGACGGGTACCTGGAACAGAAGCTTGTACTGTTATGACAGCAAGTCTGCCTCTTGAAGCTATTTTCTGCATATATGACTCTGCTGTACACTACGTATGTTCGATTGTGGTTGTCGCGGTTAAGGTGACCTAATTGCGTGGCCTTACTTTCATATTAGAATAAATATTATATTGTACTATATTGATTTCATTCATAGTGTTCTGCCCGAGGGCAGGCCTTTCACTGCAAACCCAGTATTCTCCAGTCTTTTCTATTTTCTGCCTTCCTCTTAGTCTCACCATATGATCCATATATCTTAATGTCGTCTATCATCTGATATCTTCTTGTGCCCCGAACTCTTCTCCCGTTCCTTCCAGTGCATCCTTCAGTAGGCAGTTTCTTCTCAACCAATTCATTTTCCTCTTCCTGATCAGTTTCAGCATCATTCGTTCTTCATCTATTCTTTCCAACACAGTTTCGTTTCTTATTCCGTCTGTCTATTCACATGCTCCATTTTTCTCCATATCCACATTTCAAATGCTTCTATTCGCTTCTCTTCACTTTGTCGTAATGTCCATGTTTCTGCCCCATGCAGTGCTGCACTTCACTAGTCTCTTCCTTAGTTGTTTTTCTAGAGGTTCACAGAAGATGCTCCTTTTTGTATTAAAAGCTTCCTTTGCCATTGCTATCCTTCTTTTGACTTCTTGGCAGCAGCTTGTTTCTGCTTATATTACATCCAAAGTATCTGGAACTGTCCACTTACTCTACTGCCTCATTTAGAATTCGCATGTTTACCTTCTTTATATTTCTTCCCATAAACACGGTACCGGTATTCGTCTTGTTTGCATTTATCTTCATTCCATGAATTATTAGTATGAAAATACTGATGTCGTGATTTTACTGAAATATACGTTCTCAGTATATGCCGAAAAAGTAGTTCCTCTCACGCCGTCTATACCTGATAAGGTTTATCTTGTCTCAGTAGCAATAAAACCAAGTCCCTTCAAATGAGGGTGGAGATTATAGGAGGATTGTAAATTTTCAGGATTCCTTTCAAAACCTTGTTATTGTACAGGCTACCGCAACTCAGTTTCTTGAAAGACAAGCTCAGTGACGGAACTACACAGTACGAAGAGAGATATTTTGTTATTTTATTTTGCGCTACAGATTGTATCAACTAGTCCCTTCCGCCACTGGATGAATGGACGGCACCGCTCCACACCCCCATCGCCATAACAACACAGACGAAGTAAGACATATCTCCTTTCTCTCTCTTTTTACAGTGAGACAAGATACATCACATAGCCTTTAATATCTCTCCATTCATCTGTGTTTAGCGATTTCTCTTTAAATTCTTATTCAGTATCTACAAGGGTGATTGTCAGAAAGTTAGTTCCGGTAACTTTTTTTCAGACAGCACTTTATTGAGGGAACTTTTATTACATGCAAGTGAAATTGCACCTTTCAATTACTATTCAACATAATTTCCATTTACATTCAGACATTTGTCGTACCGCTTCACGCGCTTCGAATTTCCCTCTGCATAAAAATCAGCCGCCTGCGATTGTAGCCACCCATTGACGCTCTCCTTGAGCTCCCCTTCCGTTTGAAACCGCTGGGATCCAAGCCATTTCTTCATGTATGGGATCAGGTGGTAGTTGTTCAAGTCAGTACTAAACGGTGGATGACGAAACATCTCCACTGGAACTGTAACAGGAGGGTTTGAGTGCGTGCGGCAGTATGCGGCCAAGCATTGTTGTGGAACAAAACAACCCCACAACTCAACATGCCATTTCGTTTGTTCTGAATTGCTCTCCTCTGTTTGGTTAGTGTCTGACAATACACGCCAGAGTTTGTTATTGTGCCTCGTTCCATCAAATCCACCGACAATACACCTTTATTGTCCCAAAAGACAGTTTTCATGAGCTTCTTGGTTGAAAATGTTTGGAGACATTTTAGTGGTTTCGTAAGGGAGTTGATGTGATCCCACGCTATTGACTGTCGTTTTGTTTATACATTCAAGTACCGAACCTACGTGTCATCTCCCGTGATAATCTGATCGAAAAACCCGCCACTTTTAGTCTCATCTCCCGTGATAATCTGGTCGAACAACCCGCCACCTTTAGTCTCATCTCCTGTGGTAATCTGGTCGAACAACCCACCACTTTTAGTCTCATCTTCCGTGATAATCTGGTCGAACAACCCGCCACCTTTAGTCTCATCTCCCGTCATAATCTGGTCGAACAACCCGCCACCTTTAGCCTCATCTCCCGTGATAATCTGGTCGAACAACCCGCCACCTTTAGTCTCATCTTCCGTGATAATCTGGTCGAACAACCAGCCACCTTTAGTCTCATCTTCCGTGATAATCTGGTCGAATAACCCGCCACCTTTAGTCTCATCTCCTGTGATAATCTGATCGAACAACCCGCCACCTTTAGTCTCATCTTCCGTGATAATCTGGTCGAACAACCCGCCACCTTTAGTCTCATCTTCCGTGATAATCTGGGCGAATAACCCGCCACCTTTAGTCTCATCTCCTGTGATAATCTGGTCGAACAACCAGCCACCTTTAGTCTCATCTTCCGTGATAATCTGGTCGAACAACCCGCCACCTTTAGTCTCATCTCCCGTGATAATCTGGTCGAACAACCCGCCACCTTTAGTCTCATCTTCCGTGATAATCTGGTCGAACAACCCGCCACCTTTAGTCTCATCTCCCGTGATAAACTGGTCGAACAACCCGCCATCTTTAGTCTCATCTCCCGTGATAATCTGGTCGAACAACCCGCCACCTTTAGTCTCATCTCCCGTGATAATCTGGTCGAACAACCCGCCACCTTTAGTCTCATCTCCCGTGATAATCTGGTCGAACAACCCGCCACCTTTAGTCTCATCTCCCGTGATAATCTGGTCGAGCAACCCGCCACCTTTAGTCTCATCTCCCGTGACAATCTGGTCGAACAACCCGCCACCTTTAGTCTCATCTTCCGTGACAATCAACCCATAATGTTAGAATATTCGTGTCACTCACATACTTCCCCCTGCAGTTAATCTCGCGGTATTCTTCTCCTGAGTAACAAATAATATGGCGTACAATGGACCAAAGCAAGCCTAAGGCTGGTATGACACTATCAAAGATATATGTCGAAGATCTTTGATAAAATATTTATATTTTAAAATATATGGCAGTGTAATGGGTCTCTTTTATAGAAGTTTCCTTGATGAAAGATTTTTTTATACAATGTATGTGCATCTTGTTACCTTTTATAAAATATCTGACTATCGTGAAACCAATTTGGCGGAACGTACTAAATATAGTTGGACTGTTACTGTGACCAAAATGCTGATATTGGAATATGGAGCAAATGAAATATTATATAGCACAAAACACACATAACAAATAAAAGACAAGAAGTGTACAATACGAGTATGAAATAGTAGATAGCCTAATAAAGACTCTTCCAATAGGAGTGTGACACTTTTAAAATAAATTAAATTGTATAAGCGAAAGAGGTTTATTTATTTAATTACTATTATTTTGAAGCACACTTAATGCCATTACGTATGGAAGAGAACGTCAGATAAATGGCCGCCGCGACTTCGTTGGGTTGCGCGTATACGGGTCTTCCAATTTTCAATAACATACAAACATAAACCAGGCTCAGTTTCACGAATAACGCACTTGATATTGTTCCTTAGGTCATTAACTGTTTCTGGCTTGTTGGCATAAACCCGTTATTTAACGTAACCCCATAAGAAGTAATCCAGTGGCGTTAAATCACGTGATCTCGGGTGCCAGTTATCATCACCACCACGCGACATGATGAAGCGTCTGAACCTCTCCCTCAAAAGGTCGACTGTTTCGTGAGCAGTATGACACATGGCGTCATCTTGCTGAAACGAGACGTTTCTAAGATCCATATCCTCCAATTGAGGCCAAAAAAAATCCCTTATCGTAGCCCGATATCATACCACCGTACACTCCATGTAACGCACGGAATGTTTTGCGAACGGATGACTATTTTTTAATAATAAATTTTAATGATTTCTACGCGTTGTGGATTGGTGTAACGTTCCATGATTACTTATGGACACCAACCATGGGAAAAATATGACTGCTATAGCTTCATGAACACTGCAGCTGTTATAATATGTTAAATGTAGGACACTCTTATTCGAAAACGCTTTATAATGAGATATACAGGAAGAATGCACAAGTTTGGTTAAATTGAAATTATTTACATCCATTCTCAAATAATTTATATAAATTTCAAGCCTTCTCGTTGTAGCTCTGTTAATAAGTTTTGACGGATACTTTTCTTGTCACGTTTTTTGCAATCCATGGTTTAACCCACAGGCGTGTCCTTTTCTGCTTCCTTTTAAGCAATATTGCAATATTTTGAACTAATTGTAGCTAAACAACCATAGTACTGGTCTTCATTCATTTCTTCTTATCTGTGATCAAAAAGATTTTATTTTATTATAAATGGAGGTTGATGATTCTTGTTTCTTAATTTTAGATTATCTTTGATATAATATTTTATACGAATAGCGTAATATACTTCAAATCCCACTTATTATCACAGTTCTTTGATAAAATATTTTACCATATTCTTTGTCAAAGATCTTTGATAGTGTAATGTCAGCAAAGGATCTGTCTCGGTTAAGGTCCTCAAAAATTGAAGCCAAGCATTGATTAATCATTGTTACCATAACAGATACATTCTATACGACCAAAAATTAATCTTTAAGTAGATTCTTCGCCCAACAGTGCATATTATTGTGGAATCCCGGCCATCAAATCACTCCTTGTATAATGGCAGTTGACTTAATAGGCCTATATGTCAACTGAACTTTGAGTCAGGCCACAAAGGGAAAAACACTGGAGGAGAGGGATTCGATCCGGTGCTGTGGATTGAACTTCGGCGTAGCTCAGTGATTAGAGCACTTGGTACGTAGAACCAAGGACCCGGGTTCGATTCCCGATGCCGGAGCGAATTTTTCTCCTCTAATAGAGGAGAAAAATGATAATCATTGTTACCATAACAGATACATTCTGTAGGACCAAAAATTAATCTTTACGTATAAGCCAAGAAAGTATGAAAATTTGAATGGTTTCGTGGATTTATATAATTTTGTTACCGTATTTTGCATGATTGCGTTTCAATTGTGGCTTCCATTTGGTTAACTAGTTAAATCTATCTAATTTGATTACTTCCCCTGCTATTGATCTCTATATTCGCATTTCGGAAATATTTTAAGGTCAATTATAACATTGTCTGTAGTCCTGTAATTACAATGGCTTGGGGAAAAAGAGGATTTGCACGGAAAGGACAAGCGAGTCTCGGAATGTGACCTGCGAAGTCTGTTCGCCCGCAGAGCCATGCCACACGCTTAGTCACTTCCGTTCAGATATAATTAAATTCAGCAGTTATGAAGGCAATCTGAATTAAATTCGCTGAGGAGAACTGCGCCCTGTCTGTCAGGGTTCATAGCCTGATCCCCCAGCCAGTCAGGTAACGTTATTGGATTTTCCACAGCTTTCAGGGGTTACAGACGAAGTACATTACAATAGATCACAGTCTCTTTCTTCCCAGACCTCATCAATTTGTGTGTACAGTCACCTCAGCTCTAACAACAACACCTAGTTTTGTAGGAATAAAACAAGGAAGACACAGAACACGTTCATGTAAAAATTGAAGCGCGTTCTCGTTTCGATTTTTCGTCTCCTACATAATAGGCTAATTATTATGGAAAGTCAGAAGATAACGAGGATTTCGCGCATGGAAATGGATTACAGTGATTGTAACAATTATTACTAGGTTTTCCCTGATTCCGGAGAGATTCCAATAATTATTACTAACTTCTTCCCTATTCCAGAGAAACTCTAACAATTATTACTCGCTTCTCTCCTATTTCGGAGAATTCTAACAATTACTACTAGATTCTCCGTTACTCCGTAGAGATTCTAATGATTATTACTCGCTTCTCCCCTATTTCGGAGAGATTCTAACAATTACTACTACATTCTTACCTATTCTGGAGAGATTCTAACAATTATTACTCGCTTCTCCCCTATTTCGGAGAGGTTCTAACAATTACTACTAGATTCTCCGCTATTCCGGAGAGATTCTAACAATAATTACTCACTTCTCCCCTAATCCGGAGAAATTCTAACAATTATTACTAGCTTCTCCCTATTCCGGAGAGATTCTAACAATTATTACTCGCTTCTCCCCTATTTCGGAGAGATTCTAACAATTAATACCAGATTCTCCGCTATTCCGTAGAGATTCTAACAATTATTACTCGCTTCTCCCCTAATCCGGAGACATTCTAACAATTATTACTTGCTTCTCTCTATTCCGAAGAGATTATAATAATTATTACTTGCTTCTCTCTATTCCGGAGAGATTCTAACAATTACTACTAGATTCTCCGCTATTCCGGAGAGATTCTAACAATAATTACTCGCTTCTCCCCTAATCCGGAGAGATTCTAACAATTATTACTCGCTTCTCCCCTATTTCGGAGAGATTCTAACAATTAATACTAGATTCTCCGCTATTCCGTAGAGATTCTAACAATTATTACTCGCTTCTCCCCTAATCCGGAGACATTCTAACAATTATTACTTGCTTCTCTCTATTTCGAAGAGATTCTAATAATTATTACTTGCTTCTCTCTATTCCGGAGAGATTCTAACAATTACTACTAGATTCTCCGCTATTCCGGAGAGATTCTAACAATAATTACTCGCTTCTCCCCTAATCCGGAGAAATTCTAACAATTATTACTAGCTTCTCCCTATTCCGGAGAGATTCTAACAATTATTACTCGCTTCTCCTCTATTTCGGAGAGATTCTAACAATTATTACTAGCTTCTCCCTATTCCGGAGAGATTCCAACAATTATTACTAGCTTCCCCCTATTCCAGAGAGATTCCAACAATTATTACTAGCTTCTTCCTATTCCGGAGAGATTCCAACAATTATTATTAGCTTCTCCCTATTCCGGAGAGATTCCAACAATTATTACTAGCTTCTCCCTATTCCGGAGAGATTCCAACAATTATTACTAGCTTCTCCCTATTCCGGAGAGATTCCAACAATTATTACTAGCTTCTCCCTATTCCAGAGAGATTCTAACAATTATTACTAGCTTCTCCCTATTCCAGAGAGATTCCAACAATTATTACTAGCTTCTCCCTATTCCGGAGAGATTCCAACAATTATTACTAGCTTCTCCCTATACCAGAGAGATTCCAACAATTATTACTAGCTTCTCCCTATTCCGGAGAGATTCCAACAAATATTACTAGCTTCTCCAGAATTTCATGATTTGTCTTGGGGGCTGCGTACAATTTAGTAAAACTGACGTATAGCAATAATTTTTATTTTCTCTAATTAGTTGGTACTTACCACTTTAAGGTGTGTATTCTTGGGTAGACGTCAGTGTGCCGTAAAGTTGACAGGGGGTGATTGAAGTTGGTGTTTGTTCTGACGCTCTTTGTATAAAGGGCGTCGTAATGTATTAATGAGTTTGCCATTTCGCATTGTGCAAACGAAAAAAACAATGTTTTCCACTCAATTTCAGTATGTTGTAGGCTACGTATTCCGGAAGCAAATCAAGGAGTTCTGACTTAATTTTGTCGGAAAACCCATCGTCGGCTAAAGTAAAGAATGATGGTCTGAAGAAGATAAGGAAATTAGCAAAGTGTTTCAAGGATACGATAATTATATGGACGTTAATCCTACGTTACCTGATTATAAAGTTTTATTCCCTCACTTCATGCGATATAGAAATACATTTGTTTATGCATAAGTTCATTTTCACGAGTAGGAGAAACAAGTTGAATCCTGAAAACATGTAAATTATTATGTCACAGAGTTTCAAACAGTCATGAAAGAAAATTAATTTTCTGTATCAAATTAGTTTTAACTGAATTAGCAATAGCCATTGATTGATTGATTGATTGATTGATTGATTGATTGATTGATTCATTCATTCATTCATTCATTCCTGCCTAAGAGCAAGTCTTTCACTGCAAACCCAGAATTATCTAGTCTTTCCTATTTTCTGCCTTTCTCTTAGTCTCCGCATATGATCCATATATCTTAATGTCGTTTATCATCTGCTATCTTCTTTTGCTCCGAACTCTTCTCCCATTTACCATTTCTTCCAGTGCATCCTTCAGTAGGCAGTTTCTTCTCAGCCAGTGACCCAGCCAATTCCTTTTTCTTTTCCTGATCAGTTTCAGCATCGTTTTTCTATTTACCCAGTCTTTCCAACACAGCTTGATTTCTTATTTTGTCTGTCCATTTCACACACTCCATTCTTCTCCATATCCACGTTTCAATGCTTCTAGTCGTTTCTTTTCACTTCGTCGTAATTCAATGCATATATAACTGTATATTTCGGCATTTTTAATTGCATATTTGTATGGATATTTTAGGATTTTTAGTGTATGCAATTGTCAACACTACTTATTGTTGTGAGTTGGCCACCACTTTACGAATATGTTAGCTGAGATTTATTCTTTATCAGTGGCGTACGCAGGATTTTGTCAAGAGGGGTTGTTATTAAAATTGTTTACAATTTACATTATCGGTATTTTAAATTTTATCTACCGGTATTATTATTATTATTATTATTATTATTATTATTATTATTATTATTATTATGTTGCAGGGCATGTAGCACGTATGGGCGAATCCAGAAATGCATATAGAGTGTTAGTTGGGAGACCGGAGGGAAAAAGACCTTTAGGGAGGCCGAGACGTAGGTGGGAAGATAATATTAAAATGGATTTGAGGGAGGTGGGATATGATGATAGAGAATGGATTAATCTTGCTCAGGATAGGGACCAATGGCGGGCTTATGTGAGGGCGGCAATGAACCTCCGGGTTCCTTAAAAGCCAGTAAGTAAGTATTATTATTATGTTACGGTATATTTATTAATATTATATTCATGAATATTTTCAGCCATCCAATTTTAACAAATTTTAACTTCTGTTTAATTTTGTAGAATAAAAAATGCTTGTGTCATTATTACACTTATACAAAAATCATTTATATATATATATATATATATATATATATACAGTCGGCAGTTATTTTTGTATATGATAGGTAAGACAATATATTGAAATAAATTTATTTACTAAACACAATAGTGAAACTCACCGACGATGAAGAATGAAACTGGCATTATGAACATAATAAAGGAGGAGTAGGAAGACTACCGGTATATCTTATGTCGACGTAGATTTTGTTACTATGACAATGAAAAATTAGAGTGGGGAAAACGATGATGGATAAAATAGAATAAAATCTAAATATGTCATTTTTATTTTAATTCAAGGGGGCGAGTTCTAATCCTGTAACCTCTCCTTTTGAGTACGCTCCTGTTCGTAATTGTTTCGTTATTTATCAACACAATAGAAGAATTCTGTGGTGTGTGTTAAATTTGGATTCTAAATATTGCTCATATAATATTGGGTTAGTTACGTGGCATCTAGCAAGGCGTTTAACTAGGCCTAATCCATTTACAATTAGCTACTGTACGTAGCAGGTAGCCAAGCGGTTGCGACGCCTGTAAAGTGTTAGAAAACAACCCAAGGTTAACCCTTCGAGCAAGATGACCTGACCTCATATGCGAAGAGGTCCAGGGAACCAACAGCGGGGACCACAACAGTGTCTCGCTCCCATTGAGGGCAGCCGGGATCGATAGGAGACTGCGCCCTGGCTAGCGCCTGGCCTGGAGAGGTGGGCACGGGGTATGGATTTTCCAGCCTGTTGTCTACGGGGGGGTTGGAGGGAGAGTCGCCGTGCACCGCGCCCCTTTCACATAGCATCGTACCCAGTGTGTTCGTAGCCAGGGAAACGCAAGTATCTCCGTGGACATCGCACCACCGAGAAGCAAGGTCTTCTGTCACACAAGGTAAGACACTTGTCTCATTTCGGTGTTAATACGAGATCACATTCCCACGACCTGTCTGCGGAACGAAGGTCTGCTCACAGATGTCACTGCCATCAACGAACATTTGAAACTGCAAACACATGATAGTGACTTGTTTCAAAACATGGTCTTTATTTCTACCTATTTACAGTAACCAAACGTTAAATCAGTAATGTTTTAAATTCTACGTATTTGAAGTTACTGAGAAGGTTTTGTGAAATATACGTGTGTGCAGTAAATGAATGTCATTCTTTTGTTTACAAGATTATCTTAAAATATCTATTTATTTAAGCTTACTAAGGTTATAGATTTCTGTAAAATGTGTTGTGATCCAAATTTAGAAATGAAAATTAATTTATATAAATAAATATTAACGATGTTTGATATAAAATCTACGTATTTAATTTATATACAACTATATTATAGGGGACGTGCAGTGAAACATGTGTTATACCTATTCTTGTTTCTTCTACGCAATCTTGCATTTGTCTATCAGTGATGTCGAAGTGTTTTTTACAGTTAGTTAAGGACTTACATGTTGGGAACAGAATGTTTTCGATGGTTTGTTTCCATGCTTTAGAGATGATAGGAATTTGTATTACATTATTGTACTCGGTCATTAAAATTTAAATGTTGGTGGTTTTAGTTAAATACTGGACAGTTAAACAGAACGTATTAGACGTATTTGAAATTACTGAGGCGATTTTGTAAAACATACATGTGTGCAACAGATGAATGTCACCTTTTTGTTTACAAGATTATCTTAAAATATCTGTTTATTTGTAATTTAATGTCACCTTTACGCATACCAAGGTTATAGTTTTATGTAAAATGCGTTGTGATCCAAATTTAGAAATGAAAATTAGTTTATATAAATAAATATTAACGATGTTTGGTATAAAATCTGCGTATGTAATTTATATACAGTTCAGAACTTATCGTAGGGGATGTGCAGTGAAACATGTGTTATACCTATTCTTCTCTCTTCTACGCAATCTTACATTTGCCTGTCAGTGATGTCGAAGAGTTTTTTTAGTTAGCTAAAAGTTACATGTTGGGAACAACACTGTGTTAATACGGCGGTTGCTGTCGTCTGCGATACAACGAACTTTTCTGTTGATTTTCGAGTTTGGCATTTTTTCCGGTTATTATATGCTTATTTAAGTTGTGTTAACTCTCGCTAGTGGTTTTATATTTCATTTTATCCGTCTTAGTATTTATTTTATTATTGTAAATAAATTTGTTTTATCACTATTATTATTATTATTATTATTATTATTATTATTATTATTATTATTATTAATGAATTATTTTGTATTACAATCTTTGTATCATTCGTCACGATTATTCTATTATTATTATTATTATTATTATTATTATTATTATTATTATTATTACTATTATTTATATCATCAGCATTATTATTTGAACCCTGTAAAATTTATGTAGACTACTGGACTGTACCCGAGCACGAGCATATGCTCATTTCGGGTATCTATTCATATGTATTCAATTCAAATGTAAATTGTAAATAAATTTGAAATTTATTTCCATGCTTTAGAGATGATAGAAATTTGCATTACATTATTGTACTCGGTCATTAAAATTTAAATGTTGGTGGTTTGAGTTAAATACTGGACAGTTAAATAGAACGTATTAGACGTATTTGAAATTACTGAGGCGATTTTGTAAAATATACATGTGTGCAATAGATGAATGTCACCCTTTTGTTTACAAGATTATCTTAAAATATCTGTTTATTTGTAATTTAATGTCATCTTTACGCATACCAAGGTTATAGTTTTATGTAAAATGCGTTGTGATCTAAATTTAGAAGTGAAAATTATATAAGTAAATACTAACGATGTTTGGTATAAAATCTGCGTATGTAATTTATATACAATTCAGAACTTATCTTAGAGGATGTGCAGTGAAACATGTGTTATACCTATTCTTCTCTCTTCTACGCAATCTTTCATTTGCCTGTCAGTGATGTGGAAGTGTTTTATTCAGTTAGCTAAAAACTTACATGTTGGGAACAGAACGTTTTCGATTGCTTATTTTTTCCATGCTTTAGAGATGATAGACATTTGTATTACGTTATTGTACTCGGTTATTAAAATTTAAATGTTGGTGGCTTTTATTTAAATACTGGACAGTTAAACAGAACGTATTCAACCGTTAATTTTCTCCGTGTTCTAGAGATTAGGTCATCCCATATTATTTGCAGATGACACAAGTATAGTAATTACAGCCAATAACTCCAACACATTCCAATTTTCAACAGAGGAAATTCTCTTCAAAATATGTGACTGGTTCTCAGTCAATAAATTAGTATTAAATTGTAACAAAACTAACATAATTCAATTTAAATCCTGTTCAAAATTCAACGTCGCAAATTTCTAGCGCAATAATTAATAATAGATTCCTGTTAGAAACAACAACAACCAAATTTCTTGGCTTAACATCGATAATGTGTTAAATTGGAAAAATCATATTAAAGAAATTACTCCCAAACTAAATTCAGCTTGTTCTGCTATTAGATCTATGCGAAAGATAGTAAATATGAATACCTTAAAAACAATATACTTTGCATACTTCCACTCGGTAATGAGTTTTGGAATAATATTCTGGGGAAATTCTACAGATAGTAACAATATATTTCTATTACAAAAAATAGTAATTAGAATGATACTAGATGCCAAATCTAGGGAATCGTGTAGGACTATTTAAAAAAACTACAAATAATGCCCATGGCTTGTCAGTATATCTTTTCATTAATAATCTTCCTCGTATGTAATCGTGAAAACTTTGTAACTAATTCAACAGTTCATAGCATAAATACACGTCAAAAAATGACTTTCATACTCTATCGGCAAGTCTATCGTGCTATCAAAAAGGAGTGTGTTATATGGGAGTAAAAAGTTTTAATGGCCTCCCTATCGATATAAAAATGAAACTCAAAACATCAGATTATTTAGGGCCAAATTAAAGAAGTACCTAATTTCTCACGCCTTCTATTCTGTAGGTGAATTCATGACATTCAATAACACTTCATGAAATTAATACTAAAACTATGTGTTGTACTAGTAGACTATGTCGTAAGATCTCGTCTGTATACATTTCACCTAGACTGTGACTATAAATTAAGATTTTATAATAGTATTAAGTTTTTTTACTTGTTCCATATTCTAGCTGTAAGCAATGTATGAATACCATGGAATGTTAATAAATACAATACAATACAATTAGAAAATTTTCTAGATTAACATTTATCACAGCATTGCATCACGTTATTACACTCAGTCCCTGAAGTTCAAGTGTTTGTTGTTTTTAATTAAATATTGGACAGTGAAACAAACGTATTCAGTCCATTTTTTGGTGCTTTAGTACAGATTGGTATTTATCTCGACGTTGTATCACATTATTAAACTCGGTAAAGTTCAAATATTTCTTGTTTTTAGTTAATATTGGTAGTTGAACAGAATGCATTCAAATGTTTATTTTCCCGTACTTTAGAGATTGGCAAGTTTTGTACATCAACATTTATCTCAACTTTGTATTATGTTATTAGACTCAGTTACTGAAGTTCTAGTGTTTATTGTTGTTGGTCAAATATTGGACAGTTAAACAGAACGTATCAAACTGTTTATTAATTCATCTGTGTTGTAGAGATCGGCGAATTTTGTACATAAGCATTTATCTCAACATTATATTACATTATTGCATTCAATCGATGAAGTTCAAGTGTTTGTTTTTAGATAAATATTGGACAGTTAAATAGGACGTATTCAACGGTTTTTCTCCGTGCTTTAGAGATAGCGAATTTTCTAGTTTAACATGTAACTATTACATATACACCCACTCCGTGGAGTTCGAGTGTTTGTTGTTCTGAATTTAAATATTAGGCGTTAAACAGGATGTACTCAGCTCTCTATTTTCTCCGTGCTTTAGATATTGGCGTATTTTCTAAATAAACATTTATGTCAACATTGTATGACGTTACATTCAGGGAAGTTTAAGTGTTTACTGTTTTTAGTTAAGAATTATTTTACAATACAGTTTTGTTTGCAAATTTACAAATATATACAAATACAAGGATATAATAACACATAACATAATTAGGTAATAGTGACGTAAAACAAAGTAATATAAATAAATTATATATGGATTTTCTATAGCATGCGACATTGAAGGCCTTTTAACGAAGAAAGTGGAAAAATGGTCTAATTTTCGTGGGGAATGTAATTTGAAATGTGAATAATTCGTATAGGATGTTAGTTGACTTGAAAATTTATTAGAAAATAGCAAAAAATTGGAAAGAATTGATCGTTGTAGATAACCTAAAAAGTGATCATTTAACACATGAAATAAAGAAGTAGAACACTTAAAAATATAACGCGAAACGCACATTTCACTTCACTTAGTACAGGTCTATGGAAAGCATACAAAAAGCCTAACCTAACCTAACCTGCCACAGATTCGTGTATGTAAGGCATACCAAAAAACCTAACCTAAACTAAACTAAACTAAACTAAACTAACCTAACCTAACCTAACCTAACCTAACCTAATCTAACCTAACCTGTTACAGATTCGTATATACAAGGCAGTCCACACCTGTGGAATAACGGTCAGCGCGTCTGGCCGCGAAACCAGGTGGCCCGGGTTCGAATCCCGGTCGGGGCAAGTTACCTGGTTGAGGTTTTTTACGGGGTTTACCCTCAACCCAATACGAGCAAATGCTGGGTAACTTTCGGTGCCGGACCCCGGACTCATTTCACCGGCATTATCACCTTCATATCATTCAGACGCTAAATAACCTAGATGTTGATACAGCGTCGTAAAATAACCCAATAAAATAAAAAATATACAAGGCATATGAAAAGCCTAGCCTAACCTAACCTAACTTATCACAGATTCCCGCAACGGAGAACTTGGATAAAGTTAAGTTGGAAGTTTCAGTATCGCGTGCTATAGACAAGTCTAATACAGCATAATATACATAATTGAGGCGTTCTCTCTCTCTCTCTCTCTCTCTCTCCTTACTTTCTGATTGAGGTTCTGGTTGATATATACATCTATTATTATCAGGCAGTACATCTCACTTGACGATATGTGTCAGAGGAAGAACAATTTTTTGTATGCATCTGAAGTCTGAACAGTGTAATATGTAACTAATCGGCGATGTACGCAATGGAGGGGGAAAGGAACTGGCCTAATTGCTTCTTAAGTGGTGTCTTCTTGGTATCACTTGTGAGGTTCAGACCTGTCTTCGGACAGTTGACTAAACTACTCTCTCTCTCTCTCTCCTTTGTATATATTTATTCAGTTGATTTACATTTAAAATTAATAATCATGTCAGTTACACGTCTATATAACGTAGAAACATAAACTTACATCAAATTGTTTTGTGTATCGAGTACCATCCTTATCTTTTATATGCTACAACATATTGGAACGGCTTCCCTTACATTCTTTCATGAGGTGTAATAACTAAGTTATACGTAATAAGTTTATCTCTTGATGGGCACTATTGTTTGTTTTTTAAAACTTCCATACATTTCCTATAATTTGTAGTGATTTTAGCTTTGGAACTATTAAGTTTACTACTTAATCGTCTAGTCCGTTGCTCCCGCACCACATCGATTCGGGAGCAATCGGCTGAATATTGGGAAGCTAAACAAGACACATTTAACTGTTTTACTCCGTGCTTCAGAGACTGGTCAATTTTTAGTTCAGGATATTAGCCCTTATATACAGGGATATCATTTTATTTTTACTTCAATTTTTATTGTACCTGAGTTTTTGAATGTACTTCACTCCCACCCCTTCTACTAGTAAACTTCCAACCGTTCACGACACAGAGCCGAAGGCGCGTAAGCAGTACTGAGTTAGGAGTATAGTACGTTTCAGAAATTTTTCGCACAGGTACTGTCGTCCGTTTGCCTACGTCGCATCCCGGTTTCCCCCACCTGCTTCTGTTCTCCCTCTGTAAAGTATAGTAGCTGGGCTCTCTTAGCTCTTTTCTGAAAACATTAATTTCTGTTAGGATTTGGACGTCTACGTAATATTATAAAAGTGTTTAAAGTAACTTAAATAAAAGGGCCTCGTTAAGTAATTAACTGTCACGTGATTCACCCCCCCCTTTCTACGACCCTGCGACAAAACAACTTGAACGGACAGTAGATAGCATTTCTGAGTAATTTTATCTTTTCGGATCGGGCAGAAGTGAAGATTGAATTTACAGTACGTAAGGTACTCTTTTATAGACTAGGTACAGAATTATTTCAACATGAGTTACTCGTACGAAGGACGAAACTGGTAATTGGAATTAGGTACAGTAGTCTATAGTGTGATAATATGCACAAAAGAACTGAAGCCTGTATCGAAATGAACGGCCACCATTTTCAAAAATGTGTTTAAATATCCATATTATGATTATTTTTCAATTTAACTTCATTCTCTATATTGTACGCTAATGTGCTGTAACAGTACAATATACATTGCATAATTAATACGTCCGAATGGATAGCTCAGTTCGTGAGTAAAAACACAAGTGGTAATACTGTACTGTATTTTGATTAAACAAAAACCTAATGAAGATTATCAAACTCAAAATTGTGATATTTCCTAGTTTACATAACTGAACTACTTTTCTTCCCTCCTACACCTAGTAAAGTGGTTTGTATTTTACGCCAGTATCATCGAACTCCAGTCGTGGAAGGGGTAGCAAACTGTGTTTCCTCTTTCAATCGTTAATAGAAAGGTATAGCCAGATTAATATTAAAAATGTTAGTAAAAATAAAATGATGTCCCTGTACAATAATTGTATTGTCTTTATTTTATAATACGCAATAATCGTATACAAAACACGAAACGTACTTGTTTAGGCGTGTGTCAAATTCGCTTCCTCTGCCTGTACTTGAAACGCCGACTACATTCTTTCCGGCGTAGTATGTTCACCTCAAACTAATACAAATACAGGGACATCATTTTATTTTTACTTCAATTTTTATTGTACCTGGGTTTTTGGATGTACTTCACTCCCACCCCTTCTACGAATGAAGTTCAACCGTCCTCCACACAGATCCAAGACCGCATATACAGTCATAGTAGCCTTACGGTCATAGTAAGCAGTACGTTCCAAAAATATGTTCACGTTTTCCAGTGACGAAAGGGCTTTCAATATTGAATTATTTTCGCATAGGTACTGTCGTCCATTTGCCTACGTCGTATCCCGGTTTCCCCCACTAGCTTTTATTCGCCAGCTAGAGGCTGGGCTGTCTTAGCTCTTTTCTGAGAACATTAATTTCTTTTAGGAATTTGACGTCAACGTAATATTATACAACTGTTTAAAATAACTTAAATAAAAGGGCCTCGTTAAGTAATTAACTGTCACGTGATTTCCTCCCTTTCTACGACCCTACGACATAACCACTCGGACGGACAGTAGATAGTATGTCCGAGTAATTTTATCTTTTCGGATCGGGCGGAAGTGAATATTGAATTTACAGTGGGTAAGGTACTCTTTTATAGAGTAGGTACAGAATTATTTCAACATGAGTTACTAGTACCAAGGACGAAACTGGCAATTGGGATTAAGTACAATAGTCTATAATGCGATGATATGCACATTAGAACTGAAGCCTGTATCGAAATGAACGGCCACCATTTAAAAAAAAATGTGTTTAAATATACATATTATGATTATTTTTCAATTTAACTTCATTCTCTATATTGTACGCTAATGTGCTGTAGACAGTATAATATACACTGCATACTGAATACGTCCACATGGGCAGCTCAGTTCGTGAGTAAAAACACTCATTGTTAATACTGTAATAATAATAATAATAATAATAATAATGGCTTTATTTAACCTGGCAGAGTTAAGACCGTAAGGTCTTCTCTTACACTCAACTGTATTTTCATTAAACAAAAATCTAATGAAAATTATCAAACTCAAAATCGCGATATTTCCTAGTTTACGCAAATGGATGAACTACTTTCCTTCCGTCCTATACCTAGTAAAGTGATTTGTTTGTACAGGGACATCATTTTATTTTTACTAACATTTTTAATATTAACCTGGCTATACCTTTAGAGAACCGGAAAACCCGTTCGCTACTCCCTTCCACAACTGGAGTTGGATGATACTGGCGTAAAACACAAACAAATCACTTTACTAGGTATAGGAGGGAAGAAAAGTACTTCATCCATTTACGTAAACTAGGAAATATCGCGATTTTGAGTTCAATAATTTTCATTAGGATTTTTATTTAATCAAAATGCAGTACTGTATTAACAATAAGTGTTTTTACTCACGAACTGAGCTATCCATGCGAACGTATTCATTATGCACTGTATATTACACTGTCTACAGCACATTAGCGTACAATATAGAGAATAATGAAGTTCAATTGAAAAATAATCATGATATGGATATTTAAACACATTTTTGAAGATGGTAGCCATTCATTTCGATAGCCTACAGGCTTCAGTTCTTTTGTGCATATTATCGCACTATAGACTATTGCATCTAATTCCAATTACCAGTTTCGTCCTTCGTACTAGTAACTCATGTTGAAATAATTCTGTACCTACTCTATAAAAGAGTACCTTATGTAATGTAAATTCAATCTTCACTTCTGCCCGACTCGCATAGATAAAATTACTCAGACATGTTATCTACTGTCAGTCCAAGTGGTTATTCCGCAGGATCGTAGAAAGGAGGGAAATCACGTGACAGTTAATTACTTAACGAGGCCCTTTTATTTAAGTTATTTTAAACAGTTGTGTAATATTACGTAAACGTCCAATTCCTAACAGAAATTATTGTTTTCAGAAAAGAGCTAAGACAGCCCTGCTTTTACAGAGGGCCGTGCAGAAGCAGGTGGGGGAAATCGGGATGCGACGTAGGCAAACGGACAGTACCTGTGCGAAAATATGATTCAATATTAGAAGTTCTTTCGTCACTGGAAAACGCGAACATATTTCTGGAACGTACTATACTCAGTAACTCAGTGCTGTTTACTATAAGCGGCATTGATTCTATCTGGAAAACAGTTGAACTTCATTAGTAGAAGGGGTGGGAGTGAAGTACATTAAAAAACTCAGGTACAATAAAAATTGAAATAAAAATAAAATGATGTCTCTGTACATTACGCCAGTATCATCGAACTCCAGTCGTGGAAAGGGGTAGCAAATGGCGTTGATCCAAACGTATATCCAGGTTAATATTAAAAATGTTAGTAAAAATAAAATGATGTCCCTGTAGAAATATATTGATGTCACGGTCCTAATAATCACATTCCGCTGAATAGTGCAATGCATTATAAACCGTTAGTATATTTTCTGCCCGCTAGGGATAATCAGTGCAATCAGAGTGCAGTGATGAATTACTGTTGTGGATGTGTTCTTGATGGCGATGATGATTGATATATTTGTGAGAGCTCCATGGGGCTGTTTATTTAAATTTTTGAAGGTTGTAATCAACCAGTACGTGATTTATAGCACAAAGGCTCGAACATTAAAACACGCAATTTTAACGTCGGTTTCTATTAAGGTATTTTGGCCACTGGAAAACTAGGAAATCATAGATTAAATACGAGTGTTCCGATAGCTGATTCATTAAACATAACGTGACTACAGAAATGCATTTCATTCCAGCGGGCACTATAAATAAACAGAATAAGAGAAGATGTATAATTAAGCTCTGTTGTATACAGGATGGCTACATTTGTTCCATTCCTCACTTGTTCTTACCGCTTATTAACTGAGCAAAGCCAACTGAAACATTCTATTGAAGCGTATACACTCCGCGGCGATAATAGCAATAATAATAATAATAATAATAATAATAATAATAATAATAATAATAATAATAATATAATAATAGAGTAAGGGAGGGGATTGTCGTATAGGTCTGGTAATGTCGGATAATCTCGGATAACATATTTCTTTTCGATCGAATGGTGCAATCTGATGTGAAAATAATGCATTACGTTCTCTACAAGTAGACGAACATCTGCATGAATAGCCATTGCTGTTGAGTGCTTCACTGTGTGTGAATAGCGTGTTTTCAACGTTTCTGCAAAAAAAAAAAAAAAAACTTTTTGAGGGTAAGTAATGTGATTTATTCGTTACAAATTATTCTTATATTTACACAACATGGTATGCACTGTTTGATATACCATAGATAAGGCTTCTTAATTCTCTAATTGCAGAAATGCTATCGACAACATGTTTCATGCAGCTGGCTTGTTTTACTGTTTGTGAAGAGTCGGCCAATGTCGGATACTAGCCGAGGGCAATGTCGGATACTAGCCGAGGGCAATGTCGGATACTAGCCGAGGGCAATGTCGGATACTAGCCGAGGGCAATATCGGATACTAGCCGAGGGCATTGTCGGCTGTCTTTCAATGCTGCTCGCTACATAAAAGCTGTCTTAAACCCATTTATATGTTTTCTATAACAAACCACTACATTTTTACTCATGGGTATTTTTAATTAATGTAAAGAAATTAATTTTCTAATTAATCGAATATTATGAACTAACGAATTGTTTCTTCTTCTGATATTTTTAGATACCTAAAGTAAAAGAAAAAAGAGATTCAGTCTAAAAAAAATGGAAGTCTGAAGATATGGTAAATGCCATTGTCGCAGTACGTGAGAAAAGAATGGGCTATCTTGCTGCTTCCAAAAGATTCAATGTACCTCGATCAACATTATTTGATTATGTACGGTCCAACTCTGAGCCCACCAAAGCCGTTAAATCGAAACTTGGACGAAAACCAACACTCCCAGCGTCACTTGAAGAGAAGCTAGTTGACCATGTGTTAATGATGGAGAGAAAATATTTTGGATGAACCAGAAATGATGTTAAAAGGCTTGGATATCAGGTGGCTAAACAGAACACTATTGTAATAGTTTCTGATATGCAATATATTATTTTAAATGCATTATCATACCTCTTACATAATAATGTCTAATGTATCCGACATTAGCTTCCCATTCTCTCAGTGATGATATTATTTCTGTTTTGTCTTTGCAAGTTATACAGCAAATACATATTATGTAAATTACCTAATACTTATGTACAATCTGCAGGAACCCCAAGAGGTTATTATAATACTAAGTAATTCCAGTTCTAACTTTTTTCAATTGCCTTTATTTTGAAACATAAAAATGGTATCCGACAATACCCTCTCTTACTCTAATAATACACCCTAATAAAAATGGATGGGAATCGTAATGATAACTAGGGACCATATTCTGTTCCAGGACTTACGGAGATAAGGTTAGTTGTTCAGAGACTGTATTGACGTGACGTCATATTTGGCGCGTGGCACAGGTACCATCAGGGAACACTTGCATCTTGTGTGCGCTACTGTTGACGTTCTATTCATGATTCAAAACTAGACCTCGAAATCTGTTGAAAATGCATTCTAGTGATGAAGATTGATACTGCGATTATCTTTCCTACAATTTAAATTATTTGTTAATTAATTTATTTTTATTTTTATTGGTACTGGCAGACAGCGTATTCCGAATCTCACCGGTCCGGTGGCATCAATGACGTCACGTTGCAGCGAAATAAGGAACAAAACTGCAGGAAGGATCGATGGCTGTCATGGGGACTGTACAAGTTGTTGCCTTTGCTACGCTAGCAAAATTTTGCGAAATTTTCGTACTCCCATCTCGTTCAAAGAAAAGAGAGCATAAACAATTTATTTCTCGAACTGGTAGTAATAACTGGTCCGTTGACATGCTCGCTCATAAGCCATTAACATATTGTTTTTACATTGTGCTCATTACAAACAATACAGCAGAACACACCGCCATGACACAACAGTGCACGATGTCATTCGTCTGCTAATACCCGTCCTATACAAGAACCAATCAGATTCACTGATGGCGGCTGATGGAGACTGCCACCACCTCTGCAAGTTGATGGCACCGGGGCGACACCGGTGGAGAATCAATGACGTCATCGGTGGAATTCGGAACACCGTGATGCCATCGGATTGCTCACCGGTGAGATTCGGAATACGCTCAATGTTAAGGCCATAAGGCCTTCTCTTCCACTCAACCATTACAAAAATGCATAGCAAATATAAATAACATCTATACAGAAAATGATGGAATTATTTATTTATTTATTCGTTTGTTTATTTACTTATGTATTTATTTATTTATTGATATTTATGTGCTGGACAACAGACATTGGCCAATAAAAGTCCAGCACAGTGATACAATTAATACAATAAAACTATGGTACGAATTAAATAATTGAGGTAACAACAAAATGAAGACCATAGAGTACAATGATTAATTTACAAAGATTAATACTATAAAATGTTATGGAAAGGAGTTGATTCTTACGAAAGTAGTACCAATTTATGTCTAAGGATTATGCAAATAATATTAGCAAAGATATTGCCATGTTCTAAACTTCTATACATTGAAAGGATCGAAATCGCCTACACGTAAGTTAGCATTTTTAATAGGCCTACAACTGGAGACCGGCGAGGAAGATTTAGAATTTCTAATATAGAAGAGTTTGTGATGTCTCATGTCCTTCATAGGAATACGAAGGCTGACACTGTTTAAGAAAGATTGACAATGTCACCTTTAAGGACCTTATATAATAATAAGTAATCAAGATCATGACGTCTAGCACACAAGCTTCTAAGTAATAATAATAATAATAATAATAATAATAATAATAATAATAATAATAGCAAGATTTGAATGTGTTTAGTTATATGTAAATCCAAGAGTTAATCAATTACAATGTAGCATTAAATAAGACAATTTGGATCGAAAGAATGATTAACATAATGAAGGAAAATAGATATATTAAAATAAATATTATACACAATTAATATTTGAAGAAAGATTACAGTCTAGAGACGAAAAGCAGTCTTTCTGACAATCGGCTTTTGAAAGTAATAAATGTTGGACAGCCCTTTACACGTTGTACACTAAAATAAGCTATTTTCACTATTACACTATCATAAACAATTAAGGCTTACATTGATCAAACATTAATTGCACTATTATACGCACGTTACAAAATAAGTAGAATATAATATCACAGTATTATGAAATAGAATACCTTACAATACAATACACAACACTGTGCATAAGCTTAATAATGTAAATAATATTTCATCAAAGTAGGTCTACTTTCTTTATTATAGTGTCAATAGTAAGAATAGCGTGTTATAGTGCACATGGTGTAAATAATTTAAATTATAAATTGTTGAAGTGATCCGTGTTTCGTTCTGCCCCACTTGACGAAACAAGAGTCGCGTAAGCCATCAGTCAAGTACCTACTTCTCTTGCTAGAACATGTGCGTGGTCTACTTAAAAACTCCTGTAATACCCAATCTTGTAGCTCCTGGGACAAAGTACAGTCTCTAATGTTAATGGTTATTATAATATATTCACCATATATGTAGACCTACACAGGTATACAAGGTGTTAAAAAAAGTTATCCAATATTTTAGGAGGTGATGGTACGTATCAAAACAAGAAAAAAAGTCTAATAAACATGATTTCTACGACACATACTTTCTAAGATCTGAACACTTGTTCATAGGAGGTGCTCAAAGTGTCGTCCATTTATGGCAATACATTTTTCTGCCTTACAATACAGCAGACTACCAGAAAGTCATACTGTAGTTGACACCCCTGACATGGAATACTGATACGTCGCAAGGAATACTGAAAACAAAAGTTTAGTTGAGGATGTGAGCAGAGTTCAGCAGAGATGGTGTTGTGAATTTTGGTAATCAGCATGCGTGGGCTGATGAAAATTCTCATGCAGTTGAAGAAACAAGGCATCAGCACCGATCCTCAATCAACGTATGAGCAGGCGTTCTTGGTGATAGATTAAGGGCCATACGTTCTACCACAGAGATTAACTGGGACTCGTTGTAAGGACTTTTTAATTAACGCATTGCCTACCTTGCTGAAGTATGTGCCATGTCAGCAAAGACTACAGATGTGGTTCATGCATGATTGCACACTAGCACATTTTTTCCTCAATGAGCGTGAACAACTGACGCTGACATTCCAGGACCGCTGGATTGATTGGAGAGGCCCCACACCTTGGCCTGCTCGTTCCTCAAATCTAAATCCCATAGACTTTTGGTTATCAAGAACAACCAGGTCAATTTCAAAGAGTGCGTGATTCCTTACGCCGAAGGGCAGAGGAATGCATTGCCATGAATGGACGTCACATTGAGCACCTCCTATGAACCAGTGTTCAGATCTTAGAAAGTATGTATTGTAGGAACGATGTTTATTAGAAACTTTTTTCTTATTTTGATGCATACTAGCACCTCCTAAAATATTGGATACTTTTTTAACACCCTGTATACACCGATTTTATAGTCTGAAACTTTTTGATCTGGTCTTACATTGACAACCGTAAAGTAGAGAAGGGAATTCAAATCCAAAATCGCGTATTCAAAATGTTGTACACATTGGCGATCTATTCTTGTTATGAATATTGTTATCATTATAGACAATGTTGTTTCAATGTTGTGCACGACGAAGTCTTCATCGACATTTTCGCCAGTGAATAAGTCGTCGTGAATATTGTCACTAGAAAAATATCATCACTGCTACTACTAGCCCTACTGTTGTTAAAACATGCAAGTGTGTTTTCTTACAAATGAAATGATATAAATCTCGGCTTCAAAGGCTTCCATATCGGAGAAGCAACTCCTAACTACAGACTTTTACCTGCAAACGGAAAGTTCTTGAGACAAGCATTTGAGAGCTTAAAGATATCGATTTGAGTGACTTTGAAAAAAAAAATAAATAACGTAGTTCTAGCGGTATAGGACATCCTGTAGCATTAGGCTTATTAGTTTGGCCAATTGTGCACCCCACGCAAAGGGATTAAACTGATATTCCGGAGGTAAGCATAAACTTGCGTAGATGTCTAATGTAATCCCCCTCAAATCCCCTGAAGCCAACCATCAGTTTCCGACGTATTCGCACCTGGCTTCCTCCAGTTGGAGATATTGGAGCAGAATGATGTGTCAAGAAGGTTTCCTCTTGTTTTCCGCAACACCCACGCAGGGTGAATTCGAGGGTTATACGCCAAAAGGGCTAATATTACATTTTCCCTTAATTGACTTATGATAATGGAACAATTCTCTAGGTCAGTGATGTCAAAGCAAGCGCATTTTTCTGACCTTGAAGCCGTGCGCGGGCATCAAGCGCTAAGTATGGAAAGAGGAAGGGTTGTGTATATGAATAAGCAGCCTGTTGGATTAAGAAAACAGTGGTGCACAAACTTCAAACGGCACGTGAAATTTTATGTCGTTATTTTTATATAGCTTCTTTCTGTTTGATATTATCTATATCGTCTGTAAAACAAAAGTACGAATACCAATTTCTTAATATTGCTGTTGTTTTAAATTTTAATAACACAATAAAGAGTTAAGAAGGAATATTCACATAAATTCCATAGCAGTACAACTATACTGTACTAAGTGGATGAAACATATCATTCATAAAGAAAGTGATATACCAAAAAAAAAGAAAAAAAAAAGAGATTGGGTATGACATGATAAGTTGGAATTGATATTGATGGTACCTTTAGTAATCAACAGGCTTCGAGACTTTGGACCCGATACAATAAGTTTACTGTGCATGCACTATAGGTTGTTTACTCGCTGCAGGTAGATAGAGATGTGTTGAGGTAACAACGTTGCTATTTAGAGTAGAGTACGGTAGTATGGGGAAACACAACATATGTACATTCTGAAAGTAAATATACATTACACAATGATAATGTCAAAGGAATGTGAAAAACATTTATTCTCCTGTCTTTTATAAGCATTTGTGTTTAATTATACATAGTGTTAATGGTGGAAATAACCATGTAGCAATTTTAATTTTTTCATTTATCCTATTGGTCGTCTTTAGGAAATGCAGTTACAGTACCGAATTGCAATGTACCTACTGCAAGACACATTCTCAGTGTCTCAAACGTAAATCTGTTTCGGTTATCTGCCGAAGTTTGTACTGTAGAAAGCTGCGCTCTACGTCGCATGACGTGATAGGAGCAAAACGAAAAAACCTAACATAGTTGCAGCCTCTAAGAGACAGTCCTTTATTCTCGGGTGACTCTATGTCCACTAATTTGCTGTTTATGTTACACAATGTTCCATATCCGTTATTTTTACATATAACTGATTTCCACTAACCGGTGTACTTGGTGTCTCATTAATTCTCTGCATCATTTTCTATATTAATTTGAGGGCTTCCGGCATCTCTTGCTCTGACTTCTCTAACCGTGTAATAGTTTCAGACACAGTTTGTATGAAAACCAAATGATTCGTCAGAACCTTCAAATCCAAAGCGTTTGCCTTTGCGTATTTGTTGGAATTTATTCTACAGTACCCCCACCCACTGTACGCTTTACCACTATACTCAGTACGCCGTTATGCGGATTTCCTACTGAACTGCTCTATCGGGTCCGAAGTCTCGAAACCTGGTAATCAATAACTAATCAAAACAATATTACAATACAAAGCAAAGTTACCTGAGTGCTATACATGTTTTAAGTGTAACTAATATTCCATAACAAAACCCTTATCGTATTATGCTTTTAAGGTGATACTGGTGAGCAACTACCTATCATGAGAATATTAAAATTATTTTCTCGAAATGTGCTGAAGCTATAGAACTGACATTTTTACAACACATGGGCACGTATCTTTTGCTTATGATGTAACAGTAGTTGCTTTATTAATTCGTTTCCTTACAAGCAATTTCCATGCGAATATTTTCAAAAATTTCAATACACTATCTTTAGTAATACGTATTTACGGTATATTAGATTTACGAAAACATTCTGTAAGGCTACTAAATAAATCAGCCTATATCTGAAAAATTCACTTTTCTATAAAAAAAAGCTGAGAAAATATTTCTTTTGAATGAAAAATCAAACTTGTGAAAAATGAGCATTAAATTTAAAACTTACATTCTTATAATGCACTTATACTTCTCAGACAAATCTAAAAATTAACATGGATACAGTTTTAATAAGTTATCTTGCCTTTATCCATTGAATCAGTGCTGGCCGTCCCTGAATGTAACTCGACCAAGCGGCATATACTACTCTTTCGTCTGTCTCTTTCTTTTCCACTGTAAAGCGCTCAGGCTCTCCTGAGCTCTAAAGCGCGCGCTTGCTCTTATGGGCATCAATTGACATGACTGCTCTAGGTTTTATACACATGCTGGTGAATGAACGAAATTTGCAAAATAAGTTTGTACGTGTCCTTTGAGGGTAATGTTGTAAAGACTTCCAGCCAAAGCGCTCAACATTTTATCTTTACAATAGTAGAACTCATTCCATTAAGCTGAAAGTTCGGTATTTTTTCTTTTCCTGTTATCTATACATCTGTGTATCACTTGTTTTGAATTAATGCAACAAAAGAGCAGTCCACACCTGTGGAGTAACGACTAGCGTGTCTGACCGCGAAACCAGGTGGCCCAGGTTCGAATCCCGATCTGGACAAGTTACGTGGTTGAGGTTTTTTCTGGGATTTTCCTTCTATTGGAAAATGCTGGGTAAGTTTCGGTGCTGGACCCCGGCATTATCACCTTCATTCCATTCAGACGCTAAATAACCTGAAATGTTAATACAGCGTCGTAAAAGAATCCAATCAAAACAATAGAATATGGTCTGTTTACTTTCATGATATGATTTCAACTACTGGGTGTTCATTTCAAAGTGTGTCATGACGTCACTGTTGTTGGGTCACCGATTTGAAGCGAGTTTCAGCTTACATGTTAGAGAAGTTGCCTATTATTTAAGGCGTTCTTCAATCTGAACTTGAGAACGTGTACGGTATAACTTGAACGTCGTAGCAACAGATGGCGGTCTGTACGGTCTGTGTGCTGCCATAACCTCTTTCGAACTGTGTTTTGCGCCGGCAAGTCGTACGCAGGGTATTTGTTATCATCGGTTGCGTACGGTAACATTCCACAACACAAATCAAATGCTCCGTGTCCATGTTGACCGTCGAAGTTAATGTCAAGAAATACGTAAGTAATCGTCTTAACCATCTCCCCATATCCCTACAGTACGTATTTCCAAACAGTTCACATTCCTGCCACTACCGGCGTTACCGTACGTATCGGCACGTACTCTTCAGAATGAACGTCGTACTTGCTAGGCAACGTCTCTGCCTCTTAGGTTATACACCTCTGCGGAAGTGTAGGAAGATTGAATTATCTAGGCTCATCGGCTAGCCACATAACGGCATACAGCGAGCCATGACACATTTTGAACTGAACACCCAGTATTTACGTGATATAATATTACCAATTTCCCAGTTGAAGTGTGCAATTGAATATTTGGCAGCCAGCAACATAATATAATACTATAGGCCTAAGATATTCATTCGTTCATTATTTTCTCCCCAAGAGCAGGTTCTCATGCAAACCCAGCATTCTCCAGTCTTTCCTATTTTCTGCCTTCCCCTTTGTCTCCAATACAATCCATAGGCCTATATCTTAATGTCGTCTATCATCTGATATCTTCTTCCCCGAACTTTTAGTCCGTTTACAATTCCTTCCAGTGCATTCTTCGGTAGGCAGTTTCTTCTTATCCAGTGACCCAGGCAATTAATTTTTCTCTTTCTGATAAGTTTGAGCATTATTCTTTCTTCACTCACTATTTCCAGCACAGCTTCACTTCTTGTTATGTCCGTCTATTTCACACAATCCATTTTTCTCCATATCCACATTTCAAATGCTTCTAGTTGTTTCTCTTCACTTTGTCGTAATGTCCATGTTTCAGGCCGCATAAAATGCCACACTCCACACAAAGCACTTTACTAGTCTCTCTCTTAGTTCTTTTTCTGGAGGTCAGCAGAAGATGTTCGTTTTTCTATTAAAAGCTTCCTTTGCCATTGCCAATCTTCATACATACTTGCAACTAGTTCGAAAAAAACTGTTCACTATGAATTGAAAATGCACTGTGATGGCCTGAGTTCGTTTCATAGGGAGAGACGGAAGAATACTGTACCTCTGATCACGAACCGGATTGTACTGTACTCCAATCCAGTGTAACTTCACTTCATTCTTAAGTTTTCTCGGATCCTAAGCCTGGTTATAATGTATAAAATTAAGTCTTGAAATAAAGTTCTTTAATTTTTTCCACACTCATAGTTTTTTTGCCTGTCCGGATTAAGCGAAGTCCGTCTTATTGAGGTCCGGATTAACGAGGTTTTACTGTATTTGACAATGCCATTTACAAATAAATACATTTCCAGTGTCATGAAAAAGGCAGCTGTTAAATTATTAAAATTTCAACTGTTCTTATCCAGTAGCATTTGTTTTCACTTTCGTCATTATTTTTCCAATGTCGAAGTTAAAAAAGCAAAGAACTCTATGAATCGACTCGTGAAAACAAAATATGGGATCTGAGCTCACATATTTCACCAAAACGACGACAGTTAAGTCAAGACGTGAGTAACAACAGTAAGAGGCGTGAATCAGGCGTCAGGAATAGCCGCGTTTTTCAGCTCCGCTAAGCATCTGATGAATACATATTTCCTCTCGCACTCGAAGTACAGACCTCGCGGCAAAGCATCTTCCTGTCGTCATCAGTCTTCGTCGAGATGTTATTTTAGTCAGGCGAATACCTGAACATCTATGTCAGTGCATTATTTTCAAGCCTGAATAATCTACAACGTATCATATTGTTACACGGACTGTTTTACATTATCTCCAGTCTTTTAATGAGATATAGAAGCTTAAATATAATTTCAACACACAAATTTATGAATAATTATATCATTAATCCCGTACGCTCCCAAAAATTTATTATTAAATGACGCAGATTAATTTTTTCAAGCGGAATATCACATTCAAGCAAAGTGTAAAAACGTCCATTCAGAATGAAAATATTAACGTTAAAGTGATGTCATAATAGTACATTATGCAACGAGCCTATAATGGTACTAATTAAGACGCGAGTATGTTTATGAAACGAGCGCAAGCGAGTTTCATAATTTTCATACGAGCGTCTTAATTACCATTATAGGCAAGTTTCATACGACTTTTTATGCTCGACCATATTTCTAACTTGAAATTATTCATAAGTTTTCATGTTATTCTTATCTGACTGGGGAGCGGAACTGACCTTGTGCAATATCTCGTAAATTGTGAGATGTGCGCAGACGCGAAAGTATTGATTTTTTCCGAGAAAAAAATGTCATTGACCTTGATATAATCTAGAGAGTAAAATAGACATTAATCTTGATATAATCTTGAAATTGATTTAGACATTGAAAAACGAGATGACAAATTGAATTTATTTGAATATTATTTACAATTAATGCTAATTATTATAGTAACAGAACATAACCTTCTGCGACAGTATTGGATTTCCAGCCTCCGTGACGTTTCGCTATTTGTCTTTCGATTGCATATCAGAGAAATAAAATAGCATTATATTATATTACATTACATTGACTATCGGAATATTTCTGTCATCATGCTTTCTAAGATTAAATTGACGAATTAATGTCTTCAGACCATGTGTCTGGACTATAATATTTATTTTAAATTTCTGAATGTATAAGAATTTCTATACCTCATTTGAGGAATGGAAGCACTGTAATGTTCTTTTGTAACAGCCTGTACTCATGTGTTAGAAGTCTGCAGGTCTTCAGGCCGCCACTTGGAGAAATATGAATAACATACTGCACAACAATGCAGAAAAAAATGATTCCAGTATAATGTGTAAACTTAATGACGAGAGATTAAGTAAAATAATTAGAATTTACATTTCATACGATATCTTCAGGAAGGTAAGCTTCATATAAAAAGTTTCTGTTAGCACTGTTACGTAGTGTTATTGATGTGTAATGTGTATATGTACGAGAGAGAAAAATAGGAAGATTGTTTTAAGTTATGCCCTATTATAATTTGTAGTAGACCTACAGTTCAAGACCTATACAACTCGGTCCGAAACATCGCGGATATGGATGTAACACTATAAGAAATATGTACCCGAAAATACCTTTATTAAATTGTCATATTCCGATATACTGTACCACGGTCAAGCTATAACGGGGAGAGAGGGTAAATAATGTCCCCCATATTATTGTTATATCGGGATTCTATGGTTTTGATTTGCCCCCCCCCCAAGGAAGCCGTTCTTCTCTCCGCCTATGTTCAAAAGCTAATTACAGTATTTATTTTTTCTTTAATGCTATAATCTAAATTGCAGCAACACAGTTGTTGAATTAAATTTATAATACAAAATGGTGAAAACATCATAGTGCTTTTACAAAAATAAAGTAAGACAACAAAACAAATTCTGCAGAAATTAATATTACAATATTATGTAGATAACATTAAATAATATCATTATAGTACATTATGCAACGAGCCTATAATTATAGTAATTAAGACGCGAGTATGTTTGTTTATGAAACGAGCGCAAGCGAGGTTCATAATTTTCATACGAGCGTCTTAATTACCATTATAGGCAAGTATCATACGACTTTTTATGCTTGGACCATATTTCTAACTTGAAATTATTCAGAAGAATTCATTTTATTTGTATCTGACAGAAGATCGGAAGTGACCTTGTTCATAGCTCGTAAATTGTGAGATGTGCGCAGAAGCGAAAGTATTGATTTTTTTCCTAGGAACAATAATGTCATTGACCTTGATGTAATGTAACATGAACTAATTTTGATATAACCTGGAAATTGATTTAGAATTGAAAAACGAGATGACAAATTGAATTTATTTGAATATTATTTACAATTAACGCTAATTATTACAGTAACAGAACATAACCTTCTGCGACAGTATTGGATTTCCAGCCTCCGTGACGTGTACCTCGTTGTCTTTCGATTGCATATCCGAGAATAATCGAAAACCTGAACTTTAATGAATAGGTATACTTTAATGACATGCATTAAAGGACTGCTACCAGGTGTATAATTACTACATTTCGGCATGGTCGAGCACAAAAGATTTTATTAATTTGTCCTACAAAATAATATCTGTAATATTGACAATTAATATTTGAGGAGAAAAAATTCGCTCTTTAATGATCTCATAGCTAGCAGTGCATATTTCTGTACATATTACTGTGCACTTAACTGCGGAATCCCGGCCAAACAGTCACTCAGTTGAGTGCGCCCCTTGTATGATGGCAATTGACTTGGACATGAAAATATCAACATATATGCCTAACTTGGAGTCAGGCCACAAAGGGAAACATTGAAGAAGGAAGGTTCGATCCGGTGCTGTAAATTGAATTCGGCGTAGCTCAGTGGTCAGAGCGCTCGTAGAACCAAGGACCCGGGTTCGATCCCCGACGCCGGAGCGAATTTTTCTCCTCAAATATTAAATGAAATAATGTGTTTTACATTTCACAATAAATCCAATCTAATAATACGGAATTAATGTTAACTAATCTAATTAAGTTACACAAATAATATGTCAATGTTTTATGAATAATAATAATAATAATAATAATAATAATAATAATAATAATAATAATAATAATAATGATTTATTTTAGTTGCCAGAGTTAAGGCCGTAAGGCCTTCTCTTCCACTCAACCAGCAAAAAGTATAGATACATATGCATGAACTTACAAAGAATTCAACAATTTGATTTAGATGAGAGTTACATGTATACAAGAGTTATTTACGAATTAAACAACAAAATACTATGAAGTATTAATTAAACACTGAAATAAACTGTTTAGCAGAACTAAGCTAAAATACATAGAATGTTAATATATTTCAAATGATATTAGATAATAGAAAGAGATTATTATGAGACAATTTTGAAAATACAGCACTATCAGGATGAATGTCTAAAGAAAGAAGTAACAATGTAGTCAGTGATAGTTTAAATCAGTAGAATAATGTAGAATCGTTCTTCATATAAAACGCAAAACAGAAAATTAAACTGTTATATATATATATATATATATATATATATATATATATATATATAACGTGAGCATTGTCCGACAACACAGAAAGAACGAGCACTTATATTTAACTATAAGTGCACAGCTGTGAGTGTTGCAAGTACACAAAATGTCAACAATGCTCTAATTAAGGTTATGATGGAGTGGGGAAGTCACGCCATCACAATATTAGCCTACCAGTTTAGTGCAATGCGCGCCTTACTGGGATACAGAGGAATGCATTTCCATGTTGTAACATCAGAGAGAGCAAATATCGCGATAAAAAAATTACAAGCATCTGTTTGAAATAGAGCACAACTTTGATTATTTCAGGTGCACAAATTGTCAACAAGGCATTAATTAAGGATATGAGAAAGTGAAGAGGTCAGAGATTTCCTGTCAATAAAGTAGTTCAGATTTAAACAAAATGCGGTCTTTTCCTCGCTATGTGCCCTCTCCCAGGGTTGGATGTAAACATTACCGTGAAATCAAGGTGTCGTACCATCGTTCACGATGGAAACATAAACATAACCGCAAATATACTTGGTAACCATGGAAGCATAAAGACTGCATTTCGTCATCTTCTGTTGTACTACCCGTCCGTTGCAAATTGACCGGTGTTGATTCCACGAACTAGCAGAATGCTTTGATCTCCTCAATGCACTGCGCTCCGTAATCGCCTACGATGTCCTGTATGCAACGACAGTGGCGACATCAGCGCTCAGAGGTCACATAACAATGAACGCGTAGTATACTTGAGCGCTTCACGATTGTGTGTTGTTTCCAAATCACGTAAGCGTAAACATAGAAGTTTGTAGTTTGCAAGCTTTCATGCTAACGCCCAGTGAGGGAAGTGGGAAAAATCCAGAGGCGGTATGCTACTCCAAGATTTTTCCCTGGAATGCCTCGATTTAGAAAGGCATAGGCCTACCTCTCCCTTTATAAGATACACGTAGGCCTACATGATATATACAATAAATTGTTTCGTGCAGTCAGTAACACGAGTCTTTGAAACTTACGCAACACATTAAATTTCTTAATAAAATAATTTCAAGTTATTTCAGTTATTTACTAGATTATTTTGCAATGTCCACTGAGACTTATTATTTAAAATAATGTTAAAGCTTCAAAGTGCGAATACTTAAAATAGTACTTATGTAACCCTATTTAAATAATATATAAGCAGGGAACGGATTTATATGGACTAAAAATATATGAAATATGTAAATATATATGTAGTTATTTTTACCAAAATATGGAATTAAATATGGATTTTTACCAAAATATGGAATTAAATATGGACTTAAAATTATAAAAAAATGACTATGTACGTTAAATATTGGTACATTTTAATCAAACTAAACAAAAAATATAATGGACGTACCTTATCTTCCAATGTAGTTTCAACAAAACACAATTTTTATTGTCTGTTACCATAACAATAGGTTACAAACATTTCTTTCAAGTGCTGAAAAGTGAATCTTCTTCTATTGTCTCTGAGGATAGATTTATACTGACTAAAAGAGCGTTCGACGTCACAAGAAGTAACTGGTACATAATTCAATTTCACAATGTCTGCTGGGGATAAGTCCAAGTTAATCTTCACTGTTGATTCACCACTCATCACAGCAACAACCTTTTGTAGTTCTTCATATCCAGGGTTTTTTGAAAGTACAGTGTCCACCTTAGCTCTTACTGCATCTGCAACTTTACCTCTACCACGATTCAGTTGTTCCACAGTACTATTTATAATTTCAAAACTTTCAGATAGTGAAAGGTGCCTATTTTGGAGACTTTTGAGCGTTTTTATGATGCATGAAAATGTATGCTGAATGTGAGCTAAGTCATTCTTCACACTTATGTCACAGGTAACTGTTTTCGCAGTATCAATTGAGACTGCGTCTTCAGAGTCCAATGCAAGGAGAACATTGTTAATAGAGTCTATATGTTCGGCATAATATTCAACTGCTTCTAGCCATGTACCCCATCTAGTTAAAATTGGCTTTGGTGGCAATGGAATTTCAGGGTACATTTCTTTCAACACGTTAACTCTACTGGGAGCTTTGAGAAATACTTTTTTCACTGATGAAATCAACAAATCTACTTTAGGGAAATTGTCTCTGACCACTTCTGCCACACGATGAAATGCATGCGCCACACAAGTAAAATGAGTCAATTTAGGATATACAACAGATAATGCTTGTCCAGCTTTGACCATATAAGGGGCAGCATCGCTAATAAAGAATAACACATTATCGTACATAATACCCTTTGGCCACAGGATACCCATAGCTTCGTTGAACAGTTTAACTATAGTTTTGTTATTGCACTTTTCTAGAACATCACAATGTAAAAGAATTCGTTCAGAATATTGTTCACTTAACAAACCGATAACTACATTACCAACAAGTCTACCTTCTTTGTCGGGAGCCTCATCAATGGAAACCCAAATTGAACTATCTTTAATTTCATCTCTTATCTTCTGTATTGTCTCATCGTAGATGGATGGAGCATACGTCTTCCTAAGTGTTGACTCATCCGGGATTGTATGTTGAGTATATTTTTCAAGGAATTCCCTGAAGACCTTATTCTTTAGTTTGTAGAGAGGAATATCAGCAGAGATGAGAGAACGGCACAGGTCGATGTTAAACTCAGATCTTACATTCGATGTTGTTGGTTGTGTTAAAAACAATTGTCTCTGCTTGGAATTTAGTTGTTTGTTGGCCTGATGTTTACTAGTTGTAATGTGTTGTTGCACCAGGAACTTTTGTGTAGATGATACTGCACACTGACACAAATTACAAAATAATATTTTATTGTCAGTTGATAAACCATCTTCTTTAAATTCTGAAATGTAACTTGTTAGTTTTGATTTTAAATTGACTGAATGACGTACTTTTGGCATATTTACCGTCTTTATAGTATGATTTACAAAACTGAACCTATGTGTACTCTGACTGGCATTTAACTGTTGAGCTGCACAACTGAAGTCTGTTAAAAATTTTAAATTAAATTAATACAGTTTTGTAACTTACTTTCCCATTGTTGATAGGACTGCTAATTTTCAAATAACTCTGATGTTAAAGGGATTACTGAACATGTGTTTAAATCTCTATTGTTGAAATGTATTTTTAAAAGTTAATGGAATTTTGTTTTGTTTTATTGTTAAACCTAATATAATATGGACTGTTTTATATGAAATATGGAAAATATATGGAAATTAACGAAAATATGTACTAAACTCTAAAATATGGAAAAATATGGAAAATAAAAGTAGGATTTTTCAACCCTACACATTGTGAAACATAAAGATAATGCAAAATATAAATTATATTAGCTTTATAAGTAAATATGTATTTACATATAAATCCTTTCCCTGTATATAAGTAACAATATTTTAATTAATCAGTCAGTCAGTTTCTACCCAATGCTTTTCCAATTCACTGCGGGCTAAAGCAGGGAGATACACTATCACCTTTACTTTTTAACTTCGCTTTAGAATATGCCATTAGGAAAGTTCAGGATAACAGGCAGGGTTTGGAATTGAACGGGTTACATCAGCTTCTTGTCTATGCGGATGACGTGAATATGTTAGGAGAAAATCCACAAACGATTGGGGAAAACACGGGAATTTTACTTGAAGCAAGTAAAGCGATCGGTTTGGAAGTAAATCCCGAAAAGACAAAGTATATGATTATGTCTCGTGACCAGAATATTATACGAAATGGAAATATAAAAATTGGAGATTTATCCTTCGAAGAGGTGGAAAAATTCAAATATCTTGGAGCAACAGTAACAAATATAAATGACACTCGGGAGGAAATCAAACGCAGAATAAATATGGGAAATGCGTGTTATTATTCGGTTGAGAAGCTTTTATCATCTAGTCTGCTGTCAAAAAGTCTGAAAGTTAGAATTTATAAAACAGTTATATTACCGGTTGTTCTGTATGGTTGTGAAACTTGGACTCCCACTCTGAAAGAGGAACATAGGTTAAGGGTGTTTGAGAATAAGGTGCTTAGGAAAATATTTGGGGCTAAGCGGGATGAAGTTACAGGAGAATGGAGAAAGTTACACAACGCAGAACTGCACGCATTGTATTCTTCACCTGACATAATTAGGAACATTAAGTCCAGACGTTTGAGATGGGCAGGGCATGTAGCACGTATGGGCGAATCCAGAAATGCATATAGAGTGTTAGTTGGGAGACCGGAGGGAAAAAGATCTTTGGGAAGGCCAAGACGTAGATGGAAGGATAATATTAAAATGGATTTGAGGGAGGTGGGATATGATGATAGAGACTGGATTAATCTTGCACAGGATAGGGACCGATGGCGGGCTTATGTGAGGGCGGCAATGAACCTTCGGGTTCCTTAAAAGCCATTTGTAAGTAAGTAATAAGTATCTATATTTGTTATCATTATCATCATTGGCATTACGGCCCTTGTAGTTTAGCCTTAGCCTCCCTCAGAACATCCGACCAATCACTCCTGTCTAATGCTCGTGTTCTCCATCTTCTAATTCCAACTTTTGTTAGGTCAGCCTGAACGTCATCCAGCCATCTCAATTTAGGTCGTCAGACTTTCCTTCTTCCTACTGGCAATGCATCTAGTAGAGCCTTGGGTGTGCGATTGTTCTCCATCCTGGCTACGTGTCCCAGCCACTCTAACCTTCCTGGCTACGTGTCCCAGCCACTCTAACCTTCCGAGTTTTATATCAACAACAATGTCAATATCTTTATATAATTCATATAACTCAGCATTTGTTCTGATTCGCCAAAACCCTTGCTCATAAGTAGGCCCAAAGATTTTTAGTAATATTTTCCTTTCCCAGGCATTTAAGACTATATATTTTTTCAGTGACAAATATTTTAGAAGAATTAGATCTGATGACACAATCACTAAATTGGCAACAATGGCCACCAAAAGATACAGATCACAGCCTTCTATACTTGAAATGCTACCTTGTTAAGCGTTCCAGGAATTGATATCAAATGAACGTTGAATACAGTTCCAAAAGGCTGTGGTTTAGATCTACGAAGCAAATAAATAGCACTCTTTGCTGTGAAAGAATGTATAAACAAATTTTTTACGGATCACATTTTTTCAGTGACGGTATGTCATTTTTCACTAATGGTATGTTTTCTGGCCATAGGAACCAGTGGCGGTATTCAATACCGACGCATACCGTCTCACTTCCCTCACTGCTAACACCTAGCGTAATGTTAATGTCAGTATTTATGTAAATCATTATGAATCAAGAGCGTGCGCAAGGGAGGGGTTACCGGGTTTGAACCCCCCTTGAACTTTTTGAAAAAAAAAAAAAGAAGATATTTAGATTTGAGTATATTTTTTATACATAGTAGTTTTCTCTTCTCTAACATTTCAGTCAGAGTAACAAAATCTACATCGATATAAGACATAGTCTTCCTACCCCTCCTTCAATATAATCTCTGTGCTTGGTGCTGCGGCACGTTCGAATTATAACAATGCGATCTTTATTATAGAGAGATCTACCGCCTAGTACCGACCTTGTAATAAAATGAAGCTGACACAATATAAAATTTAACTTGTGAATTGAAAGATTGTTTTGACAGTTCTACAGTGCAGATATTGTTAAATATTGTACATTGTCGATTTTAAACTCATTTTAAGAGCTGTATTCACCCGTTCGTTAGGTTTAGTTCTGATTTTATTTTGAAACTTTGGTTTAACGTTTTGTGAATTTGACAGTTCATATTTTTAATATAAACTTCACGTTAACGTTCCAGGTTCTTCGATTATGTCTAAGCGACCGCAAAGTTCAATTTTACAATTTTTTTAGCAAAAAGTTGTGTAGTGATTCTCGCGAGATTAGTGAAAATTTCACGTTGGAAAATTTTTCTTCGCAGCCGCAGCGTCACGATGTTGTTGTGAAGGTTCTTCCAGGAACTAGTTTCACATCCCCCTGTGATGATAATAATAATAATAATAATAATAATAATAATAATGATGATGATAATAGACTAATAATAATACACAACATTTTAAATAACGATAATGTAAGTTGTAAACAACTTTAATAATGAATGATCCCATTTGGTAACCTGACCGCAAACTTCTGTGTATAGGCCTACATATCGATGGCCCAGAACCAGACTGTTCCAAGTCCATTTTACTATTTTTTTTTTCAAGAGGGCTATTTTAAGCTCCTGACATTCAAAGCTTCATGAACAATTAGGAATAGCTTCATAGCAACCTTATGAAGAGGAATATTTACAATTTTGTTCGATTCATATATGCAGACAAGAACTGGAACACAATGAAACACAGATTTCTTTCTCATAAAAAGTTGGATTTAGAACAGTCTGGTTCTCAGCCATCGATATGTTAAGTTTATATTTAATTTTCATTGATAATGGGCCTTTACTCAAATAATAAGTGTATAACCTACAAAATTTACTTTTCGCATAACGTGGAAATACCTAGTTCCTCGCTTCACACTTTTAGCATCCCACCACAACCGTGATACACGTTCACAGCATAACCTTGTTCTATCAAGTCCATTCCATCAAACATCTCTCTACTCTGCTTCCTTCACAATACACACAGCCCGTTCCTGGAATTCCTTGTCACAGGAAATCAGGCGCAGTCGGAGTCTAAAATCTTTTAAGCATACTTTACTTAGAAATGTTTTTAATGAACAGAACTAGACTCTTGCGGAAGTTTCTAAATAGTCTTAAATGACCAAGTTGTTATTTTTTTCTCATCTCTCTCTCTCTCTCTTCTTCTTTTTTTTTCTCTTTTTTGTTATCTTGATATATTAGCCTACTTAATCATTTGTATTTGAATGCCATCTAGTACGACTTTGCTAATCAACATTTTATGTCTTATAACCAGACATCGGATTCTAGGGCAAATGCCTATTTTGTTTCTTTAGGAGAAAAGTAAAAATAATTATTAATATTTGTGTTTCATGGAAATTGAAAGGTATTCAAAGAGTTTTATAGTGCCCTAAAATGCCCTAAAACGGTTATTAGAGCCTAATTTGTTAATATTCGCCTAAAAATGCCTAACTCACTTCAAAGTTTCGCATTTTACTCTTACTTTTTATAATTTATACATGCATTCACTGCGAAATTTAAGGCATTTAAAAAGTGGAAAGTTTGCTTCACACCGGCCATGAAACCATTGATAAAGGAAGCAAAATGTTTTGAATCTCACGACACTCGCAATAGATTTCACCGAATTTAACATGTTTGGAGGCATAAATGCCGACAAAGAACCAACCTTAGTTTTGAAGCAGGCAACAATCACAACATGTGCTGCTACCGATTCAGAGATATACTATACTATAAAAATGACTGTTTTCGGTCTGAAACCGATTAGCTGTACTGCCCTTCAGAGTGTCATAAAATCACAATTTTTGGAGAAACAGTGTTTTTGAAATATTTATGAAAAGTCGTAAAACTGCGAATTAGTAGGGTAAACCGTTACAAAATATTTAAAAGAATGGCCCTCCTAGTGTTAACACTACCAGGAAATGTAACAATAAGTGGAACTTTGTATTTTTGTCCAATTGAATCTCAATAACAACGGTTAATTTGAATGCTCGTTAACAGTTGCTCTTTCCCTCACCTTATTTGTGTTGAGAAGTTTTGAGCGGTAGGACGTTTTCCTGTGAAGTTTAACGCGATAATGCCGAAAAATATAAGTGCAAAATCTACTTTGATCCGGCAATGGCTAACAGAATATTCAGAATTCACTTATGATGGAAAAATAATATTCTGCAAGATTTGTAGCAAACAGGTATGTAACAATAGTTGAAATATATAAATTCTATTAATTTTAATGAGTAGGCCTATAATATTTATACGTTGACTGAGCTATCCTGAGGTATAATTCTTTTTAAGACCACTACACTTTAACCTTTTAAATTCCGATAGTTAAAGTATTTGCAGGTCATTAAAATTTTGATTGTTCGAACCCACTAACTTTGTGATAGAAATACGGCAATACAACAATTAGGATTTTATTTTAATTCAGTTTACTTTACATTTTTAGATTTCGCAAGAAAAGAAGTGCCACCTAAAGCAGCATGTGCAAGGAGCGGCTCATAAGGCTAAAGCTCAGCAGAAAAATCAACTGCAACAAACTTTACTAACACAGCCTACTTCATCCAATCTCAGCAGCAATTTCTATGCTGATTTAACCAGAGCGTTTGTTGCTGCTAACATTCCCTGGAATGCAATTGAAAATCCGGTTTTAAGACAGTTTTTACAAAAATACTGCAAACAAAATATCCCATCTGAGTCGACCCTAAGAAAAAATTACTTAGACAGAATATACAATGAAACTTTAGCTTCCATTCGGGAGGGTATAGGTGATTCTTACATATGGGTCTCTGTGGATGAAACCTCAGATCCTATGAATAGGTATATAGCAAATATGGTAGTAGGAAAACTTAGTCCTGACGGACCTTCGATTCCACACCTCGTATGTGTTAAGGAACTTTAGAAAGTGAATAGCCAAGCCATTGCTTATTTTGTAAATAAAGGTCTACAGTCTTTATACTCAGGTAATATAGACGATTCTAAAGTTCTGTTGTTTTGTACTGATGCTGCCTCATACATGGTTGCTGCAGCTCCACTTCTTAAAACACACATGTAACCTGTCTAGCACATGGCCTTCACAGGGTTTCTGAAACAATCCGGAATGAATTTCCTCTTGTCAATTCGTTTATTTCTAACACAAAAAAATGTTTTTGTAAAGCCCCATCCAGGATTTCAATATTCAGAGAGAACTTTCCAGATATCCCACTCCCACCTCAGCCGGTTGTTACACGATGGGGAACCTGGATTCAATCAGTGGTGTATTATTCTAAGTATTTTAAAGAAGTGGTCACAGTTATTGATAAATTACCTGAAACTGATAGTGCAGCGTGTGTGAAAGCAGTGAAAGATTATCTGAATGACTCACGAGTGAAAAACGATATTGCCTACATAACATCAAACTTTTCTTTCATACCTGCAAGCATTGAACAATTAGAACGTGAAAAACAATCTCTTTGTAGCCAAATAGCAATAGTAAAGGAAGCTCAAGTGAACATACATTCTGCTTTGGGCGAAACTGGGAAAAAAGTTAAAAATAAGTGGGACAACGTATTAAATAAGAATGTAGGATTTTCTTTGTTGGAAAAAGTATCAAGAGTGATATCGGGGGAAAGTGTAAATGTTCCAGTAAGTATTGATGTTTCTATTGTACCTAATTTAAAATTTGCACCTCTCACATCAGTTTCGGTTGAAAGAAGTTTTTCTGCTTTCAAAATGATTCTCAGTGACAAAAAGGCAAAGGTTAACTGTGGAGAATTTAGAAAAAATTCTGGTGGTGTACTGTGCAGATAATTATAATAAAGTCTGAGCATGGAACTGAATTTCAATAACTTAAAATGAGTAATCTTCATATCAATAATAATTATTTCATTAGTTTCAATATATTAAATTTGTGCAGCTCTGTTTATAAATATAATATAGTATTCTTTTTTAATGTTTAAACATACTTTTTTGTGCGTACTTTAGTGTATAACTAAAAATTTCAGTGAAAGAAATAAGAATGATACCTTGATGTGCCTAAAATGCCTATTTTCATTAAAATAGAGCCTAATTTTACAAATTTTGAGCTTATTTTAGGCGCCTAAAACTGCAATTTTTAGTGCCTAAAAATCCGATGTCTACTTATAACCCACATGTATTCTCCTATTAGTATATTAACTGTATAGTATATCTGAAGCGAATTAATCATCGAATTTATCTCGAGCATTTTAGGTCTTATAAATTGTGTGTGTGTGTGAGTGTGTATATTCCCCTTATGTTATGTAACTGATTTTGATTATTTGTAATTTTCTACTTTGTTTTATATATTATGTAACCGATCTTGACTATTTGTAATTTTTGTATTATGTAACTGATCTTGTCTATTGTAATTTTCTACTATATTTCATGTAATTTCTAAGGTATTTTCTTTTGTGTTGTTTTATAATCTAATTTTGTATTTCATGTACGTTTATTTCATTTCGTATATTATTGAAACCTGGTTGAGTTGAAGAGAAGGCCCCATGGCCTTAACTCTGCCAGGCAAAATAAACCTACTACTACTACTACTACTACTACTACTACTACTACTACTACTACTACTACTACTACTACTACTACTACTACTACTACTCAAAGCTTATATTAAGCCCGATGGAATGAATGGAAGGAGGCTATCAAAATGACTGCCAACGTAAGTGCTGTAAGAGCCATACCCGGTAGATCTCAGGACAACCACTGCGGGCGATGCATCAGTGATATACATAGAAACCCTTGGACATGTTCTGGGAGCCTGCCCTTATGGCGAAACATTGCGTATACATAGGCACCATGCAATTAGAACTAAATTGGCCGATGCCGTTAGAAAACTAAAATACACCATCTATGAAGAAGTCCACGGAACTGCCGACAATGGCAGTAACAGATGAATTGACATAGCCTAATCGCCATTAGCGAACCCCTGTCTCAGGGTATGATAATCGACTCCACCATCAGGTTTGAAACGTATAAAGGATAGCCTGAAGACGTACATGAGGAGAAACGAGCTATCTACGTTCCAACCTCCCGTATTATAAAGATAAATACCAACGTCACGATATCAGTGTTACAGGATTGATGTTTGGAGCAATTCTGTAAGACCCTAGGACTGCACAAATCTTTTCTGAATGAACTGACCCTCCTCATAATTAGAAAGTCAGTCAAACTTTTACGGAACCACCTATATAGACTCTAATTCAGTGTACTGAAAAATCTGATGCACCATTATCATTTTTCTTTTACTTCTTAGCTTTCATTGCTTCTTTACTTGTAACTTTATTTATTCTATAAACTGCCACTATTTGTTTGTTTGTGTACTTGTTTACCTTTTTTCTTACTCTGTTATCTTTCATCATCTAGTATTTGTTCTTGTATTGTTTTGTATGCTTTGTCTAATGGCAGCCTCTAATTTGAGGAAGCTCTGATAAATAAATAAATATAATTTAAACCTACCATCAGATTTCATTTCATAATCTGTTGGTTTTCACATATTTACTCTTAACAAATCATCTTTATTGATTTGTGCTTTTGTCAGAAAGGCAGCAATGACTTTGAAACAAAATGATCAGTTTCTCATAAAATGAGTCCAATTTGGTACGTTCTTCTCTTGTTCCTGTGCAGTGGGATAGCGTTTTTTTTTCTTGAATTACGTCAACTCGAACATGAAAGCTGTCGGCCTGGGTAGCGCAGTCGGTATAGCGCTGGCCTTCTGTGCTCGAGGTTCCGGTTTCAATCCCGGCCCAGGTCGATGACATTTAAGTGTGCTTAAATGCGACAGGCTCATGTCAGTAAATTTACTGGCATGTAAAAGAACTCCTGCGGGACAAAATTCCGGCACACCGGCGACGTTGATATAACCTCGGCAGTTGCGAGCGTCATTAAATAAACCATAATTTATTTTTTATAGGTTTCAATTTTTCCTTTTAAAGTCTATTTTTCTTCCTTTCTTTTTTTCCATCTTCGTTTCTCTTTGTCTTCCTTCATCTAGACCAGCGTTTCTCAAACTTTTTTGAAGTGGGGACCACTTTTTTAAGTCAGAACAGTTCCGCGGACCACCTTACTCTCGTTCCTTTCGAAAGCAAATTTATCATTTTTGTAGTACCTATATTTTAATATCAATATACTTATATTTTAAAATAGAAGTAATTAAACTTAATTAAACTAAATTAATTTTATATTAGTATTAACTAATTAAGCTAATGTTAACAGAAGAAAAATCATTTTTGTTTATTTAATAATTCAAGGCTATTAGAGTTAGGATAATCTTTAACTTATTAACTAAAAAAAAATAAATGTTGATATTCACATTAAGAAGATGGATGAGCCTGTCGATTCTTACACAGTTCTATATTTGGACGTATGTTGGTAAGCTCAAGTCGGAGATCGTCACATACACCGAGTCGATTTCGGTAGCCTACTTTGTTTTTATTAGAGTTAGTGATGAAAACCCTTTCTCTCACAGATACGTAGAAACAAACTGAATTATAATCTCTAAAGCACCATTGTACAGTTCAATGTATTCTCTTTTCACTTGTGATGCGGTCTGGAAATTAACCATACCTTCCGCTTCGAATTTCATTTTAAGTCCGGTCTCATTCCAATTAACTGTTCTGTTTCACTCAATGAAAGTTTGTTAGTTTCAATATCGCAATGAAAGTGATCAGGAACCCATGAAAATTCGTCATATTTACTTGGAAAATAAGTTTCAAATTGTGACCCCAGAGTTGTATTATTGGTGTACGACGTACAGTACGTGACCATTTCAATGTGCAGACTGGATGTCAGCAAAACTATTGAGAAAGTCATAAATATATGAAAAGGTTCGGTCCTCTTATGAATTTGAATGATACCTGGCTGGGGTACAGAGGGAGGGGCGTCAGATGTGCAGGGAAAGGATGGCGAGAAACGCCATGTTCATAGTGCTTTAAATCCCTCTTTTGTTGTTGAGAGTAGAGTGAGAAGTCAGTAGACGGATACTTACTTACTTACTTACTTACAAATGGCTTTTAAGGAACCCGAAGGTTCATTGCCGCCCTCACATAAGCCCGCCATCGGTCCCTATCCTGTGCAAGATTAATCCAGTCTCTATCATCACACCCCACCTCCCTCAAATCCATTTTAATATTATCCTCCCATCTACGTCTCGGCCTCCCTAAAGGTCTTTTTCCCTCCGGTCTCCCAACTAACACTCTATATGCATTTCTGGATTCGCCCATACGTGCTACATGCCCTGCCCATCTCAAACGTCTGGATTTTAAGTTCCTAATTATGTTAGGTGAAGAATACAATGCGTGAAGTTCTGTGTTGTGTAACTTTCTCCATTCTCCTGTAACTTCATCCCGCTTAGCCCCAAATATTTTCCTAAGCACCTTATTCTCAAACACCCTTAACCTATGTTCCTCTCTCAAAGTGAGAGTCCAAGTTTCACAACCATACAGAAGAACCGGTAATATAACTATTTTATAAATTGTAACTTTCAGATTTTTGGACAACAGACTGGATGATAAGAGCTTCTCAACCGAATAATAACACGCATTTCCCATATTTATTCTGCGTTTAATTTCCTCCCGAGTGTCATTTATATTTGTTACTGTTGCTCCAAGATATTTGAATCTTTCCACCTCTTCGAAGGATAAATCTCAAATTTTTATATTTCCATTTCGTACAATATTCTGGTCACGAGACATAATCATATACTTTGTCTTTTCGGGATTTACTTCCAAACCGATCGCTTTACTTGCTTCAAGTAAAATTTCCGTGTTTTCCCCAATCGTTTGTGTATTTTCTCCTAACATATTCACGTCATCTGCATAGACAAGAAGCTGATGTAACCCGTTCAATTCCAAACCCTGCCTGTTATCCTGAACTTTCCTAATGGCATATTCTAGAGCGACGTTAAAAAGTAAAGGTGATAGTGCATCTCCTTGCTTTAGCCCGCAGTGAATTGGAAAAGCATCAGTAGACGGATAGGGTAATAAATTTCATAAAATGTCAGTACTGAGAGGAAAAGTGAAAGTCGATTGCCATGTGTCATTTCCAAACTCTGGGATTTTCAGCTATAGAGTGATACGCAATTCGTTTGAATTTTATTTTTTCTTCTGCCTTTTTTGAAGGACCACAAGGGCAGACCTCGAGGACCACAGGTGGTCCGCGGACCATAGTTTGAGAAACAAAGGTCTAGACTCTAGAGAAACATATTTCCTCTTCTTTTACTTCTGTCAGTCTTGGATAGATCTTCTTAAAAGTGGTGGTTATGCCGTCACTTAGAATTTCGTAAACTTGTTAGTCTGACAGTCCCTCTCCAATTTGCGGCCACACTGCCTAAAACATTAATGAATAATGTAATTGAGTTTCCTTGCCGGCCGGTAACTATGCCAATTCAACCACGTAATCGCATTACAGCGGCGAAGAATTTCATGTGGATGATTAGTGGCTCCCATCTGCCTGTGGGCGGACGTCCGATAGGTCTGACATGAGTACGATACAAGAGCGCGCATTGATTACAAAATACCCTGTACCAGCACAGTACGACAGCCACATCAGTCGCCATATAAATTTCCGTCTTTATCAGCAGCGTAACATATCAGACCCCACTTTCTAACTCGTTTAATTAAAAACAATATGAAGCACAGTACGCACGTATTTCACGTCTAATGAACTGAGTACAAGCAAATATATTGTAGAATTTTATGTTTTATTGTGTTCACATCTAAGACCTATTGTTCTGGTTTTGAAGGTTTTAGAGATAATGTATATTTCACGAAAGATTAGATATGTAGATCTATATTTGAAAATGAAAGCCATAGCTTTGGTTGAAGTTTTGCATAATAATGATGTGGCCGCCACGGTGGTCTAATGGTTAGAGCGCTGGACTTGCAATCCCGGTTCGATGCCCTGCGTATCCCCGATTTATAACTTGTGTTGGGCAGGCATGTGGTCCAGGTAACACAGGGGTTTTCACCGGGAGCACCGATTCCCCTGTGACATCCCAAGATCTCATCTCATCTCATCTCATCTCATCTCATCTCATCTCATCTCATCTCATCTCATCTCATCTCATCTCATCTCATATATCATACCATATCATTTATCATATATCATATCAAATATCATATATCGTATCATATCGTATATCACATCATATATCATAATTATCATACCATATCGTATCATATATCATATCATATCATATCATATCATATCATATCATATCATATCATATCATATCATATCATATCATATCATATATCATATCATATCATATCATATCATATCATATCATATCATATCATATCATATCATATCATATCATATCATATCATATCATATCATATCATATCATATATCATATCATATCATATCATATCATATCATATCATATCATATCATATCATATCATATCATATCATATATCATATCATATCATATATCGCATCATATCATATATCGTATCATATATCATATCATATCATCGTATCATATATCGCATCATATCATATATCATATAGTATCATATATCATATCATATCATATGGTATCATATATCATATCATATCATATCATATCATATCATATCATATCATATCATATCATATCATATCATATCATATCATATCATATCATATCATATCATATATCATATCATATCATATCATATATCATATCATATCATATCATATCATATCATATCATATCATATCATATCATATCATATCATATCATATCATCATATCATATCATATCATGTATCGTATCGTATCGTGTTGTATCGTATCACCTCATCTTGCAGTTCATCTAGTATATTCCGTTTTGTTCAAGTATTTTAATTTATACTCTTTAAAACTTCAGTATTGAAATTTACACTACAACTATCCTGTCGATTCTTTAGATTCTGCTTCAGATTCACGTTTCCGTGGCTTTCAAACCATCATTTTCTCTTTATTGACATATTGATCCAATAAGTTACAAATATTTTTCAATGGATTTTTCAGTCTATATCTTATCCTACTTTGAATTGACTTTGTCTAATAATGGCGAAAACGTTTATCTTTCACAATCAATCAATCAATCAATCAATCAATAGATCAATCATTTCGGTGTCATAACAGCTGTCGCCGTCTTCCGGAAACCAAACGCCACTCCTCTCTGTTCATCCATTGGCCTGGCTCTAATCCTCTAGCATCCATAGCTGCTAGTACGCCATCCATCCAAGTCTTCTTTCTTCTGTCTTTCACATATTTCTATAAAATTTTAAATGTATGACTAGACTTAAAGTCAATCCAAAGTAGGATAAGTTATAGACTGAACAATCCATTGAAAAATATTTGTATTATTTTCTCATTTTCCAATTTGCCAACTTTCGCTTTCATGCAATAATACACTACAAATAAAATTTGTGATAAATATTTTCCTTATTTGGATGTTTATGTAGCGGCAGGTGAGTAACTATTTTTTATTCATGAAAACTTGAGCTAAAACAAACTGAAAGAAGATAGCGAGACAGAAAAAGAATACTATTCGATGAAACGAGGTAGGCAATATAACAAAAACTCGGGATTTTGCGAGTACACTTCAATTTTTTACAAATATTGATACGCTTTCCTCCAGCGACATAACTATGTTAAAACTCTGCTATATTAAACCATTTTGATTTCATAAGTTGCGAGTGTGGGTTACATTTGGAAATACAGTTGTTATAAATCTCAGTAGTGTTCTTATGTATGGGCGGCATGGACCTCGAAATCAAGAAAAACTGACTACAGATTGTGAAATTAGAGAACGGAAAATTCGAAGGAAATTGAATTTTTATTCCTCTGGGTGGCAGTAAATTTTCAGCCCTGCATATCCTTTTCGGTTTCCCGTCATATATTACATTTATTGCAAAGTCTCTGGTACAGTCTCGTTAAATGATACAAATGTGTTATCTACCAGAAACTTGTTTTACTCCCATAATGAAAATCTTTCTATTTTAGAAATTAATATACTCGTAATTTTCTAAAAAAAAATAATAATAAAATAAAATAAATAAAAAAAATATATCAGTGCATGAAAGACAGGCTTACCAACTTCGCTTAGAACGGAGAGCTCTGACTCGTCTCCCCTCTCCGTTTCGAGTGTTTACATCTGCTTATTCGTATAGTCACTGAACAATGAGAATAGTACTCGCACACAAAATACAGGGTGATTAAAAAATCCCGATTCATTTTCATGAAACTGAAGTGTGATGTTTTTCTTTTACAGTTAATATAAACCATGCTTACTAAAGAAGAGAGAATCTGCCATAGTTTATGGACTGTTGGAAAGGTTAACTTAACCCTTTGAAGCATAGTGGTTATTCAGAAGAACCACCGTTTTCTTTCTTTCTAAATTTTATGGCATAGATATTCCACCAAGCAACCACCTCTTGAGTATACATAGAAGTGCCATCTGTGTTTCGAAATTTGTGCAGATTTAAAATGTTGAAAAAAAAATTGATTGAAGCTTTGGTATGGTCCATGATATGAAAAACATAAAAAATTAATTTGTGCTTCAAAGTGTTAAGCTCAGATCCTGGCGATGTTTTTGCAAAAATTTCACAAACATGGTTCATCAAGAGCAAATATCAGGATCTTGATGAACAAATTTCTCAGATCGGGATCCGTACTTGATATAAACCTCGCCAGAGGAATAAATTATTCTTTATTAGATTTCTTGTCGATTTGGACAAAAATCACGATCCTGCTAGCAATAGTTACCGAATAAGAGATTGTTAAACATTTTGGTAAAAAAAAACTTTTTTCTGAAGAGGAACTATGAACTTTCCACCAATATGATATTATAGTTTTCTGTTACATACAATATGAGCTATTCGTTCTGGAAATCTGCAAGACTCTCACTTCTACCGTGTATTAAATTCCGCCAATAAAATCTTTAATATATCTTCACAGTATCTACTACCTTTACTAGATAACTGAACTCACGAAACAGAAAATAGGCATGCTGTGTCGAAACAACCTATTAGAATGCAGTAAATAATACAAAACCCGCATCCATTAAACTCCGAAGGAACTGAGCTCCCGTCACGTGACTTCATTTTGCATACCAGCCTGAAGGTACATCGGTAAACAGCTAACGTCATTCTATATCATGTGTTCCTTAAACCTGTAGCCGCCTCCAGGCAATGTTTTGGTATCTCAACTTCGTTTTCTACTAGAGTCGACGGCAATTCGGAATGCGGTAGTCTGCTAGCGTTTGCGTCGAGAGAGACAGATAGAGAGAGCAAGGCAGCGTACAACATTGCCACATCGTACTTCACGCGCACGTGCAATACAAATAGCGCAGGAGAGAATTTCAATTATCAAAAGACAATAATGACCTCAGCCGTTGATTACTGTAAGTATGGCACCAAACAAACCCTGTTTCCTTCACTAACAATATTCTTTGCACGGTTCTCAATCCCACACCACATGCTTCTGCAGTCGTTTCTTGCACGTTGGCAACGTTGCTGCCAGCATCAAGATGACCGGCAGCGTTGTGCTCGTCAACGTTTTTAAAATAATTATACACCTTAAACAATATTGCAATACTTGTCTTTTTACAGTCTCTTCTTCCATTTATTTATCTTACACACACACACACACACACACACACACACACACACACACACACACACACACACACACACACACACACACAAACAAACACACACACACTCTCACACACTCGCACACTCACACACTCTCTTCACAATTCTGTGAAACATCAAACTTGACAGTGAAATTGCAAAACTTGTAAATAGGATAGTGAAAGTGAAGTCTTGATAATTTTTAATTATAATTTAGAGTGTTTCTATTCTGATGTGGGGTTTGGTAATTTGTAAATATATTTTTAAGATGATCATATTCTAATTGTATGTGTAATTTTTAAAACTGATACTGTGGAACTATGTCTATGTCCGTAATGTCTTTTGATCTATCTGTGTAACTTACTGGTATATTATCTTTATCCTTTTGTGTGTTTATTGCTTATTGAATTGAAATCTGTAACTAGGAAAATGTAGGAGTGATATATACTTAAATTATTGCTGCTGATGTAATTTAAAATTGTAACTAGGGAAACATCGGGTCTTATAATCTTGAATTAATAATGCTAATGTGATTCGTAAGTTTGTAAGTAGGAAGGTTTAAGAATTCAGAATTTGGAATGGTACTTAACTATAATTTTATTCTCATCGTATATCTTATCACACAGAAATTTACTGATTACGCAACTGGTAAATTTGCATTCTTAAAAATGTAATTATCTAGAAATTTCAAAACATGTAATATTACGTATGTAATGGGGCATGTTGAAATATATACTGTTAAAAAAACACATACACACGCACGCACCACACACGCACGCTGTAAATAATAGTTTTACTTACGCAATGTATTGAATCACTCACACATGAACAAACGAACTCTGGAAATACTTGTTACAGACTGATTCTGATTGGTTCTACTGTACAAACTTGCGACGTCACATACCAGAAATGCTACGGAGCGTATAGAAGCCGACCGCCTTCCGAACTGCCGTCTAGTCTAATGAGAATACTGTCTGAGTAATACATGTGCAGCTCCTGAAACTGTAAGGAATGGACGAAGAAAGAAAGCAACAATATATTTGTCGGACGGAATATTTTCCAGTTTAGAAAATGTTATGCGCAAAATTTGCCTTAGCCCGTTACTAGTCGTAAGTTTTTTTTTTTTTTTTTTTTTTTTTTTTTACCATGACAGCTATATCGCTTGCTTAGCGGGAAGTTCAAACCAAAAGATTTCTTTCATTTTTTGATTCTCGAATTAAACACCGAATTCATTTCAGAAACAAGAGAATCTCTTGGTTGGAAAGAGTTCCCCATTTCAATACTTAGACTGTTGAGGCACATCCAAACTGTAGGTAATTTAAAAAGAAAGACAAGCAAATTTTAGACCAGCTAACAACGTCTACTGCTTCGTTGACATTGAACGCAACTGTTCCACGTTGCAGCATGTGCACTGCAATTGTCTGAATGTTTATTCCGCCCCTCGGGCGCACACGGTGGTGACGCAATGTTATGTGCTTGTCAACTGCAGAGCAGCCAAGTTCAACGTAATGAATTATTAGCCGACATTGATTCATACTTTTTCACAAACAAGTTGTCAGCTATTCTGAGCTGTATGTTCTGTTTACAATGACCTAAGGCCAAACTTCAAAGTCTGAAATGTTACGAATATAGCCAATATTTGAGTAACTTGCATTTACAGTATGTGTGGATAGGAAATTTAATTCAGATTTCTGTTCCTGGCTCACAAAACTGTAATAATGCGCCGTTACTCTAAGGGTTAACGTATTGAAATCATCATATAACTTTTGTGCGAGATCGTGCGTATTTACTTGGTTTCCGCACAAAACCAATCCGCGGAAAGTCTAAAATTCCACATTCAGGGTCCACACCTGTGGAGTAACGGTTAGCGCGTCTAGCCGCGAAGCCAGGTGGCCCGGGTTCGATTCCCGGTCGGGGCAAGTTACCTGGTTGAGGTTTTTTCCGGGGTTTCCCCTCAACCCAATATGAGCAAATGCTGGATAACTTTTGGTGTTGGACCCCGGACTCATTTCACTGGCATTATCACCTTCATCTCATTCAGACGCTAAATAACCTAAGATGTTGATAAAGCGTTGTAAAATAACCTACTAAAATAAAAAAATCCACATTCAGTATTCCCAAACTAACACACATAACAATTTCCCTCTTCTTACCGCTTAAGTGACATATTGATTTTACTGCTTTAGGCTTTTAACATATGTATTATTTTTAGAGACGTTCAATATAGTAATAATTATAAATTGGAAACTTACCACTGCAATTTCACCAAAATTGCACAGTTAATTATTGTTTTTAAATATTTGCAAAAATTAAGTAAACTCTAAAGTTACTGCATTCGTGATGCAAGTAACATTAAGGAAGCCGTGAAAAAGTCAACAAGATTCCAGACTCATCATAGACTGGGGGGGGGGGAGACAGACGTATATCATGGCCTGCTGCAGTATAGTAAACACAGAAAACATTTTAAAGCAACAATGTTGAAGATAGATATTTTTGTTTTGCAAATTTGCCGTCATTGAACAGAAACCGAGATGGAGATTTCATTGCAACTAATTAGAAATTCCTCTTTCAGGTATGTAATAAACGATCTTCGGACAAAATAATGTACGATACACGAGCGGTATGTTTTCTTTCAATTCTTGGAAATTAAAAAAGCTCAACTACGTTTCGCTTTTTCAAACTTTTCCTCAAACATGAAAACTTCAACATACCGCTCTTGTAACGCATATTGCTATTTATACCATCCTAGCATTATAAACGGGTTGTTACTACATCCAAAATCGTGCATAATCGCCTTATTATAGCACGCGTGCCAATAGAAGCCACTGAAGGTCATTATTTTTAAACTCCTAAGAAAAAATACAGACGATATACCGTTTAATTATTGTTGTGTTTAAACTGTGTTACAGAAAGAAGAATGAACAATGCTCATTTCACGTTAAGAAAAACCTTTGGAAAATTTAAAATAAAATCTAAAACCTAAATTTAATTAAATGTTTAGAGAACAGAGAAAATAAGACACGCTTATTTCAAACTGAAGTGAAAAGATTAAGAAATATTTCTACACTCCCATTTCAATTGAATATACTAGAGATTGTAAACAATAATGACGCATATTTCACGTTATAAAAACAAAAATTTAAATCATTTAAATCTCTAAAGGAAAAAAATAAAAATACGATATGCCTATTTTACGTTAAAGTAACAACAAAATTAAAATATTATAGTCCCGTCGCTCTAATTTCCGGCAGCCAATCGCGTTGCAGATCGGCTACATTTAAACGTGTGCGTCTTGTGATTCGCTGTGAAGACGTTATTCAATTCTTAAGGCTCGATAAATACTTAATATAATCGCCCGCCATTTTGGCTCTTTCGTTGGCTTTCGCAGAAAGCACACGAAGACGTTTTTTGCCGCTCAATTATTTGCTGAATTACAGTGCGTTTGATTTATTATCATAGGAAGTACGACATGATAATGTTTAACGGTGTGGTAGCTCGGCAACGAAAGAACAAAAATGGCGAACGATACTACCTACCTAGACTTTATAGAGCCTTCACTTCCTAAGACGTAAGCAAAGAGGAGGAGTCACGCCGGGAATAACAACGTCGCGACTAGTATTATGAAACAAGTTTATAATGTTAGAGTTCACTATGTGAGCAAATATTATGATACAAACGTAGTGTGATTAATATTTTTACGAATGTAATAATTGTATAACATTGCAAATGAGTTTTATATGGTATTTTTTTGTACGACAGCATTATAAAACAATATTAATAAAAAAATAATATCAGATTTGTATTGATGTGTAGTTCGATATCATGGTCTATGATGAATGTTAAATGTTATGTTTTATTTAACAACGCTCGCAACTGCAGAGGTTATATCAGCGTCGCCGGATGTGCCGGAATTTTGTCTCGCAGGAGTTCTTTTACATGCCAGTAAATCTACTGACATGAGCCTGTCGCATTTAAGCACACTTAAGTGCCATCGACCTGGCCCGGGATCGAACCCGCAACCTTGGGCATAGAAGGCCAGCGCTATACCAACTCGCCAACCAGGTCGACGGTCTATGAAGAAAGAGTTGTTATTATACTAATTTCGTATAATAAATATTGTAGCACCGGCGAACTGTTTCATAATGTTAACTTCCAGCAATGTGGCCTCTGTGATCTCAATCCGGCCGACTTTTGGTTGTGGGGTTACCTTAAAGAACGAGTTTTCCTGACACATTCAACAATCCTACTGCAACTGAAAGATGCCATCTCACAAGAAATTGCCAATATTCCAAGACATTATCTGCAAAATGCTGTGCATGGCGTAGCAGACAGAATGCTGTACGTTGAACAAGAGAACGGCGAACATCTTCCCAATGTTTTGTAAAACCCGTTGTTTGCTCAACACTGTGATGTTTTTGTTTTTTCCCTATCTCAAATATTATAACATTTATAGCGGTTTAATATTTGAACTGACTTTTCAAATACCCCATATAATTATTATGCCTTTAAATAGCGAGTTTATGAAGAATAAAAACTTTTTTAAAGCAAGAACATTTTACACATTAGTGCTTTAGATTCAAAGTTGGTAGCATTGAAGTGTGAGCCATATTTAATTCTTAGTATCTCGCCATGTATTGTTTTGAGTATACCTATGTACGAATTTTCAAGGAGAGTTTCGCGCTAGGCCTAATATTTTTGAAACATTTCCCTTGTCAGACGTAAACTAAGCACTCACGTTACGGCTTTCTAGAAGATGTTTTCTGTCTTCGTATCGCAATATCTTGTAGACGGGTTTTATTAAGGAGGTCATGAAAAAGCTGTAAAGGCGGCCCGTATATGGCTTGATATGGTATAATAAATTCATGTGTTCTGACAGTGAGATTATAATATATAAATCACAAAATACATGCAAAATCGGAAATAGAACTGAAACCAGACAACTTGTGACTATCATAGCTGGGTATTTCACAGAAATAGTCGAAGAAAAGTCTTACATCATGCGGTTAAAATAACAGCACAAAAAGATAGTAATAGGAATAGAAATTATTGGCCAGTGACTGAAATCAGGAATTTCTGAGTAATCGTACGATAAATATAAAGGCAAAATGTCGGAAAACAATCTATGAGAAATTCATTCATTTATAGTGTTCTGTCCAAGAGCAGGTCTTTCACTGTAAACCAAACATTCTTCAATCTTTCCTATTTTCCACCTTGCTCTTAGTCTCTGCGTATGATCCACGTATCTTAATGTTGTCTATCATCTGATATCTTCTTCTGCCCCGAACTTTTCTTCAGTTCACCATTCCTTTCAGTACATCCTTCAGTAGGAACTTTCTTCTCAGCCAGTGACCAAGCCATGGTTCGATTGTCACTGAATCAATGTTTGTACTATACTATATCCGCTTAGAGAACGACTCTGACAGTTGCGTGCGGCGTTGTCAATATGCACCGGTCGAAGCTCCGGAGCTGTTCGGCTTGCGCGGCAGGACAATCGAAAGTATTTCGTTTACTATTACCACCACCCACCACCTGGACGCCTGGTAACTGATCACCAGGGAAAGGGATTTGGAGTATTATAAAGAATGGTGAAACGTAGTATAGATATTCGTAGCTCAGGGACTGTCAAGCGAGCTGCATCACGGCGCATGGAAGAATACAGTCCACTTCATACAAACTTACACGCAACGTCTGTAAATATATTTCAGAATAAACAAATGGAATAGTTTAATGACATATAGTGACCTACATACATAATCTGCATTTCTTTTTGAACTACATGTGCTTTTCTTCGCAACGCACAAGACACCAATAAACAACATTACAAATATACATAATTAAATATGAACCTCTGCATCTTCGCGTGTCAGTGGACATATTGATGTTGATAGACAGTTGTCTTCTGTATGGAACTCGCCTCTGAATATGTAGATCCAAACGAAATGGCATTTTCAATTAATGCTATACCTAGTTATAATAAATTGTAAATATTATTTTCAAATTTTCAAAATACAACTTTGCTCTGTTGCAAGGAAGGAAATTTTGTAACATGGAAAAACTCCGCTCTCCACCTGCAGAGACAATTAGAGAGTACTTGAAACAAGATACGTCAATTAAATTCACATGTTGAATGACGTCATTGGGAAACGTCTTTGTTGGTACATCTGAAATCCGGCTAAGAATATCGTATCCATAATTTTTAATCAAAACTTTGTTCATTTTTTCACCAACACGTTTTCCTATTTCACCTTCTACTGCACTCAGTTTATTTACAATAGTCCTCATAATATTTATTTGCTCAACTAGTTCTACTTCTGACTTTCCTAATTGAATAATGGCATCCGGTAAATATCCTAAATTTGACTTAATATCCGTGACTTCTTTCTCGATTGTTCTATCATTTAGCAGTTCCTGGCGTATTTGAATCGCAGCCGCTTCATCGGGATCGAAAAACTGGACCACTATCTTCACAGATTGGAGGTGACGTGCGTAATAATTGCAAGCTTCTAACCATGACCCCCATCTCGTAGGAACTGGACATGGGGGAAGCGACAATTTAGGGAATTGTTTCCTGAATTTTGATACTTGATCTGGAGGTTTTACAAATATAGTCTTTCAATACTGTATTGTTAGTTGGTTTCACTTTCGGCATTGTACCTGCACTTCACTACTCTGAACTGCAAACCTGCATGTTGAAGTTCTTATGCGACAACTGTCCCGTTCACCTGTTGTTGACGTGTAGAGACCTGCGAGTATGTCATGGAGGGGAGAACTTGGTATAAAGGGTTGTAAACAAATGACTGTGTAGATACCAATACTAGCTTTTACTATTCCAAATTCCGTTCCCTACTGATCACGTTGTTCTGCTCCGAGAGAATGGCAACGTCAAGCCGTTACCATGGAGACGTTTACAAATTCCCGTAACGGGATAGGCCAGCTCAAGGTGTTTCATCTCTCTCGCTTCCTCTCTCCCTTCCACACGAGAACTGTCAGAGTCGTTCTCTGAGCGGATATAGAATAAGAAAATATTATTTCTACATCACGCGATGTTAGTGGTGCAAATGATTACCATTTTCATTTTTGGTGCCTTGGTTACCTTCCACCCTGTATAACGTAACAGATAAATAATTCCTACATTACAGTACGGTAATTAAAGTAAAACATTGAAAGTAAAGAAGAATAGTGAGATGGTTTAAACCAGTGGTTCCCAATCTTTTTTGACCGACGACAGACTTTACTGAATGCCCACGATATCGCGACACACTTATTTGATTTTAATAATAATAATAATAATAATAATAATAATAATAATAATAATAATAATAATAATAATAATAATAATAATAACCAGTACTTTTCTTCTGGAGAAAAATGTGAATATTTTATAGCGGACGGGGAGATGATTACTGTTTACTGCACGGGAATTTTGTCGTTTTTAAACTCGTTTTCGTCCAACTAAGGCTTTCAAGATCTAAGCTGAATTCAAAGAAAAATTATAATAAAAACTTAGTTATTCACACATATCTACTTCGGTTCCATGATGAAAAATGCAACAAAAACGTGCCGGAACGCCGTTCCAGCGCGTTCCGCCAAAAAGAAAGCACTGACAACTTCTATGTAGTGTCGGACATCCAGTGTTGTAGATAGGTTGATGTTAACACGCAATCGAAAATTCTAAAAGAACAAGCAGCAACTCGTGGAGTTGGATACATTTTATGGCATCTTAGCATTATAAATTGTAGGAAATAAATTATGAAATAATTCGGCACCTATACGTGACATAAGTGTTGGTATGTTCGTATTGATTGTATCGATTAGTTTCACATGGCATTATCTGTACTTAATCCATTAATTTTATTACACAGAAGATTAATAAAAATTTGTCTGACCAAAAATATGGATTACCCAACAAATTTAATTTATACAGATTTTAATGTATCAACTATTGAAGAAATTTATAAATATAGTTTACTAACTTACTACCACAGAAATCAAATCGACATGAATATCGCACTGGAAGACAAAAGTCTACTTTCCCATTAATTGAGCCTAAATGTCATACAAGTGCAGCTCTTAAACATGGTGCTAGTTTCGGCCCAAGACTTTATAATAAAATTACAAACCATTTTCCAAACTTGAAATATTTTAAAATTGAAACCTTTAAAAAAGAAATTAGTAAAATTATCCATGACATATAATATTAACAAATGTATTTTTACCTTCTATTTCTGTCGACTGTATTCATGTTTTTATTGAATATCACTGGTTTCTGTCGGATTATATTATTTTAATGTACCGAAGTACATATGATATTTCCATGCAGATATTCTGCGTCATCATACGATGAAAGAGTAATGGAACGGAGAAAAATTCTCTCCGGCGCCGGGATTTGAACCCGGGTTTTCAGCTCTACGTGCTGATGCTTTATCCACTAAGCCACACCGGATACAACTCCGACGCCGGTTAGAATCGTCTCAGATTAAGCTGCAACTCTTGGGTTCCCTCTAGTGGCCGCCCTCTGCACGGCGCTTATTCCGTCGGATCCCGGCCAACTAGTCTCTCACATCGAGTGCACCTCAGCACATGTGTGGACTTCGGTCCTGCGTTCATAGACATCTATGACGTAGTGCAGAGGGCGGCCACTAGAGGGAACCCAAGAGTTGGAGCTTAATCTGAGACGATTCTAACCGGCGTCGGAGTTGTATCCGGTGTGGCTTAGTGGATAAAGCATCAGCACGTAGAGCTGAAAACCCGGGTTCAAATCCCGGCGCCGGAGAGAATTTTTCTCCGTTCCATTACTCTTTCATCGTTCTGTCGGATTGTCAATTTATATTAAACTAGTGGCTTGTGCAGCAAATGCTGCAAACTAAGTTCATTAGATGTTCAAATAAACATTTTTCAGATTTATTTTCAATGAAGAATACCAGACATTCGGAAAGTTATTTGCTTCCATAACAACGAAAGATACTCTCTCTCGAGCCAGTACTGAAGAGAACCACGCATATAAATATCTACACCACACCGCCATTAAATATATGAAAAAGACCCAACCCCACTTGATTAATAATTATAAAAATATTTGATTTTTAATAATATTATTATCTTACGTAAGTTTTATAGCTTTCAGTAACATATACTATAAATACCATATAACCGCCACTCAGTAAAATATAGAAATCAAAATCTAATTTAAGTTATTTTCTACATCTACGTATATAATCCCAAAACGTTTCACTTTCATATCATCAATAATATGTATAATTAATGAAAAATAGTCACATCATGGCATTAACTACAATAATATTTAATTTCTAATGGTAAAAATGTCATCAAACCACCTCAAGTTTTGTAGTTTTTAATATCCAATACACAGCTGTACCCAGAAAATTACACATCACAGAATCGAACCTGTAGATTATTTTTAGTAAGTTAAGTTTTTAATAACCAATTTAATTTGAGCTCTAAATATGTCAGCATTCTTGCAGATCATGGCCTTCGTGTAATATTGTTTACTGTAGTGTGTGTTTTGTTTTATTCTGAAATGCAACACGGCCGACTTGATGCTTGCTTCGCTTCTCCTTCACAAAAAGGCGAAGGGTATATCAAGTAGGCCACGAATGCTATTAGCTAGTTCTCAAAACTGACGACAGATGGATTTTGGAAAATAAGAAAATTATGTTTAAAAATTGACATTTCACTGAAAACTACTATTTTTCCGAAAAACTTTGAGTTCCAAGCTTCAAAATGAGGGGTCATTTATTAAAATCCGTCCAGCCGTTTTCCCGTAATTTCCATTACTAGTTGAAATTATATATATAGGTGTGTATTTTTGTCTCTTTTTTTTCTCTTTCTTCTTTATTTTTGCTTTTGTGTGTTATTTGTTGGCTAGAATTAATTTACTTACTGTATTTAGTAAACTGTCCTTGTAAATTTTATGTTATAGACTATTATTGGCTAAAACCACACCGTACACGAGCCTGGCTCTTACGGTAGTATTTAATTTGTACTCGCTAGCTAGTTAAATAAAAAATCCACCAAATCGGCTTGTAGTCTGCTTAGGAGGGTACGATTACCGTTCGGAGAAATAACAACCGCGAAATACGATCAGCCTGAATGAACTGTGAAGCAGCATGTCCCAATGCATCGCCGCTTGTCTCTTGTTTTGTCGTAATTACCCTAGAAACAATGCACTGTAGACAAGCCATTTGTGCTGTGAACAATTTGATTCCCTTTGACATTCTAATGCTGTTGGCTTAAGCTGCTCAATATCCGGAATCACAAAAGCTATTGTGAAGCAGAAGGCGTTCGAATATCACAATCGTATCTTATGTATATTTAATAGGCTATGAGAGCAGTGAGTGATTAAAAAGTTAGTAGTAGTAGTAGTAGTAGTAGTAGTAAGTAGTAAGTAGTAAGTAGTAAGTAGTAAGTAGTAAGTAGTAAGTAGTAGTAGTAGTAGTAGTAGTAGTAAGTAGTAGTAGTAGTAGTAGTAGTAAGTAGTAGTTAGTAGTTAGTAGTAGTAAGTAGTTAGTAGTTAGTAGTAGTAAGTAGTTAGTAGTTAGTAGTAGTAAGTAGTTAGTAGTTAGTAGTAGTAAGTAGTTAGTAGTTAGTAGTAGTAAGTAGTTAGTAGTTAGTAGTAGTAAGTAGTTAGTAGTTAGTAGTAGTAAGTAGTTAGCAGTTAGTAGTAGTAAGTAGTTAGTAGTAGTAAGTAGTTAGTAGTTAGTAGTAGTAAGTAGTTAGTAGTTAGTAGTAGTAAGTAGTTAGTAGTTAGTAGTAGTTAGTAGTTAGTAGTAGTAAGTAGTTAGTAGTAGTAAGTAGTTAGTAGTAGTAAGTAGTTAGTAGTTAGTAGTAGTAAGTAGTTAGTAGTTAGTAGTAGTAAGTAGTTAGTAGTAGTAAGTAGTTAGTAGTTAGTAGTTAGTAGTTAGTAGTAGTTAGTGGTTAGTAGTAGTAAGTAGTTAGTAGTTAGTAGTTAGTAGTAGTAAGTAGTTAGTAGTAGTAAGTAGTTAGTAGTAGTAGATGATTTATTTCTACTGGCAGAGTTAACGCCATAAAGCCTTCTCTTCCACTCAGCCAGTATTAGAACAATAGCAATACAATAGTAGAAATACGGGAACAATATACAATTAGTAATAATAATGATGATGATAATGGTAATAGTAATAATAATAATAATAATAATAATAATAATAACAACAACAAAATGAAAACAAGTTTAGTTACATGTAATTCTAAAAATCAAATTATAGTATAATGTGAATCGAATTGTTAAAATAATAAATAAAATTTATATGTTAAAAATAAATATCTAGAAAAAGACATGGAGGGTAGCTGTGAATATATTGAACAAGCAGTCGCGGTCAGCCGTTGAGGGGTGGTCCTTCAGCTTGAGGGTTGGGCAAAGGGCTAACAACCCATCACCATAAAAAGCAGCTTGTTACGAAACGTCAAAATAAGCCTTGGAATGGGACTGATTCTCTGGCACGACCACAGCATAGGTTAAAGGTGTTTGAGAATAAGGTGCTTAGAAAAATATTTGGAGCTAAGAGGGATGAAGTTACAGGAGAATGGAGAAAGTTACACAACACAGAACTGCACGCATTGTATTCTTCACCTGATATAATTAGAAACATTAAATCCAGACGTTTGATATGGGCAGGGCATGTAGCACGTATGGACGAATCCAGAAATGCGTATAGAGTGTTAGTTGGGAGGCCGGAGGGAAAAGTACCTTTGTAGAGGCGAGACGTAGATGGGAAGATAATATTAAAATGGATTTGAGGGAGGTGGTATATGATGATAGAGACTGGATTAATCTTGCTGAGGATAGGGACCAATGGCGTGCTTATGTGAGGGCGGCAATGAACCTCCGGGTTCCTTAAAAGCCAGTAAGTATATTAGAAAAAATTATATTTTAGGAAAGCTCACAGTCTAAAAGTCTATTTCACAACCGGGTTTTGAAATTAGTAAATGTCTAACAGCCCCTTAGGGTATGAGGTAGGGAGTTCCAATGACGAGAAATTGAAACGGTGAATGATGAAGAGTATCGGGAAGTGTTATGATGAGGTGTACTCAATGTACTGGTGATTTGAGATCGAGTATTTAGGTTATGGTTGGAGCATAAATAGACAAGACGAGACGACAGATAACTTGGGGTTGAGGTGCGCAGAATTTGAAATAGAAGAGAAAGACAGTGCAAAGTTCTGCGATCGTTCAGCAGGAGCCAAGATAAGGATTCGAAAAATGGTGAAATATGATCGTATCGTCGGACATTGCACACATATCTTATATAGCCTACATATTATGAACACGTTGTAATTTGTTCGAGAATTCGGTGCTGAAGTCAGTGAACAACACGTCACAATGAACCAGAAATATGTCAAGTTATGATTTATTTTGTGCAGTAGTAGGTCAATATGATGTCAAAATATATCAACTCGTAACTCTTTATTACTGAGTATTCCACTCAGTCATTGACCAATGATATGTTGGAATCCGTTGAATTTGAACCTGTCAGAGCCGTATATGATAATGCATACTGTCATATATATATTTTATCGCATACAAATCATCTAACCTAACCGGCAGTTGTTTTCCTTTTGTACAAATGGAGTGATTTAAAAAAAAAACATTGCTGACAGATCGGGGAGATATAGGAAATATGATAATTACAAGTGCAAAACCTTTCAGTTTAAATTAATTGTTGCATATTTATGAAACGTTTTAAATAATTTGTTGTTTATATAGAGTGTTAATTAAGTATGAAATATTACTCATAATGCCTTAAATTTTAATTTTACAGAGGAATAAAGTTTTATACAGGGACATCATTTTATTTTTACTAACATTTTTAATATTAACTTGCCTATACCTATGGATCGACGCCGTTTGCTCCCCCTTCCACGACTGGAGTTCGATGATACTGGCGTAATATACAAACAAATCACTTTACTAGGTATAGGAGGGAAGGGAAGTAGTTCATCCATTTACGTAAACTAGGAAATATTGCGCTTTTGAGTTTAATCATTTTCATTTGGTTTTTGTTTAATCAAAATACAGTACAGTATTAACAATGAGTGTTTTTACTCACGAACTGAGCTGTCCATGCGAACGTATTCATTATGCAGTGTATATTATACTGTCTACAGCACATTAGCGTACAATATAGAGAATGAAGTTAAATTGAAAAATAATCATAATATGGATATTTAAACACATCTTTTTTAAATGCTGGCCGTTCATTTCGATACAGGCTTCAGTTCTTTTGTGCATATTATCGCACTATAGACTATTGTACGTAATTCCAGTTAACAGTTTCGTTCTTCGTACTAGTAACTCATGTTGAAATAATTCTGTACCTACTCTATAAAAGAGTACCTGACGTACTGTAAATTCAATCTTCATTTCTGCCCGATCCGAAAAGATAAAATTACTCAGACATGCTATCTGCTGTCCGTCAAGTGGCTATGTCGTAGGGTCGTAGAAAGGAGGGAAATCACATGAAAGTTAATTACTTAACGAGGCCCTTTTATTTAAGTTATTTTAAACAGTTGAATATTATTACGTAGACGTCCAGTTCCTAACAGAAATTAATGTTCTCAGAAAAGAGCTAAGACAGCCCAGTCACTAGCTGGCGAATAAAAGCTGGTGGGGGAAACCGAGATACGACGTAGGCAAATGGACAACAGCACCTGTGCGAAAATGATTCAATATTGAAAGCTCGTTCGTCACAGGAAAACGCGAACATATTTTTGGAACGTACTGTGGCTACTATGACTGTATATGCGATCTTGGATCTGTGTGGAGGACGGTTAAACTTCATTAGTAGAAGGGGTGGGAGTGAAGTACATTCAAAAACTCAGGTACAATAAAAATTGAAGTAAAAATAAAATGATGTCCCTGCACAAAAGCTGTTGGAGATAGGGGAGACTGTTGTACCTTCAGCATAGTGTACCTTTGAACATTTTTTTTTTTTTTTTTTAATTTTTGCTGCTACCTAGAGAACTCAAACTCAAGTAGATTGTAGAGAAAGCCGCTAAGTAACTCTGGTCATAGTTTCGGTTTGATTTATTGCAAGGTGTGAGTTCTGTGGACAAAAGAATTTTTTTAGTACACTATTTCTTTCAAATTTAATGATTTTAAATGTTTCTCAAAGTAATACAGCTACATTATAGCTACATAGTAATGATTTAAAATTTGATTTCTCTCTTATGTTTAATTTTATTTAATTTTCTTTACAGGTACGATCGACAGATGGTTTCTCGCATGATCTTCCTATATGTTACAACAAAGGGATTTATTTAAAGTAAGTTTATCCTAAAATATTGCAATTGACTTCTTTCTCACTCGTTAAAAATTCGAATAAACATGTTGTTTGAAAGGTAAAATTGTTACTATAACATATGTAATATTTTTGGTCTCTGAAGTAATTCATTCCGTGTATTCCTTAATCACTGCAAACAAAGAAACATAAATAATTAAGTAAGTAAATACTTAAGTAAATAAATAAGCTAAACTGGAGAATTTGCTGCAGTAGCTTTGAACCGTACCGTTACGGTTACGACCAGATTTAACTAAATACATAATGTCGCCAACATAAGAACATGACGTTGATCTGTGGCGTAGTTAGAACGACAATTTTTTTTCTGTCTACCTCCTTCGTTCTGAAATTACTGAGAGCTAGCACCACTGTTAGCGACAAGATGTATTTGCGTAAATATTGCGAGTAGATTACTTGTCTTAGATGAGGGGCTCGCGACAGGAACAGTTTTGCTCCGGTTACACATCTTGCATATACGAAGGTTAGGTTTGGTTAGTTTAGGTTTTCATTAACCAAGTCCGCGCATGCGCAGACAGTTAAAATGATCCTGTAGGTCATGGCCCTTATAATAGTTTTTGTTTCGTAATATTCATAAACAATAATATGATGAAAGCGGTGAGTAATCTCATGGCCGCTAAAATTTTTCTTCTTAAAAGACGAGGTATTTTCTCTAGAACACAAATAAAACGGCAACACGGTCATAATTACGTACTTAACACTTTGGCGAACATTAACCGGAAATTTACTTTCCTTCATTTTAATGATATTCACTAAAACACACCTTTTTCCTCCTTTTATTTCGGTGTGATAACCTACTTTATGATATTACTGCATCTGCATTTCCTTTTGGTGCATTCAAAACACCGTAGTTGTACTGCATAAACCTTGCACTTGACTAATGGAGTGAATTATTTAAGTATAGAGTCAGGAAATTTACTACCACCATTTCGATTATCTTTTGTTTGACACGACTCGGTACGGCCCGGTGACTAGTGGCCTGCGAGCAACGTCAACTGCCGACGTTGGTTTACCGTGCGTATTATCCAGTTGTTCCCATAAATACATACGTGAGTAAATAAATACACACCTGAGTAAATAAATACATACGTGAGTAAATAAATACACACCTGAGTAAATAAATACATACGTGAGTAAATAAATACATACGTAAGTAAATAAATACACACCTGAGTAAATAAATACATACGTGAGTAAATAAATACACACCTGAGTAAATAAATACATACGTGAGTAAATAAATACACACCTGAGTAAATAAATACATACGTGAGTAAATAAATACACACCTGAGTAAATAAATACATACGTGAGTAAATAAATACACACCTGAGTAAATAAATACATACGTGAGTAAATAAATACACACCTGAGTAAATAAATACATGCGTGAGTAAATAAATACACACCTGAGTAAATAAATACATACGTGAGTAAATAAATACATACGTGAGTAAATAAATACATACGTAAGTAAATAAATACACACCTGAGTAAATAAATACACACCTGAGTAAATAAATACACACCTGAGTAAATAAATACATACGTAAGTAAATAAATACACACCTGAGTAAATAAATACGTACGTGAGTAAATAAATACACACCTGAGTAAATAAATACATACGTGAGTAAATAAATACACACCTGAGTAAATAAATACGTACGTGAGTAAATAAATACACACCTGAGTAAATAAATACATACGTGAGTAAATAAATACACACCTGAGTAAATAAATACATACGTGAGTAAATAAATACACACCTGAGTAAATAAATACATACGTGAGTAAATAAATACACACCTGAGTAAATAAATACATACGTGAGTAAATAAATACACACCTGAGTAAATAAATACATACGTGAGTAAATAAATACATACGTAAGTAAATAAATATATACGTAAGTAAATAAATGAAGAAGTAAATAAAAGAATAAGTAAATAAATAAATAAATAAATAAATAAACAAACAAATAAATAATGCACATTATGAAATTTATATAGTACGTAAGTGAGCTTAACTTTGAACTCAGTGTATGTTTTATTGACATATTCTTTCGATAAACACTAGGGCCTACGAAATTAATTTAGATAGCCGACTGATTCCACTTACCGAACATAAGAAGACAGGAAATGCTCGGGAATTAATTAATTTAGTAGAACAGTTGAGAAACGTCCATGGGAATACGTTATTATTGAACCCTACTTTACCATAAGGTGTATTAGGGTTGTAATTAAACAAATACATTTTAGATACAAATACATAAAGCTTAGTTACAAATACATACATAAGCTACTTATAACAAACATATTTCACACAAATGCAATATATCTGCTTGTTATAAGAAAATAATATATATGTATATAAGGAAGCCATATACACCTTCGGAAGTCGAAAAAATGTTTTCTTTCTATGGGCTTTCCTCAATAGTATGGTGAAAAGAATATTTCAATATCTATAATATTTTTCGAATTATGATTTAAATGTGAAACTGTGGCAATTAACTTGACCATTTAAATATGAACAAAACTTCTTATCTCTGATAAATTTGTATCTTTTCTCAGCTCTGATAAATTTGTATCTCATTTCTCGTGACTTAAGTTTTCCAAATCCGATTTCCTCACAACTTTCACATTTTTCAAAATAAATTTATGAATTTTTGTATGCTAATGTATTTCATACTAAAGAACGAAACCTGCCTTTATCAATTCAAGTCCATTTTTCATTAATAATCCTTTATGCAAGTATTACAGTTCATGGAAAAAAATATGCAAAAAAAAAAATTAAAAAAAAAAGGCGATAGGTTTGGAAGTAAATTCCAAAAAAAAAAAAAATATATATATATGATTATGTCTCGTGACCAGAATATTCTACGAAATGGAAACATAAAAATTGGAGATTTATCCTTCGAAGAGGTGGAAAGATTCAAATATATTGGAGCAACAGTAACAAATATAAATGATACTCGGGAGAAAATTAAACGCAGAATAAATATGGGAAATGCCTGTTATTCGGTTGAGAAGCTTTTGTCATCTAGTCTGCTGTCAAAAAGTCTGAAAGCTAGAATTTATAAAACACTTATAACACCGGTTGTTCTGTATGGTTGTGAAACTTGGACTCTCACTCTTAGAGAGAAACAGAGATTAAGGTTGTTTGAGAATAAGGTTCTTAGGAAAATATTTGGGGCTAAGAGGGATGAAGTTACAGGAGAATGGAGAAAGTTACATAACGCAAAACTGCACGCATTTTATTCTTCACCTGACATAATTAGGAACATTAAATCCAGACGTTTGAGATGGGCAGGGCATGTAGCACGTATGGGCGAATTCAGAAATGAATATGGTGTGTTAGTTGGGAGACAGGAGGGAAAAATACCTTTGGGGAGGCCGAGATGTAGATGGGAGGATAATATTAAAATGGATTTGAGGGAGGTGAGATATGATGATAGAGACTGTATTAATCTTGCGCTGGATAGGGATCGATGACGGGCTTATGTGAGGGAGGCAGTGAACTTGAGGGTTCCTTAAAAGTGATTTTAAGTATGTAATAATAATAATAATAATAATAATAATAATAATAATAATAATAATAACAAATTAATCCTACCAGTGTTTACTCCTTGTCTGTACTTCTTGGTTGTCAATATAATTTAACTTTGTATATTGTATAAACAATATTTAACACGAACATGAGACCGGAACGTGCATTGTTTTGACTTCATACGATAATTATGTCATTCGGAGACGCATAAACTTTCACGTATGAACATAAAAACGTTACATTTTAACTGTATTCTTAAACCTTTCATTATTAGCAAGAGACGTTCGCTCAACTTCTTTATTGGTAAATACGCAATTTCGGCAGAAATTTGCTGGTACTTAAATAGTATTGATACATTACTCATTGTGTTACTTAAATATCAATACTTACATTATTAATACTTCACTGATTCGGTTGTTTAGTGAGAGCATTTATCTAAGACTGCGATTTAGCAGAAAAAGAATAGCTGCATTACAATATTTAAACGTATTCTTATCTTTCATCATCATTTCCCCCTTGACGAATTTTATCACCTCGTTAGCACTGAGAAGTTTGTTTATTTTAAAAAGTCCTTTAATTGAACAATCTATGAACGACAATTTATTCTCGACGAATTGGAATTATTGTTCTTAAGTAAATGGTACAATAACTGTTAATGAATTCCGCCGTGTTGTTCGGCAACACACCCGACACATCTGTTAAGCGAATTGTCTACCTCAGGCGTTCGTCGTTCCTTCAGAAAGTTGTAATTGTTAAATTATATGAATGATCTCTCTCGAATACGAAGAGATGTTTACAACTGAATGCGAAAAGAAAGTAGTCCTTCAAGACAAAGAGCGTATTTTCTATTCGAACGATCTTCCAGAAGTTGCAGATTATTTGAGAAGAGGAACGAACTTTGACTCTACATTTTAAGACTTACGTGATGTGTATTATTCTTCCAGATCACTTAAATCCCATATTTCTTTTTTTCGTATTTAATTCCTATTCTTTTGTTGTTACTGTTGAGTTAGTTTTGAAAATTAATCAGTGTAGATAATTATATTTGTCTTAATTGTTGTGTAATGGCGTTTTAGATTGGAAGGAGGCTAAAATTCTCAAGATATTAGGCATAGTACATTCTCAGATGGAACGTAAGACTCATTACTCATAGCGTTAATTAAATATCGATATTTACATTATCAATTCTTTAATTAATAAATTAATTATTAACACCTACGATTAAGCCAGCTTTAAAAAGAAATTCGGATAGATATAATTTTAAGCTCTGAAGTTATTTGAAAAATTTTCCTAATGAATATACAGGGACATCATTTTATTTTTACTAACATTTTTAATATTAACCTGGCTATACCTTTAGAGAACCGGAAAACCCGTTCGCTACCCCCTTCCACAACTGGAGTTCGGTGATACTGGCGTAAAACACAAACACATCAATTTACTAGGTATAGGAGGGAAGAAAAGTACTTCATCCATTTACGTAAACTAGGAAATATCGCGATTTTGAGTTCGATAATTTTCATTAGGATTTTTATTTAATCAAAATGCAGTACTGCATTAAGAATGAGTGTTTTTACTCACGAACTGAGCTATCCATGCGAACGTGTTCATTATGTAGTGTATATTATACTGTCTACAGCACATTAGCGTACAATATAGAGAATAATGAAGTTCAATTGAAAAATAATCATAAAATGGATATTTAAACACATTTTTGAAGATGGTAGCCATTCATTTCGATAGCCTACAGGCTTCAGTTCTTTTGTGCATATTATCGCACTATAGACTATTGCATCTAATTCCAATTACCAGTTTCGTCCTTCGTACTAGTAACTCATGTTGAAATAATTCTGTACCTACTCTATAAAAGAGTACATTATGTAATGTAAATTCAATCTTCACTTCTGCCCGACCCGCATAGATAAAATTACTCGGACATGCTATCTACTCTCCGTCCAAGTGGTTATGCCGCAGGATCGTAGAAAGGAGGGAAATCACGTGACAGTTAATTACTTAACGAGGCCCTTTTATTTAAGTTATTTTAAACAGTTGTATAATATTACGTAAACGTCCAATTCCTAACAGAAATTAATATTTTCAGAAAAGAGCTAAGACAGCCCTGCTTTTACAGAGGACCGTGCAGAAGCAGGTGGGGGAAATCGGGATGTGACGTAGGCAAACGGACAGTACCTGTGCGAAAATATGATTCAATATTAAAAGTTCTTTCGAAACTGGAAAACGCGAACATATTTCTGGAACGTACTATACTCAGTAACTCAGTGCTGTTTACTATAAGCGGCCTTGATTCTGTCTGGAAAACAGTTGAAACTTCATTAGTAGAATGGGTGGGAGTGAAGTACATTCAAAAACTCAGGTACAAAAAAATTGAAGTTAAAATAAAATGATGTCCCTGTATATTTAAGAAAGTAACAATAATTATTTTTCTGACAATTCCGGAGAAGGCTTTCAACAATGAAAATATCGAATAAGTTTCCCTTTCCTTAATTTCTTGTTAAGCAAGGTAATAAGTAACTTCCAAACAACAGATTTAAAGAATCTTTACGTAGATTCTTCGCGCAACAGTGCATATACTTTGGAATCCCGGCCACCAAGTCACTCAATTGAGTGCGCTCCTTGTATATTGGCAGTGACTTAATATATGTCAACATATATGTCTAACATAGAGTCAGGCCACAAAGGGAAAAATACTAGAGGAGAGGTACTCGATAAAGTGCTGTGGATTAAACTTCGGCGTAGCTCAATGGTTAGAGCGCTTGGTACGTAGAACCAAGGACCCGGGTTCGATCTCCGGCGCCGGAGCGAATTTTGTCTATTCTAATAATCATTGTAATTATAATAGATAAATTCTATAGGACCAAAAAATTAATCTTTACGTAAATAATTCGCTCAACAGTGCATAATACTGTGGAATCCCGGCTACCAAGTCACTCAATTGAGTGCGCTTCTTGTATAATGACAGTGACTTAATATATGTCAACATATATGTCTAACATGGAGTCAGGCCACAAAGCGAAAAACACTAGAGGAGAGGGATTCGATATAGTGCTGTGGATTAAACTTCGGCATAGCTCAGTGGTTAGAGCGCTTGGTACGTAGATCCAAGGACCGGGTTCGATCCCAGGCGTCGGAGCGAATTTTTCTCCTGTAATAACCATTATCACCATAACAGATATATTCTGTAGGATCAAAAATTAATCTTTACGTAGATTCTTCGTCCAACAGTGCATAATACTGTAGAATCCCGGTCACCAAGTCACTCAACTGAGTGCGCTCCTTGTATAATGGCAGTTGACTTAATGTATGTCAACATACAGTATATGTCTAACATGGAGTTAGGCCACAAAGGGAAAAACAATAGAGGAGAGGGATTGGATACAGTGCTGTGGTTTGAACTTCGGCGTATCTCAGTGGTTAGAGCGCTTGGTACGTGGAAACAAGGACCCGTGTTCGATCCCTGGCGCCGAAGGTAATTTTTCCTTCTCTAATAATAATCATTATTGTAACCGTAACAGATCAATTCTGTAGGACCAAAAATTAATCTTTACGTAAACAGATGTAATGCCTAGTCCTAGTGAGTAACTGTGGATACGATGTATAAATTCCTCTTTTCTGTTTATCCTAATAATCAAGGCAACATGTAGCTTCGAAGCGTTAGATGTTAAATTCAGTCCTTGAGAATCATCAACATTTGCAAGGTTTGGACCTTTACAGTCCGTTCCGCCTCCATCAAACAAAGTCATCTATCAAACGTCTTCTAGGTCTTCCAATTTCTTTTCTCTTTTCTAAATCCATTTTGATAGTCAGTCCTGGAGAATAATTTTAATCACCAATCTAACATATATTATATGCTTTCCTTTGTTTGTTTTCCCTGATATGGATACGATACAATGATAGATTTTGTTCAGAACTGGAGAAATTGCTCTTCAAAACAAATCAGCAGGAAAATTCAATTTTTTGTTATTTTCGCTCTAATAATGGAGGTACATATCTTCTAATCGTTGATGTTTCTGCATCTGTGGTGAGGTGCAAACCCCAAAACTCTAGTATCACGCTGAAGAAGAGGACATCCTTTAAATCATCATACCTAACAGCGAGTTATTTTGTCCGTACATTATTCTATACGCAAGGGAATGTTTAATCCGATACTGCAGTATCTGTGCTTGTACAGCGATAGGGACATCGCAAATCCTTGCAGTTTGGGCTGGTTCGTGTCCTTCGTGTTATATTGCATGTACGTGCGATAACCTTCTATTCGTGTGCCGTGTTCGCACGTAGACAGAGGACATGCGCACGGGCTTCAGAGTTGTGGTCATCGTGATATATCTTATCAGTTTTGTATTCTACTGAACTTTTATTATACGTGGCAAGCAAGATAACTTTATTTTAGCAACAGGAGCTTTAAAATTTGTAGTCGACTTCAAAGCATTTCAAAAACTTGATTAATTAAATGTTAATTGGCTACAACACGCATGTGTAACGTATAATAATTTTTTCAGTTAGAAAGGAATAAGGTTTTGAGATTTGGCACTTGGAACGTAACTAGTCTTTATAGAACAGGAGGGGTAACATTAGTAGCTAAAGAACTAGCTAGATATAGAATAGACTTCGTGGGAGTACAAGAGGTTAGGTTAGATGGGAATGGCATGTCACAAATAGGAGAGTACTTGTTGTATTATGGGGAAGGAAACAATAATCACCAATTAGGAACAGGATTCTTTGTTCATAAAAGAATAAAATCAGCAGTAAAAAAGGTCGAATTTATCAGTGACAGGTTATCATATTAAGTACTTAAGGGTAGATGGTGCGACATCATAGTTATAAATGCTCACGCCCCTACAGAAGAGAAAGACGACCATATAAAGGATAGCTACTATGAGGAATTGGAACATGCTTTTGATCAGTTACCTAGATATCACATGACAATTTTATTGGGGGATTTCAACGCTAAAGTAGAATGGGAGGATATTTTTAGACCAACTATTGGAGAAGAGAGCCTACACGTAACTAGTAGTGACAATGGAGTTAGATTAGTCAACTTTGCCACATCGAAAAATTTAATTGTCAAAAGTACAACATTCCCCCATAAGGATATACATAAATATACTTGGACTTCTCCAGATGGATTGACACACAACCAAATAGATCACATCTTGATAGATAAACGGAGACATACTAGTATAGTAGACATTCGAACTTTCAGGGGTGCAGACTGTAATTCTAACCATTATTTGGTAATTTGAGAATTAAGAGAAAGACTATCAGTAGCCAAGCGAGTAGAGCAACAAGTTAATATTACTAAATTAAATATTTTGAAATTAAAGGAAGAGGAAACTAAAAAAATTATCAGTTCGAAATTTTGAATAGATTTGCCACTTTAGAAAGTTCCGACGAAGCTGAGAAAGAATTAGATGTTAACAGCGTGTGGGAAAATATCAGAGATAGTATCAAAATTGCAGCTGAGCAGAGCATAAGTTATTATGAAACTAAGAAAAAGAAACCGTGGTTTGATGAAGATTGTTGCATGGTAGCAGAAAGAAGGAAACAGGCAAAATTGAAATTCTTACAGGATCCAGTTGAGGAGAGGAGAGATAATTATTTCAATGAAAGACGGGAAGCAAGTCGTACACTTAGGAATAAAAAGAGAGGTTACTTGAAGGAAAAACTGAATGAGGTAGAAATAAATAGTAAGAATAAAAACATTAGAGAGTTATATAAGGGTATAAAGGAATTTAAGAACGGATATCAGCCAAGGGTAAACGTGATCAAGGATGAGACTGGTGACTTGCTTGCAGACTATCCATCAGTCCTAAACAGATGGAAAAACTATTTTGCACAACTACTAAATGTACATAGGCCAAATAGAAATGATCGGGACGAAATTAAAATACAAACTGCTGAGCCATTTATACCCGAACCCACGCTTTCAGAAGTCGAAATTGCGATAGAAAATCTCAAAAAGTACAAGTCTCCAGGTATCGATCAAATTCCAGCAGAAGATGTTAGGAAAAATCCACAAACGATTAGGGAAAACACGGAAATTTTACTTGAAGGAAGTAAAGCGATCGGTTTGGAAGTAAATCCCGAAAAGACAAAGTATATGATTATGTCTCGTGACCAGAATATTGTACGAAATGGAAATATAAAAATTGGAGATTTATCCTTCGAAGGGGTGGAAAAATTCAAATATCTTGGAGCAACAGTAACAAATATAAATGACACTCGGGAGGAAGTTAAACGCAGAATAAAAATGGGAAATGCGTGTTATTATTCGGTTGAGAAGCTTTTGTCATCTAGTCTGCTGTCAAAAAATCTGAAAGGTAGAATTTATAAAACAGTTATATTACCAGTTGTTCTGTATGGTTGTGAAACTTGGACTCTCACTTTGAGAGAGGAACATAGGTTAAGGTTGTTTGAGAATAAGGTGCTTAGGAAAATATTTGGGGCTAAGAGGGATGAAGTTAGAGGAGAATGGAGAAAGTTACACAACGCAGAACTGCACGCATTGTATTGTTCACTTGACATAATTAGGAACATTAAATCTAGACGTTTGAGATGGGCAGGACATGTAGCACGTATGGGCGAATCCAGAAGTGCATATAGAGTGTTAGTTGTGAGACCGGAGGGAAAAAGACCTTTGGGGAGGCCGAGACGTAGGTGGGAAGATAATATTAAAATGGATTTGAGGGAGGTGAGATATGATGATAGAGACTGGATTAATCTTGCTCAGGATAGGGACCGATGGCGGGCTAATGTGAGGGCGGCAATGAACCTTCGGGTTCCTTAAAAGCCATTTGTAAGTAAGTAAGATTTTAAGCTTTCAGAAATATAATTTTGAGTATTCCACTGTGTGCTGGAACATCTGGAACGTTTCTTAACTGTACCTATACAATTTCCATCTTCAGGGAAGTTGCTTTGGCCCATTGCAGCGACGATTTGCAACCTCGTGTTCGTGAAAAATAATTTTCTCTTGTATAATTTTCATCAAAACAAGAACGAGAAATCTCGAATTTGAAAATATCATTGTGTGTATCGAATACTTAGTCCCAGATTTGAGAGACTGTGTTCTGAAAAACAGGCACATGTATCTACAGTAATCGCACTAGAGGATATGATATATCTAGAGAAAATCAAAACTGGAATGGAATTTAATTGACTATTACACGATTAGAAGAAAGTACATAAAGATTAGGAGAAATAAAATACTCTAGGACAATAAAATATTAATTGACTCACTGAAATATTAAACTGTCTTGAAATAGTGCATTATGCAACGAGCCTATAATGGTAGTAATTAAGACGAGAGTATGTTTATGAAACGAGCGCAAGCGAGTTTCATAATTTTCATACGAGCGTCTTAATTACCATTATAGGCAAGTTTCATACGACTTTTTATGCTTGACCATATTTCTAACTTTCATAAGTATTCATGTTATTCTTATCTGACTGGGGAGCGCAGCTGATCTTGTGCAATATCTCGTAAATTGTGAGATGTGCGCAGACGCGAAAGTATTGATTTTTTTTCTGGAAACAAATGTCGTTGACCTTGATATAATCTAGAGAGTAAATTAAACATTAATCTTGATATAACCTTGAAATTGATTTAGACATTGAAAAACGAGATGACAAATTGAATTTATTTGAATATTATTTACAACGCTAATTATTATAGTAACAGAACATAACCTTCTGCGACAGTATTGAATTTCCAGCCTCCGTGACGTTTCGCTAGTTGTCTTTCGATTGCACATCCGAGAATAATCGATACTTGCGATTTCATATTGCTACATTGGTGTTTTCTGATTGGTGGAACACCTGAACTTTAATGAATAGGTGTACTTTAATGAGGTCCATTAAAGGGCTGCTACCAGGTGTATAATTACTACATTTCGGCATGGTCGAGCATAAAGATATTATTGTACCATATCACCATTACAAATATCTCGCTAGATGGCAGTAGTGTGTTATGATGAGCTTGCCTCTTGTTACAAGTTGTGCCAACTATACAATATTTATTGAACTCTATGGACGATTACTAAAATTCATGAAGGCTTTGTTGATTCAGTTTAATTTGTATTAAAACAGTTGCATTCCACTTCAGTTATCAATATATATTAAACAATCTCTTATACGTAACTATCCATAATCTCATACAGCAAAAGCTATAATATAACCTAAATAATATAAACAAGATAAATGATAGAAAATTTTTAATTAAGGTTGAAGAAATAAGCATGACTCATTCTAAAATATACAATTGAGGACGTAGCTTCAATAAAGCCCCATACTCCAAAATGCTGTTCTGAGATATATAGAGTTAACGGAGAATCGATTTATGCATTCTCCGGAAAAAGAACCTATGGGACTATGGGCCCTTATTGCAGCTACGTCCTCAGTTATTGAAAGTGAAACGTTGGCAAACAAAGAAACAAATGCTAGGAAGGTGTTAAAAACAAAAAATTCTAAGGAGGTGATAAAAACAAATGCTAGGGAGATGATGAAAATGGTAGAATAAACAATCACGATTGGTTGAAACACGTCGTTTTGTACCGTTTTATTGGTCAAAAGTAGTATTTTGTAGTAAAATTGTAATGTTCATTATTCATTATTTTTTATTTTATAACTAGAGAAATATTATATATTTAATTTCAACGTTGTTCTGAATGTAATGTCAATAAAGAGTTTTTGTTTCATTTTGTAAATCATCTCTTGATTCCTGTATTTTCAGTTTTAAGCTCAGTGATGCGTAAAAACTTAATTTGGAAAGTATTTGCGACATGTTTTCAGAAGCTGCAGAAGCAATGCGCTGATGGGTTATAGTGCACAGCGTGAACTTCACATTCCTCCCTCCAGGCGCTCTTTCCTCCCTTGGAGAAACAAAAGCTTTCTCGGAATGTTCATTGCGCTAGCGATCCGTCTTTTCAATTTGTAACGTAATCTGTGTGAACAAATCCTTACAGCAAGCACACTAGGAGAGAAACGACTCGTCTTTAATTAAAGGCTACTACAGATGTAAGCCCGATCGTGTAATTATTTATATTTCAACATTAAATCTTCTAGTTCCCAACGTAGTTTGAAATAAGTGCAACTTAATCTGTAGCAAGCAAAGACAGTTTGAACATGTTAAGTATATTGGATCGGATTAAACTAATATCACAGCTTAACGCTAATTCAATGTAATAAATTATCCAGCAAATACGAAACACAAAGACTAACGGTTGGATTGAAAAGTTACATTGCAACAAATTTGTAACACTTTTTGTTCATTTGGTTGGTTGGTTGGTTGGTTGGTCGATTCATTTGTTTTCTCAATCACTCAATTAATTCATTGATAGATTGATTTGATTAAATCATCAGCCCTCCAGTGAGGGTGACCACAGGGATCCAGAATACAGAACAGTTAGGCCTATGTTTTTTAAGTCGATTAGTTTAAAAACTACTAAATTTTGGATTTGGGATTCACTTGATGCCAAAATGTCATATTGACAAAATTACTTTTCTTGAAAATATAAATGATATTGAATGATATGTAAAGAGTCCCTAAGATGTTTTATATTTGAAAGACGTGGAATTTTAATTTCACTAATAGTTGGTACGTAGACTGTGGAAGGGAACCTCTCGCTCCAAATAACATACCTTTGACGAATTACTCAATAATTTGATTGATTCACTTGTTTATTCCTCCACTCATTTAACTCATTGATACGCTTAATTAATTAATCTGCTAAACTTTTAGGAATTGTACTGGATCCCAAATTATCCTGGGCCCCACATGTTGAATATGTTTATACTAAACTCTCAAGGATTATTTATTTATTAAGCAAATTGAAATCACTGGTGCCTAAAACATATGTAAGAAGTGCTTATTTTGCCTTCTTCAATAGTATAATAACCTATGGTATTTCTGTGTGGGGAAATAGTTCTAGTGTATCTAATGTTCTCCTTCTGCAAAAAAAAAAAAAAAAAAAAAGCCTTACGTATTTTAACTGGTTCCGCTTATGATGCGCACTATAAGCCACTATGAATAAATGAGGCCATTCTGACTGTTATTAATCTTAACATCTTCATCTCTTTGCTGAAGGTAAAGAAAAATTTATCAAATTATTATCACAGATCTGATCATCATAATTATAATACAAGATACAATTTTCACTTGACTGAATCTAATGTTAGACTGGAAACAATTTATATCCATGGCAGTATCTATGTTTAATAGATTACATAAGTCTGCACACACTGTTAACTATAACACATTTAAGAATGTTTAAAACGCTGGATGATTAATCATCCCTTTTATAGTATTAGTGAATACTTTGAGTCCTCCGTTATGTTTTTAATATGATCTTATTCACTCTGTTTGTTTTATTATGACTATGTCCATAGTATTTGTATAATACTCATGACTTTAATAAAATCTAATCTAATCTAATCTAATCTAATAGAATCAATCGAGGCTGTCGAAAAGTAGATTGATGGAGATGGGAGGTAGAGCAGGAAGCATTGATGAATGAAATGGGGAAAACAAGGAGAAAAGTCAGTATGACACAAGGAAATGGTGTGGAGGGGAAATAAATCGAGAGAGAAGAAAACTAAGATCTAAAATAAAGTGTAAATGTGAAAAAGTTTGCAGTGAGATCCAAAAGTGCAAACAGATAGAGATGTGAAGTGAGGGGAAATGTGCTATAGAGGAGGGAGATACAGAGTTATAAGTATAATTATTTTGGGGTAGTAATGGGAGAGGAGTAAATTAGTGAAAGAAGTGATGACGGACAATATTGCCGTTTTGTTAGTGTTGTCAACTGTTACAAGATATTACATGATCCTTTGTACTAAATGACTTATTTACTTACCGTACTTTATGTTGGAAGGTTATTCTAAACAATTCAATAATTTGTAACATATTTTCGTAGGCAAACTATATATGTCAAGTTTTTGTGTGGCAATACGAAATTCATTGGTTTGACTAAACAATTGACTCACGAGACCTAACCTAAAAATGTATTTTGTTTGACCACATGAAATTATTAGTACTTACTCCGAAAACTTACCTGACTATAGTCTTGAATTATAACCACAACGCAACATATAAAATAACTATTATATATTAATATTAATACTGATATTAATTATTAGTAAGTTCATATTTCATTAGTTTCCAGTAATAGTTCAGAGATCTAGTACAATTTCAATTTCATGGAACTCCAGTACCGACAAATATTGTCGATATTTGTCTCAGCTGCCAACATACTAGTTACAAAATCACTACCATTTGTAGTTTTTGTCAGTATCGAAATTCGAAACGAAGTTGGCAAAAGAAAATTCAACCTGCAAACTAGAAAATCACCACAATCCACTAGCATATATAGTAATGGGGGGAAAATGGTTAGATTTCACCCTTAGGGTACGAAGTAAGCTAACTCGGACTATAGAAAGAATAAGGAATGAAAAAAAATGAGGGAAATCATGATTATGCATGCAACTATATTAGATTATGTCCAAAATGACTGAAGTGGTACAGCCATTTAAAACAAAAGGAAGAATGAAGAATCCCAACACAAATATTTGAGTGGGTAAACCAAAAAGAAGAGAAAAGAGGCTGTCCCAGAATGAAGTGATTGAGGGAAATGCAACGGATAGTGAATGAATTGCGTCGGGAAAGTGGAAGACGTCGAAGAACGTTGTGAAACAGGTTTTCATTTTCTTCCTTTAGAACAGGGGTCGTCAGCACAGAGCACGCTGGGGCTAGCCTCTCTTACCCGCGGAAAACGCAGTGCCATGGATGAATATATAATAGGAAGCGAAACTTACTGAGTTTCCCGTAACACATACTAGAGGCGCTGTTGTAGAAATTGATCTTGCTGCCACCTGTTGGGAGGAGGGGCGTTATTACATCTAGCAGCGCATCAAGTAGCGAAAAGAGTAACTAATTAATCCATGCATTTAGCAGCGCACCTGGTGACGAAAATGTTAAACTATGCAGAAAGTATTCTCTCCCACCCTCATCGATATTCAAAACTAACCCAATTTAAAATAAAACATTTACATTTTTATTCCTCACAGCATCTTCTACTGAAAATTCTTACCGGAGCCAACAGGAAGATAAAAGAGACGATCTATTTTACACTACCCAATTAAAATATAACCAGACAGGACAAAAAATAAAGCAAAAGGTTAGATAATTGGGATTGTATTCTTTCGGTATTTATTGTACAGCGCAATGGAAAAGTCTGCAAGAACTACTTAGTTCAATTTATTATAATACTATTACTTTACAATTCATTCAATAACACTATTTTTACAACGTCCATAAACATCACTGTTTAACATACACTGCTTATACATACGTAGTATCACTTTATGTTCACTTATTAGCAAGTTTCTGTCTGCTATCTTGTCTCTTCGAGCAATATCTCTAACGGATAAATAGAGAACTCTGGGTAATGTACCCAACACGTAGTTCTAATGTTCACCACCTACGACGTTGGGAGCTGATCATCTTATTTCAGGCCCCCGCCGCCAGATGGTGCTGACCGCAGTTTCGCATCCTATTATATATTTATCCATGGCAGTGCACTATAGTGCTCTCGTAGCTGCTAGCGGGTATGCTCTCTATCTCTCCCTGTTGCACGACGGTGCGCACGGGACGGCACCGCGTACCCATTGCACATTTCAGCGAGTGCTGACGACCATTGCTTTAGAATACATTCCTATCACCTGGGTTTGAACCCAAGAAAGTCGAGACAAAAACGCATTTTAATACGAACACCAATAAAGACCAGTATTTTAGTTTTAGAGAGAAATATTGGCATAAGAAAACGTGATTAAATGTTGAAATATACAGCAGTAAATTGCACCTTAGCAACAATTCTCAGAAACCTGCATGAGGGGACGTGCGAAAACACATGGAGCGTAATTTTAAACGAATTTCAACCAAAGACACATGTGTAAGGGACAGTGTAACAGACAAGCGCTGTGTTGTTTGTGAATAAAAAGCTCGTGCTGCTGTTTGAACAGGGGATGAGGCGTGGGCCCCTCGTTTGTCAAACACACAACCCTGGATAGCGCATTGACCACACAGTTCATACAACCGTATGCAGAATCCAACTTGCCGTGAAATATCCTAGAAGTGGCAACATCGCTCCGGTAGTCAGAAACATGTTCTTTAGGAAGGGAAGTTTTGGGCTTAAAGCCTGGTAGCTGATATTTGCTACACTGTACCAATATTTGTCTTTCTAGATTTCTTACTGACTCTGTCATATGGTAGGAGCGTGCCTTGGTGCACATAGCTGATAAGACACAGAATTGGGCTTCCGTATAAGTCTCGCTTACTTTGACGTTGATATGTGTGTTTTATCAACGGTTTTTGTTGTCTTAAATGGAGGCCCGGGTGTATGACACCCCATGTCGCGGCAGTACATGTCGCGTCTGTCAAGTGTCAGGGTAGGAAAATGTATAAATGATCTTCAGGAAAATCTCCGACAGATGAATGGCAGAATAGTACACAGGGTGGAAGTAAAATAACCTTGCAGATTGAAAAGGACGATAGGGTACACTTATAGGAATAGAAAACCTGTATTACGTTTTGTGATTAAGTGCACGGTTAATTAGAAAATTAAATTTGAAGTTTCAGTAGTTCGGCAACATCGCTGCTAACACACTCTTCTCGTGATACAGATGTAAGAGGTCAACGAACCCGGTCTGTCTTGCTAGATGAGCTGTTCTCTGGCGCTGTGTTGCAACCAACTCGCATGTGCAGTGGCTTGAAATTAGAGATTTTTTAAAATTAAGTTTTCACGAAAACCATTCACACTATTGATATACGCCAGAGGGATAAACTATTCTTTATTAGTTTTCCTAGCGATATGGACAAAAATCATGGTCCTGGTCGTAATAGTTCCCGAATAAGAGGTTGTTAAACATTTCAAGAAAACATTTTCTTTTTCTACCAATTTGAGATTGTAGTTTTTTGTTACACACTGTACATGAGCTATTCGCTCTGAAAATCTGCAACGCTATTTCACTTTCACTATGTATACTAGTTGTACTCGACACTACATATGCCGTTCTCATTCACTAGCTGACTGAAGGGTGCATTCACTGGCCGACTAAAAGGCTCATTCACTAGCTGTCTGAAGGGCTCATTCACTGGCCGACTAAAAGGCTCATTCACTAGCTGACTGAAGGGCGCATTCACAGGCCGACTGAAAGGCTCATTCACTAGCTGACTGAAGGGCTCATTCACTGGCCAACTGAAAGGCTCATTCAGTAGCTGTCTGAAGGGCTCATTCCCTGGCCGACTGAAAGGCTCATTCACTAGATGACTGAAGGGCTCATTCACTGGCCGACTGAAAGGCTCATTCACTGGCCGATTGAAAGGCTCATTCACTAGCTGACTGACGGCACATTCACTGGCCGATTGAAAGGCTCATTAACTAGCTGACTGAAGGCGCATTCACTGGCCGATTGAAAGGCTCATTCACTAGCTGACTGAAGGCGTATTCACTGGCCGATTGAAAGGCTCAATCACTAGCTGACTGAAGGGCTCATTCACTGGCCGATTGAAAGGCTCATTCACTAGCTGACTGAAGGCACATTCACTGGCCGATTGAAAGGCTCATTAACTAGCTGACTGAAGGCGCATTCACTGGCCGATTGAAAGGCTCATTCACTAGCTGACTGAAGGCGCATTCACTGGCCGATTGAAAGGCTCATTCATTAGCTAACTGAAGGCGCATTCACTGGCCGATTGAAAGGCTCATTCACTAGCTGACTGAAGGGCGCATTCACTGGCCGATTGAAAGGCTCATTCACTAGCTGACTGAAGGGCGCATTCACTAGCTGATTGAAAGGCTCATTCAATAACTGACTGAAGGGCTCATTCACTGGCCGACTGAAAGGCTCATTCACTAGCTGACTGAAGGGCGCATTCACTGGCCAACTGAAAGGCTCATTCACTAGCTGACTGAAGGGCTCATTCACCGGCCGATTGAAAGACTCATTCACTAGCTGACTGAAGGGCGCATTCACTGGCCGATTGAAAGGCTCATTCACTAGCTGACTGAAGGCGCATTCACTGGACGCCTGAAAGACACATTCACTATCCTAGTTAAAGGCGCATTCACTGGACGAATTAAGGACGCATTCACTGACCGACTTAATGAAAAATTCTCTAGCAAACTAGGATGGCTGTCAGAGAGACTGAACGATTGGCTGTGTATGTGATTTTCTGAAGATTGTTTGGTTGAAGGGTTCATTTGCTGACAATCTCACTGACTTGATTAATGGACTGAGTGGTTTGTTCACTGGCTTTCTGACTAATTCAGTCCTTGAATAACTCAGTGATTGAAAGTTGGACCGAATATCTGGCTGATTGTTTAGCTGATGACGTGGGAATATTAACTAATCTTCTTTATATATAATTTCATTATTTTATTTCTTTAGTGTTGAGATATAAGTAAACTAACAGGTAACCTGTGTCGAAGGTTCCACAATTTGTTTCAGGCATCCTTTCCCACATCCTTTAGTAGCCTACGCGGAACATAAAGATCAATTATTGCAATCTCATCAATCAATTCCATATTTATTAGCAATAATAAGAAAAATTGAACTTAATTTACAAATAGACTTAGTTGAAATGTTACACATTGAAATGTGAAACATTTACGGATATTTGATAAATCTCACTGAATGTTGCTAAAGTGGAAATTATAATACAGTTGATGTGTTTCGTCCACGCCTGTGGAGTAACGGTTAGCACGTCTAGCCGCGAAACCAGGTGGCCCGGGTTCGATTCCCGGTCGGGACAAGTTACCTGGTTGAGGTTTTTTCCGGGGTTTTCCCTCAACCCAATATGAGCAAATGCTGGGTAACTTTCGGTGTTGGACCCCGGACTCATTTCACCGGCATTATCACCTTCATCTCATTCAGACGCTAAATAACCAAAGCTGTTAATAAAGCGTCGTAAAATAACCTACTAAAATAAAATTGATGTGTTTCGATAATTTTATTTCGTTTTTTTGCCCATAATGTGTCCATTTAATTTAAGTTTTTGATCTAGCCCTTTGTTGTTTCTCAGTGTCCATTTTCCTCCAGTCCTGCACAACATTTTATGCATAAAGTCTCAGCACTTCATCTTCCTGGAATTTCTACAACGATGCTCGTTTTATATTCAAATTACTTGCCGTTATTGATTAATTCTCTGATCAATACCGTTAAAATTTTTATTTGTATGCAGTGTTACAGTCCTCGAAAAGCAGTTGCAGAACTTTACTTGGACGCTTTTGACGCATCTTACCAAGTTGTTTACACGGACGTAGATTTACCTGATATGGGTTATGAATAACTTGTACCTCCACTAAGTCAACACAGGCTGTAGTCGGGCGTGGGTTCGATTCCCTCTTGGTGTGATCGCTTGGTTAATTTTTTTCTGAAGTTTTCCCAAACTGTAATAATAAGACGAATCTTTGGTCCCCTTTCGCCAAATACCAGTTCATTATCATCACTTTCATCGGTGTCCACACCTGTGGGGTAACGGTTAGCGCGTCTGGCCGCGAAACCAGGTGGCCCGAGTTCTATTCCCGGTCGGGACAAGTTACCTGGTTGAGGTTTTTGCCGGCGTTTTTCCTCAACCCAATATGAGCAAATGCTGGGTAACTTCCCTAGTCATTAGCGATAGAGAGCTCTCTGCGTTACCAGAGTTTGCGAAAGTCTCGGCCAGGAACCAAGTTGCCGTATGCAGTATATCTAGATGCTACTCGTCTCGTACAAAAAAACCTATAATAATAAATAAATGCTTTGGCTATCACATGAATAATATTACAAAATCACTCTTGAGACATATTAAATATGCTCTCACGGTGGTAGAGCGCTGGACTTACAATCTTGTGGACCTAAATTCGATCCCCGGCGTATTCCCGATATTATATTTGTGTTGGGCAAGCCGTGGCCCAGGTAACACGGGGGTTTTCTCCGGAAGCTCCCGGTTCCCCTGTGGCATCACAACAAATCTCCGTCATCAGCTCATCTTATTATAGCGTAGACCAGCCTCCTATAGCGCACCCTGGGCAATGACTCTGTCGGTAAATTGGCCTACACAACTGGCTTGAAATGAGTGAATGTCAGTGCTGCATTGGAGTTAAATCGCTCGCTTGAACTCGGTCGAGTGTCTCACTCTCGAGTGAGATACGATCGGTCGTGATACGCTCGTAATAAATAGAAGCACAGTACAAGGTCATCTCACCGACATGTCTTATCTTGTATGGAAGGCGACAGATAAGATACACATATGTTTTGCTCCAACGGTAAAAATAAGGCTTTATTTTCTGCGTTTATGACAAACGTTCAATGGAACAGTCAATGGAACGTAACAAAGCAGGAACATGAAGTTATAAATAAAATAGTATGAAAAATTTCGATATACAGTTATTATTGCTAATTAATAATTATTCAATATTTGATTTACCACATATATAATATGATAGGTCCATACATATTGTTCCGCCTATATACTGCGACAATGTAGAAACGTTTTACAAAATATTATTGATATAGCAGTAGATTAATAACAATATTAGTACAGAGATAACGTCACAGAAAATATAATAAAACGAATAATCATGCTGCACAACTGTTACAGATTATTATTATTATTATTATTATTATTATTATTATTATTATTATTATTACTAGAAAACTTGATACAGTTCTTGCATTATCGTGATTGTGTTCTCCGTTCATAATAATTACATTTACATCCAATAACATCTATCAGATGTGGCAAAAATAAAATCACTCCTGTGTGAAAGAAAAAAAACATTTACTTACAACATTTATATTACATTTTAAAGCAAGTTTTGTAGTTGTACTATGGAGAGGTTAGTTAAACACTGCAAAGTTTTGAAATAATAACCATCTATGATATTACTACACAGTTCATCATTATAACAAGAACGAATGTCTAACGCTCGGCTTATACCGTTCGAGGATTTATCGCTCGCGACAATTTTACCCATCATGCATGTGCGCTACCTATCGGATTATGCTATGAATTACTTGGCGCTCGAGCGAAAACGTCCGATACAGACCTCTGGTGAATGACGAATAGTGAAGTACCCACTATTATTAAAAAAAAAAAAAAACATTGTATTAAATAATTGCAATATTAAAAATAAAACATTATTTGTTTTTCACTATTGGAAGTTGCCATGAACTAAATGGCTTAAGCTTGGTGTTTAAGGAGGAAGGAGTGGGGGGGAAGGTGAAGAACGATATTCAAAGCTGCAGCAACGTGTCGGTTCTGTATGAACGTCATCGCAACATGTGAATGAATGCATCCATTCAGCACTCGGGCATGTCTCAAGAACACAATATGGAAGACAGGTCGTAAGTGCCAGGAAGGTCGGGCATGTGAACTGATGCCAAGCGTCTGTTAGTCACAGAAGTCGTGACCGAATGGCTCTTGTGCAGATCCTACCGCTGAGCCGTTGAACACGATTTGGGGTTTAGTCACTTAAAAGATTTAGCAAACGCGTAAAAAATCGATTTTACTGTTGAGTGACGTCCGAAGTGTGTAACATGTACCGTACGCTGTTTGAATTATTCAAAGGGCGGTTCTTTAAAAAGCATTCAAATGTTCATCGCTGCTCACAGTCTGGAATAGGAATTCTGCCTCAAGTAGGCCTAAGTTATGTGAGGTGTTTAATAAATAGGGTGCTGCGAGCCAAATTTAAACTGAGGTTTCCTGTTTACCATGCAATTTTCATTTCGTCATCGCTAGTTTTTAAAACGAATAGCTATCTTTTTAATCATTTTCTCAATTTAAGATATATAAGGAGAAAATATTGAGATGTTAAAGATGTTGGATTTTCACAGAATACACGTTTTCAGCATTTTTATACCAAAACTATAGCTTTGGACATTTCACTTGGCCAGCTAAAGGTAGAAATGGGTTAATATTCAGTACCTACAATACAATTTATTCAGGTATGACATAATATGTAACCTTTATACTAGGAGACCTAAGTAGTCCATCGAATATCAACGCAATCTTGGATATAAATAAATAAATAAATAAATAAATAAATAAATAAATAAATAAATAAATAAATAAATAAATAAATAAATAAATAAATAAATAATTAAATAAGTGAATAAGTAAGTAAATAAATAAGTAAATAAGTAAGTAAATAATTAAATAAATAAAAAATAAAAATAAATAAATAAATAACAAACAAACAAATAAATAAATAAATAATGAAGCGTAAGTAATGTCATTAATTTTAGAGAGTTATTCTTTGATACATTTCAAATAAAAAGTTAAATACGATTGTATTTGTTTTTACTTCCCTTTCGAAATAAAAATTGTTTTATCTGAAATACTTCATAGCGTGTTTTTCAGAACACATTGATTTAATTGTCAATATGCTCATCAATTTAAGGGGTTAGGTACAGCTTACAGCAATAAAATTTTGGAAACATTCAAATTTTTTCCTCCATTACTGTATCTTGTACAATAATGAAAATTGGTATGTGTAAAACACTGTCCTTCTGAAAGAAATATTTTTACGATAAAAAAAAATATATATATTTTTTTTAATTCGTAATGGTGGTAGTTCACTGCACAGATATGAAGCGTTTCCCTCATACAAATCAAGATTTCAGGTATAACTCCCTGTAAAGTTGATTTGAACAATTTTTCCCTCGAAATTATTCGTTTCCCTCATAACTCATAAATTTGTTAACTTTTTCATGTTCTGTCTCTTTTATTTTATTGCTGAAACTCATGTTCACAATATAATGCTGTTTCAACTACATTCCTTAATAAATAATATTTATTTTATTTTGTGTTAGAAGAAAATACTGATATTTGACCATTTTTAATGACTTTTTTTTTATAAAACAATCTATCAAAGATGATCTTGAATCATATTACAGATATGACATGCATAAAACCACACACAAAATTTCATCACAGAATGTTGGATAGTTTTTGAGTTATGTGGGAAACGCTTCATCACTGCACAGTGAAATGAATTTTGAAAAAAAAAAAAAAAAAAAAGTAAATAATTTTTTTTTGAATCGTAAAAATAGTTTTTTTTATATAGCAGAAGGACATTGTTTTACACGTAGTAACTCTCATTATTGTACAAGATAGAGTAATGGAGGGAAAAAATATTGAATATATCCAAAATTTTACAGCTGGAAGCTGTACCTAACCTCTTAAGGGGATACTCAACTATATTTTGGAAATTTTTTCCTATTTGACCAATCTTTTTCAAATTTGGAGAAAAGTTTAATATACGCATGGAAAGTAACCTGCAAAATCTCAATAGATCCAATACTTTTCAAAATAAAAAAAAATGTTTAACTTTTTAATCAGTCATTAATTGAAATATCACTTTTAATTATCATTTTTTATTTTTTGTCTTTGTGCATTTGACTGTGACTTCTCAATGAATAGGGGAAGAATTCTGCGTATTGATTTAGTTCTGTCACGTAAATTAGTGTAGAAATTTAATTTTTCATTTCTATGACACTTTTTCTCCAATTTTTAAGTTGATTGTCCCCTGAAGAGAGCAGAGTATTGTGATAATAAATAATTCAAAGACGTTTAGTTTTGTCCTTTAATTGTGCAGAAATTTGGCCGAGCCAATGTAACTTTTCATTCTGAAGAGAAATTTTAAAATGTTACATTTGTTCGGATCAAATTTCTGCACATTTAAAGGATAAAACTAAAATTGTTTCAATAGTTTCCTGTCATAATACACTGCTCTCTTAAATTGGCCGAGCATATTGGGAATTAATTGAGTGGCTTTCCCAAAACACGCTATGAAATGTTTCATATAAAACAATTTTTTTCTCTAAAAAAAGCAAAAACGAGGAAAATTGTATTAAACTTTTTGTTTGAAATTTCTCAAGGAATAAACACTTGAAATGAATGACGTTACTAACGGTTTATCCCGTATAATTGACTATAAAGAAACCAAAGAATTCATGATAATAACACAGTCTAGTATAGACAATCACGAAGCTCAATACTTAGTAAATATGCAAACATTAGGTAGTTGCTCACCACTAGGATCGCTAATATCGCCTCATTACAGACAATGCGAAATAGTACCGGCACAGTCTAGTGTTTCTAGCATCCTCAAAACTCTAGCTTCGTGACTGTATATACTGGACTGTGATAATAATATAAGAGGAGAAGAATGGAGCGTGTGAAATGGACAGAGAATAAGAAATGAAGTTGTGTTGGAAAGAGTGAATGAAGAAAGAATGACGCTGAAGCAGATCAGGAAGAGAAAAAGGAATTGGTTGAGCCACTGGCTGAGAAGAAACTGCCTACTGAAGGATGCACTGGAAGGAATGGTGAATGGATGAAAAGTTCGGAGCAGAAGAAGATACATTGTTGACAACATTAAGATAAATGGATCTTATCCGGAGACTAAGAGGAAGGCAGAAAATAGGAAGGATTGGACAATGCTGGGTTTGCAGTGAAAGACCTGCCCTTGGGCGGAAAACTATAAATGAAAAAAACATTACTAGAAATATTATTCATTGCCTTATACATTTTCCTTACTTAACTGAAACATATTTATTTATTATTTTGCTAATAATTGTAACATAAAATATAATAAATACAGAAAAACTTTAGCTCGCCCCTGAAAGAGTAGAACTCGTGCTCAGGAGCGGATTCCTGAATTGAAATTAATAATTATACAACACAATTTGTCTTATGTCTACTATGCAATTATAGTATATAAATTTAAATTTACAATTTTTCAATTTTTATAAAATCCATACATAACTTTTTAAATTTAATACTGGAACTATTCGAATTGACAAGATTAGGATATTTAAATATAAATTTGTTATATATTCTTGGGCCTAAATTACTACTATGACTAAATACTGTAACAGTGTTGCATTTTGGTTCAAACAATCTTAAAGAATTAATACCTTTTTGTTTCATAACTATGAGAATACAATTCAAAATTATTTCGATTGTTATGTATGAATTTTATTAATTCAATATAATAAATTTGTTTTACGTTAAGTACATTAAAGTCTAAAAACAAATTTTGAGATGGAAAATCAATAGGTTTATGAAGACTTATTTTAATTATTTTCTTCTGTAATAAATAAAGTTGATTAAAATTGGATTTAAATGAGCTACGCCATCCTATAATTCCATACATAATTACCGATTGAAATAAAGTTAAATATATTGTGCGTAATAAACTTATTGACAAGTAATTCCTCAATAAAACAAAATAATATACTATTTTACGTAATTTATTACAAAGGTAATTAATGTGTCGGTTGATAATGATATCTCTTCCGTACATGACGAAAGCGACGTTGCTTAGCAGGACTTTGAGGCAGATTGTCGTTATGTATTCACAGGCTCTGCTTAGAATTCGGGGGACGCAATCTTCTCTCTTCGATCTGTCGTGAGCTGCAATGGAAATTCATCTGATCTGCATTTCAATTACAAACTGACTTCGTATTTTCGAATTCACAAAAGGCCATCGACATTGAATGACAACCATTTCATATGGTAATTCGGGAAACTTACTAAATTATGAATAGAGTATCGTTTTAAAATGTATGTCCATAGATCCAGACTGTATAAAGTTACTCCAAAAAGGCAGTTCGCTACTGTAACTCGCGATTTATTTCGAGGTAGACAAATTGAATTAAAAAAAATGCGGACGAGTCAGTAAAATTGATATAAAAACTATAAAGTTTTAACTGAGAATGTTGTTCTAAATAACTTTGTGTTGTTTCTTTTTTTTATATAGTCTTATCTTCATATATATTCAAAATTCATAAACAAACCTTAACTTTCAATATAAGATGAAGTCTGCGAACTTCCGCTGTTTAATATTCATAACAGATTTGAAGTTTCCGCGGTGGCTGAGATGCGATACAGTGTTTGTGTAGTCTGATGTATAGGCCTACTGATATACGAGTACATAATCCCTTCGTCTTTTCGTAACTAGATTTACTTGTTAAATTTTAAAGAATATATTATTCATGACTTGGAGTTGTCTGCCGTGGTAGATTAATAGTGTTGTTCGCGCTTCCTAACTAGAGGTCCGAATTTCAATTCCTGGTGTGGTTAGGGAGGCGCTTTGGTCACTTACTTACTTGCTTTTAAGGAACCCGGAGGTTCATTGCCGCCCTCACATAAGCTCGCCATCGGTCCCTATCCTGAGCTAGATTGATCCATTCTCTATCATCATATCCCACCTCCCTCAAATCCATTTTAATATTATCTTCCCATCTATGTCTCGGCCTCCCTAGAGGTCTTTTTCTCTCCGGCCTCCGAACTAACACTCTATATGCATTTCTGGATTCGCCCATACGTGCTACATGCCCTGCCCATCTCAAACGTCTCGATTTAATGTTCCTAATTATATCAGGTGAAGAATACAATGCGTGGAGTTCTGTGTTGTGCAACTTTCTCCATTCTCTTGTAACTTCATCCCTCTTAGCCCCAAATATTTTCCTAAGCACCTTATTCTCAAACATCCTTAACCTATGTTTCTCTCTCAAAGTGACAGTCCAAGTTTCACAACCATAAAGAACAACCGGTAATATAACTGTTTTATAAATTCTAACTTTCAGATTTTTTGACAACAGACTGGATGATAAAAGCTTCTCAACCGAATAATAACAGGCATTTCCCATATTTATTCTGTGTTTAATTTCCTCCCGAGTATCATTTATATTTGTTACTGTTGCTCCAAGATATTTGAACTTCTCCACCTCTTCAAAAGATAAATTTCAAATTGTTATATTTCCATTTCGTGCAATATTCTCGTCACGAGACATAATCATATACTTTGTCTTTTCGGGATTTACTTCCAAACCTATCTCTTTACTTGCTTCCAGTAAAGTTCCCGTGTTTTCCCTAATCGTTTGTGAATTTTCTCCTAACATATTCACGTCATCCGCATAGACAAGCAGCTGATGTAACCCGTTCAATTCCAAACCCTCTCTTTGGTCACTTTCAATATTGTTTTTCTATTTTACAGATTTAAACCAGGGTTTAAAGTAGAAAATAAATAATTGTCGGAAAAATTCAGAAATGAAAACATTTGTGCAACTTGCGAAATGCTTGTGCAATATTTTAAATAATTGTGGAGAAAGATAAAATTAATAAAATATGCAGAAATAAAAAATTATGTAATTTGTTTCTTGAAGTTTTATTACTTTCAATCCATCTTATCACACTCTAGATATACTTTTTTTAGAGTAATGTATAAGTACTTAAAGAGTATATTATGCAACGAGCCTATAATTGTAGTAATTAAGACGCGAATATGTTTGTTTATGAAACGAGCGCAAGCGAGTTTCATAATTTTAATACGAGCGTCTTAATTACCATTATAGGCAAGTTTCATACGACTTTTTATGCTCGACCATATTTCTAACTTGAAATTATTCATAAGTATTCATGTTATGGTTATGTAAGTGAGGAGCGGAATTGACCTAAATTGTAAGATGTGCGCAGAAGCGAAAGTATTGATTTTTTCCGAGGAACGAATGTCATTGACCTTGGTGTAATCTAGAGAATAACATGAACATTAATTTTGATATAACCTGGAAATTGATTTAGAATTGAAAAACGAGATGACAAATTGAATTTATTTGAATATTATTTACAATTAACGCTAATTTTTATAGTAACAGAACATAACCTTCTGCGACAGTATTGGATTTCCAGCCTCCGTGACGTTTCCCTAATTGTCTTTCGATTGCATATCCGAGAATAATCGAAAACCTGAACTTTAATGAATAGGTGTACTTTAATGACATGCATTAAAGGAGTGCTACCAGGTGTATAATTACTACATTTCGGCATGGTCGAGCATAAAGATATATTTCGCTTAACACTCTTACCAAAAAACGGTCCCTAATGTAATAGTGCAATAGAATTCCTGAATTGATGAACATTTTGTTCGAGTTTCCATGCAAACACAGGATTATTTCATAGTAAAAGTGAAGTTATTTCTGAAGGATATTACAGAGAAAATTGTTCCTTTTGGGTCGTCCACATTCATTAAGAAGTTGTCAGCTTATTTGAACTCAGAATTTTCTCGTTAATAAAAACTCGACTAACCTTATGACGGTAGTTTGTCACGAGGATACTTGCTAGAGTCTTTACTTGTAAAATTCTTGTACTATGTGGAAAGTTGAGGTTGTGAAGTTTAGTCTTGTTTCTGCCTCATTTATGTACCATCTGTTGTAGTCTTTCTTTGCCCTGAAAGTTCAGCTAAATTTGAACTTAGAACATGTTGGCGCAGGGTTCTGTAGTTGGAAGTCTTGGGCAAAGGGAAGAAAAGTATTTAAGTTTAATAAAAGTCAGCAGAACAAAGATTTTTTCTTTCTTTCGCATTTTCTTTATAAGAACTTTCTAGCTTTTCATAAAAGCCCTGTTAACTCAGTTTAAAACTTCACCGCAGTCAGAGATTATGAATGTGGGTGGTTGATAAGGCAATCTGGATCTTGGCTATAGCTCCTGACACCATAATATGTTGTTGTGCTTTCTTAGAAAGAAAAATGTCTGCGTATTTCATTTGGGCATTCCACCTTCAGTGTACAGTTAAGAAATTAATATATATGTATTTACAAAAAGAGATCATTATATTATACAGAACGTCTCAGAAATACTTTGACACAGTGCTGTTCATCGGAGTGACTACTACCGCGGAGGAATCGGAGATTACGAATGAAGCTCTCCACCGGTGATCTCCGATACTACCGTAGGTGGAACAGAGACATATATGGAGGGATGCGGGGGTTCGGAGCGAAGCGACAGTTAGCTCAAGGACGACCGGCGCGTACGGACTGACGGTAGTTGAATGGAATAAAATGGCACCAAATCGGATATCCGTCGCATGGAAATTCTTTAATTTAGATGAAGGTAATAATAAAGTCGCACGCTGTGAACTTTGTGGGCGAATTTACTCTAAGGGTGGTGGAACTTCAAATTTGTTAGACCTTTTGAAGCGATCGCACAATCGCGAAATTGATGAAAACAATTACGCAAAACAAAACATTTGATACGATATGTTTTTTAATTGTTTTAGTACTATTGTTCCCAAAGGCTCACAGTCTATGAAAAAGTCTTGAAATTTCTCTAAAACGTAACTTTCGAGGCAATAAAAAACAAATTAAATATTTACAAGACGACTTGAGTTATATTTTACTGTTTAAACAACTTGAGTTATATTTTACTGTTTGGATTAAAATATTTCTGAATGAAACTAAAGAAACATGTGGTAATAATATAATTACAATTATCCTTAAGTTGATATCCACTTATATTTTTATTACAGAGCAAGAGTGGCTCGTTTTAGAAGAGGCAGTTCAAATACTGACACCCTTTAACACAATAATCACAATCCTGTCCGGTGAAGAATCTGAATAAATTATGTTGGACAGTAAACTTTATCCCATTGATAGCCCACGTTTCTTTTGTTTCATTCTGAAGCTCCCTTAATATATTTTACGTTAACTAAACCGATTAGAATAATAATTGACAAACACTGTTTGCGATTAAACGAGAGTGTCTAGGAGAATTAAAGTATAAATGTTTACATTAGCTACTGAAAAGCTTTACTTCTGCGTTAGTTTTGCAGTTAGATTGAATGTTATTAATTTGATCAATGACATAAAACTAATACGGCTTTCCACATACGCTATGCATTTCAAAACTAGAAAAAATCTGTCCGCTAACGAAGCACTTTAAGCAACAAAAAAAGAAAGAGCCGAAGAAAGAGAGAGAGATTAACATAAAAGAGAAATTTAACAACAACAATTACATACTTATTTTAAAAGATACGCGGACGTCAGCGGACTCGAATCACTATCTGATCCGATTAAAGGAATGCTCAGCGGAAATTGTATGTCTGCGCCACAGCACATATACAACCTGCGCGGCATCAATCGGAGGTAACCGGAGATCTCCGATTGAAAGAGCGCAAACAACCGCTCCGGAGAAAACCTAATCATAAGGAGCACTACTTTGACATACCTTGAGGGGCATGTTCCTCACATCAAAACAAAGAAAAAAGTCTATATAAACATGTCCGAAAATTCTTAACTCATAACAAATGTTCAAAATCTTCTCCTCGTGCTTCCACACACGCATGCACTCGTCTGAATTGATTAACGTTGCCTCACTTGCTGCCAAGCTGACAATATCTAATAGATGTTTCATTATGTTCTTTCATTAATAACTAAGGGTGCTATTCATAGACATTTCGCTAGTCCGGCTACGAGCGTGCTAAATTAGCCCCGGCTATCGACTGGTTACTTGTACAGGATTCATATCATATATCATATCATATCATATCATATCATATCATATCATATCATGCAAAGTATTTGAACAGTGAAATGTTTTTGAAGTGTTAGTGAAATCAGGATAGAATCAGTGAAATGTGTCGTAGTTCCAGTGCAGTGAGTGAGTTGACAGCGAAATGAGTGTAATGTTGAAAGATACTTGTGCAAATTATGAATTATTTACTTTCTAATTTATTCAATTCTAACTTTAACAATCATTACAATTGTTAGATTACATCAAATTTCATTTATTAACCAAACATTTTTAATAGGAAGTGAAATATCTACAATAAAATTCTTAATATTTACCACTTTATTATCATTAGGAGGGCTACCTCCATTTTTAGGTTTTTTGCCAAAATGAATTATTATTCAGCACATAATTATAAACGGAGTAAACTTTATTATTTCGTTTATGGTTGTTATATCATTAATAATGAACATATCATATTCGTGGGTTTTAGTTCGAACTTAGGTTTAAGATACAAATTAGATTTATTTCAAATGTTATTTTAAGTGATCGTTTCATTTAATTTAGGATATTCCCTGTTGTTGTTGTTGTTGTTGTTGTTGTTGTTGTTATTATTATTATTATTATAAATTATTGTTAGTATTATTAGTATTATTATGAATTGTATTTTTAATTAATAAGTTTATTATTGTCATTATTGAGTGTAATTAGTTACCACTGCCACCGGGTATATACCCATTGCAGTGTGAATAAATACATACATACAATATCATATTATATATCATATCATATCATATCATATCATATCATATCATATCATATCATATCATATCATATCATATCATATCATATCATATCATATCATATCATATCATATATCATATCATATATCATATCATATCATATATCATATCATATCATATCATATCATATCATATCATATCATATCATATCATATCATATATCATATCATCCACACCTGTGGAGTAACGGTCAGCGCGTCTGGCTGCGAAACCAGGTGGCCCGGTCGGGGCAAGTTACCTGGTTGAGGTTTTTTCCGGGGTTTTCCCTCAACCCAATACGAGCAAATGCTGGGTAACTTTCGGTGCTGGACCCCGGACTCATTTCACCAGCATTATCACCTTCATATCATTCAGATGCTAAATAACCTAGATGTTGATACAGCGTCGTAAAATAACTCAATAAAATAAAAAATCATATATCATATCATATCATGTCATGTCATGTTATATATCATATCATATATCATATCATATATCATATCATATCATATATCATATCATATCATATCATATCATATCATATCATATCATATCAAATCATATCATATCATATCATATCATATCATATCATATCATATCATATCATATCATATCATATCATATCATATCATATCATATCATATCATATCGCTAACACTGGTTTATGAATACGAAAAACGTTAGTTCGCTGATCATCCACCGGAAGCCCGCGCTTAGAGTGTCTATGAATACGGCCCTAAAAGACTAAGGATTTTCGGACATATATTTATATGAACTTTTTTTCTTGTTTTGGCGTGAGGAATATGCCCCCAAGGTTTTTCAAAGTATTTCTGAAACAGCCTGTATTTCTGATTACACGAAATATAACTGGGAAATATTAGTCCTATATTGCTGCAGGAAATATATTTCGAAATTTTCTCGAGAAAATTGAACTTTTCAACATCTTATACCGAAAAAGTGACGAAAAGAAGTCATCATGCATTCGAAGAGATACAACGTTGCAAGTAGGCCTACTGCATGGGAGGTAAAGGGTCTTCTTTTTGGTGCAAGAGAAACATTCTTCAAATTCACGAAATCCATGCTTCCCGCTTATATAGAACCTAAATGAATCTCGCATATAATGATCTTGCCGGTATCCATTCATCGAAGCTAAATAACCCAGTAATTGATACAGTGCCATTAAATAATCAACTAAAATACGTCTTTGTTGTCCTTCGAAAAACTACCGACTAATCTGGGATATTTTCCGGGATTTTTCCTCAACCAATTCGTAACAAATGCTAGGCAGTTTTCTGCGTCGTACCCTTGAACTCATTTCGCCAAAAAAAATTTCGACTTAATTGAATAGCTTGACGTCAAAAAATTATACAGCAGGATGTAGTACCGTTGACTTGCACACAGATGGCAACGTTCTGATGTGGTTGCGGAATGTCTTGGGGACGAAGGGGCATTAAATACGGACTTAGTCGGAACTGTATGCAATGTAAACTAAATATCAGAATGAACCGTAAGTGATGTTATTAATTTGGATGAGTTATTCTTGATGATATTTCAAACAATAAAGAATAATACAAATTTTTCTCGTTTTTGCTTCCTTTTCGTGATAAAATTGTTTTATTTATTTATCGTTGATTTAATTCCCAATATGCTCAGTCAGTTTAAGAGAGTAGAGCATTATGATAATAAATTATTGAAAGAATGTTAGTTTTGTCCTTTAAATGTGCAGAAATGTTATCCGAACAGATGTAACATTTTAAAATTTATCTTCAGAACGAAAAGTTACATTTGTTCAGATTAAATTCCTGCATATTTAAAAGACAAAACTGAAATTCTTCTAATTATTTATTAACATAATACACTGTTCTCTTAAATTGGCTGAGAATACTGGGAGTTAAAAGAATAGCTTTTCCAAAATACGTTATGAAATGTTTCATATAAAGTAATTTTTATCTCGAAAAGAAGGAAAAACGAGCAAAATTGGATTGAATTTTCTTGTTTTAAATGCATGAAAGAATAATTCGTTGAAATTAATGACATTACTTATGATTCATCTTGTATAGATAGAATCAAATAGTGAAACAATATTAAAAATAATAATGCGGTCCTACTGACTTCAAGAATCATCCCTATGATACGAATGGTCATCATATAATTAATCCTAGATCTGAGGTGTAAGTATTCGGGAATATCCTTCGTGAGAAAAGATAAATATTGCAAAAATGCATAACATAATTAGTTCATTGACAAAATAATTAAATAATAAAATAAATAAATAAGTAAATAAATAAATATATGAATACATGAATGAATAAATAAATAAATTAATTAATGATTTAATAAATAAATAAATAAAACTGCCCACATCTAACACCTTCCACACAAGTCAAATACGAGTATATTTAGGAATTATTATAGATCAGCATTTACGCTGGGATAAACAAATTGATCTTATGTGTACAAGTATACGAAAGACAATTTATAAATTCATAATACTTCGAAATTTTATCACTAAGGAGACATTGAGAATAATATTTTTAGCTTTAGTACAATAATTAATACAATATGGTAGAATAAATCGGGGTGGAATATCATCATCTGTACTTAATCCATTAATTTTATTACACAGAAGATTAATAAAAATTGTCTAACCAAAAATATGGTTTACCCAACAAATTTAATTTATACAGATTTTAAAGTATTAACTATTGGAGAAATTTATAAATATAGTTTACTAACTTACTACCACAGAAATAAAATAAAACATAAATCTAATAAACATGAATATCGTACTCGAAGACAAAAGTCTACTTTTCCATTAATTGAGCCTAAATGTCACACAAGTGCAGATCTTAAACATGGTACTAGTTTCGGCTCAAGACTTTGTTAAAATTACAAATCATTTTTCAAATTTGAAATATTTTAAAATTGAAGCTTATAAAAAAGAAATTTATAAAATTATTTACAACATATAATATTAACAAATGTGTGTACTTCTTATCCTTTATTTCAGTCAACTATATTTATGTTTTTATTGAATATCGCTGGCTTCTGTCTGATTGTTAATTTATATTAAATGTGTTTTTTTCTCTCTTTTTCTCTTTGTTATTTTTTTCTTTTGATCTTGTGTGTTATTTACTGGTTTGAATTAAGTTAATTACTGTACTTAATAAATTTTGTTATATTATTGGCTAAGACCACACCGTACACGAGCCTGGCTCTTACGGTAGTGGCTAGAAACATTTTGTTTTATAAATTTAATTTGTACTCACTTTGGTAGCTAAATAAATAAATAAATAAATTATATATATATATATATATAGTTTAAAAGTTAATGAAATAACGCTTAAAGTACAGTTAACTTAATACATTAATTTAATCTCTTTAGAATAAAGCGTAGCAAACTGTTTCACTACATAGCCGAAAGTTTCACACAGAATATTCCATTGCTGTAGTTAATATTGTTTTCGTTGAGGACTACGTGCTCTTAAAACATAATACCCTAATTTCACACTCTCGCTGTATGTTGCTTTAATTATTTGGTAGAGTAAGTTCAACTTTGTTCCGTAACGCAGGAGTCTTGCTGACGTAGTTAATTCTCGTCTACTATTCGTCTGTGTCCATATAATCACATTTTTCATTCCGCTGGCTGGAGCTCTCATGTGTCAATGAAATTCTTTGCGCAAGCAGAAAACTTGGCCGTCATGAAGACCCGGTGTCTGTGATTTGTGGAGTGCTGAATGAGCATTCACCCATACAGGCAGGAAGGCAATGACATTATTTACGCCTCTACCTTCCAGTTTATAGATAGTGGCTCATATTCGAGACGAAGTAGCAATGAATATTAAAATATGATGGCATACATTTTTACTTTATAAAATATGACCGTGCAATCCCTATTCCAAGTTACATTTATTCTGGCATTTATTTTGATAACATCAGTTATTCATAGATTTCAAAAAGGCATATGACTCGGTTAGGAGAGAAGTATTATATGATATTCTTATTGAATTTGATATTCCCAAGAAACTAGTTCGATTAATTAAAATGCGTCTCAGTGAAACGTACAGCAGAGTCCGTACAGGACAGTTTCTATCTGATGCTTTTCCAATTCACTGCGGGCTACAGCAAGGAGATGCTCTATCACCTTTACTTTTTAACTTCGCTCTAGAATATGCCATTAGGAAAGTGCAGGATAACAGAGAGGGTTTGGAATTGAACGGGTTACATCAACTTCTTGTCTATGCGGATGACGTGAATATGTTAGGAGAAAATTCACAAACGATTAGGGAAAACACGGGAATTTTACTGGAAGCAAGTAAAGAGATAGGGTTTGGAAATAAATCCCGAAAAGACAAATTACATGATTATGTCTCGTGACCAGAATATTGTACGGAATGGAAATACAAAAATTGGAAATTTATCTTTTGAAGAGGTGCAAAAATTCAAATGTCTTGGAGCAACAGTAACAAATAGGAATGGCACTCGAGAGGAAATTAAATGCAGAATAAACACGGGAAATGCCTGCTATTATTCGGTTGAGAAGCTTTTGACTCCAGTCTGCTTTAAAAAAAACTGAAACTTAGAATTTATAAAACAGTTATATTACCGGTTGTTTTGTATAAATTTGGAGTCCCAACAACAACAATTAAGGACATTTCTGTGATAGCCTTGAAGGTTTCTCTGCAGATTTTACGGCGACACTTGTACTATATTATTTCAATGTACCGAAGTACATATGATATTTCCATGCAGATATTCTGCGTCATCATACGATGAAAGAGTAATGGAACGGAGAAAAATTCTCTCCGGCGCCGGGATTTGAACCCGGGTTTTCAGCTCTACGTGCTGATGCTTTATCCACTAAGCCACACCGGATACAACCCCGGCGCCGGACAGAACTGTCTCTGATTGAGTTCCAACTCTTGGGTTCCCTCTATTGGCCGCCCTCTGCACTACGTCATAGATGTCTATGAACATAGGACCGAAGTCCATACATGTGCTGAGGTGCACTCGTTATGAGTGACTAGTTGGCCGGGATCCGACGGAATAAGCGCCGTCTTAAATCACTTCGTGATTTACGCATATCATATATTATTTCAATGTACCGAAGTACATATGATATTTCCATGCAGATATGCTGCGTCATCATACGATGAAAGAGTAATGGAACGGAGAAAAAAATTCTCTCCGGAGAGAATTTACTCGAATCAGTGATCAGAGAAGTGCTATGAATATGATAATAGAATGGATATCGCCAGGAATGCTAAAATAGGAAAAAGGGAGAAATCCTCATGGGCCTGTTTATAGCGCATTTCTAGATAAACCGAATTTGAGGTTCAATCATTCTCTGTGTAATATGGAAACATGTTTGGTACGTCCGGAAGCGTGTAATCTGGATGGAAATTTTTTCGACTGACCTAGTATTTGTTCCGCGTGAAATTTGTTTGTGACAACGTCTCTTGCCCAGTTGATGCGGATTGCGTTTACCATGTCACAGTCGGGATATCTGCGATAGATAATGCGAGGGAAGCAAATTTATTTCATCTGACAATTCCATCTATTCGTCACTGTATTCAGGAAACGGATGTACAGCTCAGCTGTGGGGAGCATTATTGTTTCAGAATGACATCAGGGTTATGAAGAATCGAAAACGGATGCTGCGAAGGATGCATGTGTACACATGTTCGACTGTGAAATTAAAGTTAATGATTAATGTTTTAAATAATTGTAACTCAACTTATCAGATATCCCCGTTGCGGTTCCGTGCTTTGTCCCGATACAGAAGAGCGAACGTTTCATTGGTAGAAATGATTGAGAGATTTTGTATTTCTGAGCCAGCGTGTTCCCTTTCCAATATTCATCACAGTTACAGGAATGAGATAAAGAAAATGAGAAGTAAAATTAAAAAAAAGAAAGAAAGAAAAGCTGAGAAGAAAGAGGAAAAAACTGTAAAGAAAGAAGGAAAAAACTGTAAAGAAAAAAGGAAAAAACTGAGAATAAAGAAGGAAAAACTGAGAAGAAAGAAAGAAAAAACCAAGAAGAAAGAAGGAAAAAAAATTGAGAAGGAAGAAGGAATAATTGAGAAGAAAGAAAAAAACTGAGAAGAAAGGAAGAAATAACTGAGAAGAAAGAAAGAAAAAACTGAGGAGAAAGAAAGAAAAAACTGAGAAGAAAGGAAGAAATAACTGAGAAGAAAGAAAGAAAAACTGAGAAGGAAGAATGAAACAGCTGAGAAGATGGAAAGAAAAACTGAGAAGAAAGAAAGAAAAACTGAGAAGAAAGAAAGAAAAACTGAGAAGAAAGAAAGAAAAACTGAGAAGATAGAAAGAAAAACTAAGAAGAAAGAAAGAAAAAACTGAGAAGAAAGATAGAAAAACTGAGAAGGAAGAAAGAAAAAGCTGAGAACAAAGATGGAAAAAACTGAGAAGAAAGAAAGAAAAAAACTGAGAAGGAAGAAAGAAACAAATAAGAATATACAAAGAAAAAACTGAGAAGAAAGAAAGAAATAAGTGAGAAGAAAGAAAGAAAAAATTGAGAAGAAAGAAATAAGTGAGAAGAAAGAAAGAAAATACTGTGAAGAAAGAAAGAAAATACTGAGAAGAAAGAAGGAAAAAAATTGAGAAGAAAGAAGGAATAATTGAGAAGAAAGAAAAAAACGGAGAAGAAGAAAGAAAAAACTGAGAAGAAAGGAAGAAATAACTGAGAAGAAAGAAAGAAAAAACTGAGAAGGAAGAATGAAACAACTTAGAAGATAGAAAGAAAAACTGAGAAGAAAGAAAGAAAAATGAGAAGAAAGAAAGAAAAACTGAGGAGAACGAAAGAAAAACTGAGAAGAAAGAAAGAAAAAACTGAGAAGATAGGAAGAAAAACTAAGAAGAAAGAAAGAAAAAACTGAGAAGAAAGATAGAAAAACTGAGAAGGAAGAAAGAAAAAACTGACAACAAAGATGAAAAAAAAACTGAGAAGAAAGAAAGAAAAAACTGAGAAGGAAGAAAGAAACAAATGAGAATATACAAAGAAAAAACTGAGAAGAAAGAAAGAAATAAGTGAGAAGAAAGAAAGAAAAAACTGAGAAGAAAGAAAGAAATAAGTGAGAAGAAAGAAGGAAAAAACTGAGAAGAAAGAAGAAATAAGTGAGAAGAAAGAAAGAAAAAACTGAGAAGAAAGAAGGAAAAAATGAGAAGAAAGAAAAGTGAAGAGGAAGAAAGAAAGACAGATATTAAGTAGAAAGAGAAAGAAAGTTGTAAGAAAGAGGGAAGGAAAGAAACTGAAAAGAAAGAGGAACAAGATAAACTAAGAAAGAAAAGAGGGGGGGAAACTGAGAAAGAAAGTTTTTAAGAAGAAAATGAGAAAGAAAAAGAGGGAAAGAATTTGCAATGGAAACCGGAGAGAAGGAAAGTGCTAAAGAAAGAGAAGGAAAGATACTTAGGAAGAAAAGAGGAACCGAAAGAAAGTGAGAAAAAAGAAAAGTTGGGAAAAGCGATAGAAAGAAAGAAAATAAAAGAGAAAGTGAGACATTAGGAAGAAAATTAAGAAGAGTATACGGAAAAAGATGAAAGAAGAGAGAGGACAGAATTACATCTTCTTTAAAGTCAGAAACATGAACTCTGAAATTGTCTTAATATTATTTGTCTGAAGAAATATTCCTGGAACGCCAGAAATCTGTTGCGACTTAAAAAAATTACAAACCTTCTTGCAATCCTAAGGACAGAAGCTGTAAGTAGGTTAAAAATGGAAAAAAATAACTTGGAATACAGTGTTAAAATCTCAAAATGTATACTAAGTCCAAATCGCTCCAAATGCAGGTAACTCATGACAAATTTGAACGTACGAAAGACTTTGTCATCTGAGGACAGACAGACAAATTGACGAATAGAGAGACGTAACAAAGTTAAAGGCTGCTTGACGTTTAGAGTACTATACACAGGGTGAACTGTAAATAATGCCATTCAATTGAGGGGGTTATTCTTTGAGATATTTTAAGGAAAAAGAAAGGTTAATAGAATCTTGCTTGATTTTGCTTCCTTTTCGAGATAAAAATCGTTCTATATGAAACATTTCATAGCGTGTCTTGGAAATGTCATTGATTGAATTTCCTGCATGCTCTGTAAGTTTAAGAAAGCAGTGTATTGTAATAAATTATTGAAATAATTTTTGTTTTCTTCTTTAAATGTACAGAAATGTTATCTGGACATATGTGACATTGTACAATTCCTTTGAAGAACGAAAAGTTGCATTTTTCGGATCAAATTGGTGCACATTTAAAGGACAAAAACTAAAATTCTTTCAATCATTTATCATAATACACCATTCTCTTAAATTGACTGCGCATATTGGGAATTGAATGAATGGCTTTCCTGAAAGACAGTATGAAATGTTTCTTATAAAATAATTTTTACCTCAAAAAGGTAACAAAATGAGCAAAATTGTATTAAACTTTGTTTGAAATATCTCGAAGAATAACCTCCTGAAATTAATGACCTCAATTACTGTTCACCCTGTGCATGCAAGTTAACTTGTTTATTTTTGTGTCGACCACTTCTGAAAGAGCTGCATTAACAGCACAAAGAAAACAGTAACCTTCATAATTAATTTTGTTTAACTGAATGACACGTAATTAAATTACAGTGCAACCGACCTTATGAAGTTCCGCTCTGATTGCAGCTTTTGTCTTCTCTTGACACAGTGGTCCGAATTTGGAAAGTGAATCCAGATTTTCATTAGAAACATAGATTAGAGCTACACATGCTGGGAAGAGCCGTTTGTATTGCCATTGATTCTCGTCTCCGACACCTATTGCCATTTAATGAAACCCTCTGGCGTTTAACTGCAGAGCGATGCAATGTAACGCGTGATGCTGGGTAGAGAAATCTAGAGCATTGGTTTGCCTTTGGCGTCTGCCGTCAGCCAGGTTAATAGTTTATAATTAGTAGATCTGTCAGCATCTTCATCGTCTCCCATCTGTATGAATAGATGCTCATCATTATTATTATTATTATTATTATTATTATTATTATTATTATTATTATTATTATTATTATTGTTCACACCTGTGGAGTAACGGTCAGCGCGTCTGGCCGCGAAACCAGGTGGCCCGGGTTCGAATCCCGGTCGGGGCAAGTTACCTGGTTGAGGTTTTTTCCGGGGTTTTCCCTCAACCCAATACGAGCAAATGCTGGGTAACTTTCGGTGCTGGACCCCGGAATCATTTCACCGGCATTGTCACCTTCATCTCATTCAGACGCTAAATAATCTAGATGTTGATACAGCGTCGTAAAATAACCCAATAAAATAAAAATAAATTATTATTATTATTATTATTATTATTATTATTATTATTATTATTATTATTATTATTATGTTTTCGTATTCACAGTTAGTGGAGACATTTTTCTGATAATTTATTAAAATAGGCCTTGAATATGGCTTCCTTAATTCAGAATTTTCTCTATTTTTAGAAATATTGTTTAAATTGCGAAGTAATATAGCTAATCTTACACATTGTTGCATCTTAACTTTTCCTGATTCATACTTGTACTTCTCTAGCTCTGTACATTACTCGGTACAGGTTATATATATATATATATATATATATATATATATATATATATATATATAATTTGAACTGGTAATGGAAATTACGGGAAAACACCTGAACGGATTTTAATGAATGACCCGTCATTTTGAAGCTTGGCATCCAAGGATTTTCAGAAAAGTAGTAACTTTCAGTGAAGCTTTAGTTTTCCTACATAATTTTCCTATATTCCAAAATCCATCTTTCATCAGTTTTGAGAACTAATTGCATTTCAGAATAAAACAAAAGACACACTACAATAAACACGAAGGCCATGACCTGCAGGATTGCTGACATTCAAATTCAATTGATTATTAAAATCTTCAATACTAGCTAAAAATAATTTACAGGTCTGATTCTGCGGTGTGTAATTTTCTGGATATTAAAGTCTACAAACTTGAGGTGGTTTGATGACATTATTACCATTAGAAATGAAATATTATTATAGTTAATACCATAATGTAACTATTTTTAATTAATTATACATATTAATGCTATATTGATGATATGAAAGTGAAACAATTTGGGATTATATAAGTAGATGTAGAGAATATCTTAAATTTGATCTTCATTTCTACAATTTACTAAGTGGCGGCTATTATATAACTACTATATTTTTATTAGAAATCAACTACTATATTTTTATTAGAAATCAAATATTTTTGTAGTTTATTAATCAAGAGAGGTTGGGTCTTTTTCATATATTTAATGGAGGTATGGTGTAGATATTTAAATGCGTCATTCTCTTCAGCATTGGCTCGAGACAGCGCAAAAATTACAGTTCCTAAGGAAAGACCAAAATATATTACTTATTGATAAAAATAAGAGGCCTACAAAATTTTGTAGTCTCCCGATCATTTCAGCAAGATCTCTTAGCAGAATAAAATGACTTTACTCTCTACATTTCAAGCTCTACATGCAGCAGCTGTACAAAGATACTATGTCTATTGTTCAAAAGCGTAGTAAACCTGACGTTTTTTAACTTTCGCCTACAATCCACAATGATCTGAAATAGCTAATGTTTTACTTCCACATGAAAAACCTATTGATCGTTCTGACATTGTTACTTGGGTTTTCGCGTTGAAACTCAAAAACTGAAGGTGGATAGGTTCAAGAAAAAGTATTTGGCATTAAAAAAACTATTCAGAGGGAGTATGTTTCATTATTATGGAAGCAAATAACTTTCAAAATGTCTGGTATTCTTCATTGAAAATAAATCTGAAAAATTTTTATTTGAACGTCTGATGAACTTAGTTTGCAGCATTTGCTGCACAAGTCACTACTAATTATTTAAGCCTCTGTCATTATCGTAATATAGTCGACTTATTAAAGGCGCCTTGCTGTAATTTCGGCAGCGGTATATTGCAGACTCGTGAAACTGAATAAGGGCACTGTGATGTAATTAGTCGCGGTCTAAGAAGGATTGAGGCAGAGGTTTGACTCAGCATGGCAGGCAAGGTAATGGATTACAATGTCTCCTCGCGCGTGGATAATTGTCTGTTTTCACCGTGCGTGTGTTGTCCGTCGTCCTACGTGCAGGGGAACCGGCTGATCTAATGTCACATCAGTCTGCTATGTGTCTGTGGCTGAAATCGCGTTAAAATACAAATGAAAGTAATTTTAAAATTAAATGCTACAGGGAAAAGTAAGAATTGAAAGAAATAAAGGAATAAAGAAAGAAAGAAAGAAAGAAAGAAGTAGAAGTTAAAAAGGAAAAATGACAAGAAATAAAGGAGAGAATGAACAAGGATAAAATGAAGGGAAGAAGGAGAGAAAGATATAACAAAGAAAGGAATGGCGGAAAGGATTAAGAAATGGAAGATTGAATGAATGGATTAAGGAAGGAACGAAGAAAGACATTAAGAAAGGAAGAAACGAGGAAAGGGCTAAAGAAGGAACGAAGGATGGGATTAAGGAAGGAAGGAAAGAAGGAAGGGATTAAGAAAAGAACGAAGGAAGAGATTAAGGAACATAGGAAGGGATTAAGGAACGAAAGATGGAATTAAGGAAGGAACGATGGAAGGGATTAAGGAAGAAATGAAGGAATGGATTAAGAAACGAAGGAAGGGATTAAGGAAGGAAGAACGAAGAAAGGGATTAAGAAAGGAACGAAGAAAGAAATTAAGGAACGTAGGAAGGGATTAAGGAAGAAACGAAGGAATGGATTAAGAAACGAAGGAAGTGATTAAGGAAGGAAGAAAGAGAAGAAAGAGATTAAGAAAGGAACGAAGAAAGAAATTAAGGAACGTAGGAAGGGATTAAGGAAGAAACGAAGAAAGAAATTAAGGAACGTAGGAAGGGATTAAGGAAGGAACGAAGAAAGAAATTAAGGAACGTAGGAAGGGATTAAGGAAGGAAGAAACGAAGGAAGGGATTAAGAAAAGAACGAAGGAAGAGATTAAGGAACGTAGGAAGGGATTAAGGAAGGAAGAAACGAAGAAAGGGATTAAGAAAGGAACGAAGAAAGAAATTAAGGAACGTAGGAAGGGATTAAGGAAGAAACGAAGGAATGGATTAAGAAACGAAGGAAGGGATTAAGGAAGGAAGAAACGAAGAAAGGGATTAAGAAAGGAACGAAGAAAGAAATTAAGGAACGTAGGAAGGGATTAAGGAAGAAACGAAGGAATGGATTAAGATACGAAAGAAGGGATTAAGGAAGGAAGAAACGATGAAAGGGATTAAGAAAGGAACGAAGAAAGAAATTAAGGAACGTAGGAAGGGATTAAGGAAGAAACGAAGGAATGGATTAAGAAACGAAGGAAAGGATTAAGGAAGGAAGAAACGAAGAAAGGGATTAAGAAAGGAACGAAGAAAGAAATTAAGGAACGTAGGAAGGGATTAAGGAAGAAACGAAGGAATGGATTAAGAAACGAAGGAAGTGATTAAGGAAGGAAGAAAGAGAAGAAAGAGATTAAGAAAGGAACGAAGAAAGAAATTAAGGAACGTAGGAAGGGATTAAGGAAGAAACGAAGAAAGAAATTAAGGAACGTAGGAAGGGATTAAGGAAGGAACGAAGAAAGAAATTAAGGAACGTAGGAAGGGATTAAGGAAGGAAGAAACGAAGGAAGGGATTAAGAAAAGAACGAAGGAAGAGATTAAGGAACGTAGGAAGGGATTAAGGAAGGAAGAAACGAAGAAAGGGATTAAGAAAGGAACGAAGAAAGAAATTAAGGAACGTAGGAAGGGATTAAGGAAGAAACGAAGGAATGGATTAAGAAACGAAGGAAGGGATTAAGGAAGGAAGAAACGAAGAAAGGGATTAAGAAAGGAACGAAGAAAGAAATTAAGGAACGTAGGAAGGGATTAAGGAAGAAACGAAGGAATGGATTAAGATACGAAAGAAGGGATTAAGGAAGGAAGAAACGATGAAAGGGATTAAGAAAGGAACGAAGAAAGAAATTAAGGAACGTAGGAAGGGATTAAGGAAGGAACGACGAAAGAAATTAAGGAACGTAGGAAGGGATTAAGGAAGGAAGAAACGAAGGAAGGGATTAAGAAAAGAACGAAGGAAGAGATTAAGGAACGTAGGAAGGGATTAAGGAAAGAAAGATGGAATTAAGGAAGGAACGATGGAAGGGATTAAGGAAGAAACGAAGGAATGGATTAAGAAACGAAGGAAGGGATTAAGGAAGGAAGAAACGAAGAAAGGGATTAAGAAAGGAACGAAGAAAGAAATTAAGGAACGTAGGAAGGGATTAAGGAAGGAAGAAACGAAGGAAGGGATTAAGAAAAGAACGAATGAAGGGATTAAGGAACGTAGGAAGGGATTAAGGAAAGAAGGACAGGATTAAGGAGGGGACGATGGAAGGGATTAATGAAGAAACGAAGAAATGAATTAAGAAACGAAGGCAGGATTAAGGAAGGAAGGAAATAAGGAAGAGAGTAAGGAAGGAAGGTATTAAGAAACGAAGGAAGGTAATTAAGGAAGGAACGAAGGAAGGTGTTAAGGAACAAAGGGATTAAGGAAGAAAGGAATGAGAATAGGGATTAAGATGTAAAGGAACGAGGGAAGGGATTAAGAAAGGAACGAAGGAAGGGATTAAGGAACGAAGGAAGGGATTAAGGAACGAAGGAAGGGACGAAGGAGCGGATTAGGGAAGGAAGGGATTAAGGAAGAAAGGAACGAGGGAAGGGATTAAGATAGAAAGAAACGAAGGAAGGGATTAATGCAGGAACAAAGGAAGGGATTAAGGAAGGGACGAAGGAAGGGATTAAGGAAGAAAGGAACGGAGGAAGAGATTATAATAATAATAATAATAATAATAATAATAATAATAATAATAATGATGATTTATTTTAGCTGGCAGAGTTAAGGCCGTAAGGCCTTCTCTTCCACTCAACCAGCAAAAAGTGTATATACATATGCATGAACTTACAAAGAATTCAACAATTTGATTTAGATGAGAGTTACATGTATACAAGAGTTATTTACGAATTAAACAACAAAATACTATGAACTATTAATTAAACACTGAAATAAACTAATTAGCAGAAATAGCAGAATTAAACTAAAATACATAGAATGTTAATATATTTCAAATGATATTAGATAATAGAAAGAGATTATTATGAGACAATTTTGAAAATACAGCACAATCAGGATGATGTCTAAAGGAAAAAAGTAACAGTGTAGTCGGTGATAGTTAAAGCGTCAGTGATAGTTAAAAGATAAAGAGAGATTAAGGAAGGAAGAAAAGAATGAAGGAACCAATTAAGGAAAGAAATATTCTTTCTTTAACTCAGTTTATTCACTCGTTCATTTATCATTCCCTTTCTTGATTCATTCTTCCCTACCTTAAATCAATTCTTCCCTCTTACTTCGTCCCTCCCCTCACGCTTTCCTTCCTTAAATCCTTCCTCAATCCCTTCCGTAATTATTTTCTTTAAGTAAGAAAATAATGGAGGAAGGGATTAAAGGAAGAATGAAGGAACATTTTATAGAAGGAATTAAGGATTGGAGGAATTAATATTAAGGAAGAAATGAATAAATAACTATGGAAGGGAGGAATTAAGGAAGGGATTAGGGTCGGAATGAAGTAAGGAAGGATTTAAGGAAGGAAAGTATGAAGAAAATGAGGAATAAATTTAAGGAAAGAAGTATTTAATGAAGGACAAACGAATGCAAAAGGGAGAAGGGATAGAAATATAGAGGGAATGGAACTCTGTGACGTATGCTGTCTATGAACTTGTTCCAATAGACTTCGGAATCAACATTTTAGATGAAAGTGACTGGCATTCTGTTACAAAGAAGCGCTCTACGAATTCGAATTCTGTGAGATGATAGTGCGATCTAAATGGGAGCTTCTGTGACTCGAGGTGACGCCGACATATTACGCTTCCTTTTTGCTGCGAAGCTCTGATCCTCACACCGCGCCACTCTGAATATGTTATCACACGTAAGACGGAGTCTGGAGTGCAGAGACTACCGCTTGTATACGCCCCTTTTCCCCTAGTCGTTAGACCGACCCGCGGGAACATCTGTCACATTTCGAAGTCTTTGAATAGAATTACGCCCTGGCCCAAGACGAGCACTACCTCGAGAAACTTCTCTCAATTTAAAATTGACATTTGTTTGGATGGAATTAACCAAATATTAAAGTTAATAGCCTGAATATTAACTTTATTTCGTCTTACCCAGCGAATGTGTATAATAATATCTTAAAACACAATACGTTCTCTTATAATTTGTAATCTTCCTAAGCCAATAATAATAATAATAATAATAATAATAATAATAATAATAATAATTGAGGGAAAGAAGGCAGAGGACGGACACTGGAAAGTTTTCTTTTCTCAATCGTACTATCAGGGACTGGAATGCTTTACCTGCAGACTTACTAAAAGCTTTACCAACAACCAAAAATGTATTTAAAAATAGGCTTAAAGACCTTACTAATAGACGGTAATTATACACAGTAGTTAAAGGGTGTAAATGATATGTTATTGAAGTGTTGTATCAGTGAAGAATTATGTTGTGTCAGTGAAGTGTGCTGTGTAAGTGAAACGTGTTCCTGTCAGTGAAGCTTTATAGTTTATAGTGGCAGTGCAAAGAATTTGAACAGTGAAATGTTTTTGAAGTGTTAGTGAAATCAGGATAGAATCAGTGAAATGTGTCGTAGTTCCAGTGCAGTGAGTGAGTTGACAGCGAAATGAGCGTAATGTTGAAAGGTACTTGTGCAGATATGAACATATACTCGTGGGTTTTAGTTCGATCTTAGTTTTAAGATACAAATTAGAATATTTCAAATGTTATTTTAAGTGATCGTTTCATTTAATTTAGTATATTCCCTGTTGTTGTTGTTATTATTATTATTATTAATTATTATTATTAATTGTATTTTTAATTAATAAGTTTATTATTGTCATTATTGAGTGTAATTAGTTACCACTGCCACCGGGTATATACCCATTGCAGTGTGAATAAATACATATATACAATAATAATAATAATAATAATAATAATAATAATAATAATAATAATAATAATAATCCGTGTCGCTACAGCCCGTGAAGGGCCTAGACCGACCAGCCGGCTGCTGGCCTCACGCCCACATGCCGAAGCAGAGGTGGACGATCATCCAACCAGAATGGAGGTATCGTGTGGTTAGCACGATGATCCCCCCAGCCGTTATAGCTGGCATTCGAAACCGGATTTCGCTACCTATCGTAGCTCCCCAAGTGCATCACGATGATGGGTGGGCACCGGTCCCATACACTGGCCGAAATTTCATGAGAAAATTTCTTCCCCCATGAGGACTCGAAACAGCGCGCATTCCGTAACGCGAGTCCTAGGCAAGATGCCTTAGACCGCGACGCCACGGCGCGGGACTTCCTAAGCCAATACAATAGGGAAATTCGGTAATGCCTAATACAGAATATAACTCAGGATAGCACAAGATATTCCGATTACACTGAACAACAAATTTTTACTTTGTGTCTCGCTCTGAAATAAAAACATGTGAATATTACTAATATTTACGCCCTAAATCTGAATTTAAAATCCAAATCTCTCCATCACGTACTGTACTCCAACCACGAGAAAGTCTCCAGGGAATGAAGGGAAGCGGGGTGATGCTGTGAATGAATGTTGATGTCATAAGATGTCATAAGGTCACACACGTGGGTACTCATATCTCTATTGGTTATCTCTCAAAGCATAAACCATAACACATTTTTATACTACCCTAGTTACAAAATTAGATCACTGTTAATCTCCTGGTCTTTTAATCCCTCCATACAGGAAATAACATATGGAGGAGAGCGCATGATTTTTAAACTGACGTTATAACTCTAATATTATTTATCTACTTCGCTCCAATAGATGACGCAATAGTAAGGATATTCCTTTCACGGTTTAACTCCTGGTTGGAGAACAGTACCATTTTCCGAGGAAAGTGAATTGAATTTTTTAAATTAAAAAAACTTCTATTTTTATATTTTTCACTGCTACTAGGGATTAAAAATGCCTTATAACAATGTGTACTGTATACAAAATTAATGTTATATAGTTTAAAAAACAAAAAACACAACAACAATAAAAATATTTTATGTGTATAATGAGAAAAATCTCGGAAATTGAAATTACCATTTAAAAGAATTTTCTGGATGACTTCCGTTTATAACTAGACCCGGAACTGACTTTTACAAGGAACCAACAATACTCTGCAAGCATGCTGGATGATGATCTTCCTTTATATCGCCTTTCCATTTCAGATATTTATTGATGAAATTCGCTCGTAGCTTACCGTTCCAAAGTTAGGAGGGAAGAAATCGAAATGAGAATGTAAAAAGTGTATTGTGAGGGACATATTACACCCCATTTTCTCATATGCACTTAACATGGTTTTCACAAGTTCGATGTAGTTGTCTGCCCTAGAATTTCCAAGGGAATTTGAGCAAACACCTTTGAAAGCACACCATGCCATTTTTTTCCTGTAACGGAAAGTTTTTCCTCAAACAAAGAGTCAGCCATAACTTTGCGAATTTGTGGACCGATGAAAATGCCCTCCTTTAATTTGTCTCCACTGAAACTGGTAAACTTTTCTTCTAAATACTGAAAACCACACCCTTGTTTATTCATTCTGTAAACCTCACTTTGAACTGTTATGAATTTACTGCATAGAAAGGTCCAATATCTGTTTATTTATTACAGGTACAAAAGAACATGCAAAAATCCATGGTTTAAAACCTCCAACCAGCGTCAGACGTTTCCTGAAAGAGCTCTTATCGAAAAGTGAAATCATAGTATAGGCCTATCTTAAAAACCTTACGTGATGTCAAGAAAAGAGATGCATTTTCGGATTCAGCGTCACCAAACCATACGGGACACACTGTTTTAAGTCGAAGCAAAATTCTTGTTATTCAGTGTTGTTGGAAGTGATCATGAAACTGCAGTGAAGCGCATTACTCCACTCGCCTTACAGTTCAGACTTTGTTCTTTCCTATGTGCACATCTTTCTTGCTATGGACTTACCTTTTCAACCTCATGGATTTTGCCCTTTTTGACGGATAAGTGCTGACGTGCCTTATTAAACATCACTATCATCATCATATCATCATCATCATCATCATTATTAAACCGCTCAATATTCCATAATCGGACAGACGAATGATCTATATGCTATCTCTTTGGACCTGTCGCTTCCCTTACTTCCCCTTAACCCTTACACTCATGATAAAGTGTAAAGAATTCCAAGCTTCTTCGTTTGTTTGTCCTTATCTCGCCCTCCTTTATCTGTGACGTAGACCAGGCTCAGAGATTTTTGCTCCATTGTAAAAAGAGAGACACATACAGTCTTAATTACAGGATTGAAGTAATGGCAATCCCTCAAACAAATAAATGATGCTTTAATGTGGATTGTTATACGTGTATGTTAAAACTGTAAGCATCGATTACTACTTAATGTGTGTAATCAATGTAACATGATTAATGTATGTAGTGCTATTTGAAAAATTGATAACGTCACGTGTATCTTGTACCAACTATAATCTGCATCGACATGGGGATCTATTAATAATGGAATTCCTCAAGGATCAATATTAGGTCCCCTACTTTTTCTAGTGTTTATAAATGATCTTGCCCCCCCCTAATAAAAAATGTAGGTCATCTCATATTATTTGCAGATGACAGAAGTATAGTAATTACAGCCAATAACTCCAACACATTCCAATCTTCAACAGAGGAAATTCTCTTCAAAATATGTGACTGGTTCTCAGTCAAATTAGTATTAAATTGTAACAAAACTAACATAATTCAATTTAAATCTTGTCCAAATTCAACGTCGCAAATTTCTAGCGCAATAATTAATAATAGATCCCTATTAGAAACAACAACAACCAAATTTCTTGGCTTAAAAGTCGATAATGTGTTAAATTGGAAAAATCATATTAAAGAAATTACCCCCAAACTAAATTCAGCTTGTTTTGCTATTAGATCTATGCAAAAGGTAGTAAATATCAATACCTTAAAAACAATATACTTTGCATACTTCCACTCGGTAATGAGTTATGGAATAATATTCTGGGGAAATTCCACAGATAGTAACAATATATTTCTATTACAAAAAAGAATAATTAGAATAATAGTAGGTGCCAAATCTAGGGAATCGTGTAGGACTATTTTCAAAAAACTACAAATAATGCCCATGGCTTGTCCGTATATCTTTTCATTAATAATCTTCCTCGTATGTAATCGTGAAAACTTTGTAACTAATTCAACAGTTCATAGCATAAATACACATAAAAAAATGACTTTCATACTCCATCGGCAAGTCTATCGTGCTATCAAAAAGGAGTGCGTTATATAGCAGTAAAAATTTTTAATAGCCTCCCTATCGATATAAAAAATGAAACTCGAAACATAAAATTATTTAGGGCCAAATTAAAGAAGTACCTAATTTCTCACGCCTTCTATTCTGTAGGTGAATTCATGACATTCAATAACACTTCATGAAATTGATACTAAAACTTTGTGTTGTACTAGTAGACTATATTGTAAATCTCGTCTGTATATATTTCATCTAGACTGTGACTATAAATTAAGATTTTATAATAGTATTAAGTTTTTTGACTTGTTCCATATTCTAGCTGTAAGCATGTATGAATACCATGGAATGTTAATAAATACAATGCAATACAATACAATACCATAATGTAGTTACACGCACCAAATTTCTACAATCATGTTACCCCTTCGTTCTAACATAACTCTCAAAAACAAAAATTCCAATATCTATCCAAACAAAAAAGTTATGTGCACAAGATAATTGGAAAACCTTGCATACTGTCATCAAGCAGACGAAGAGCCATCTCACGTCGTAGGTCCATAATCTAACCAATCGCCGGAACTTATAAGTAGTTGCTAAAAGTAAGAGATATTATGTCTCAACACATGACGGAAAACTGTAAACATTTCTTCTGATCTCAATCATTTTGAATGTCAGAAACCTAATGTTGTGGAAATTAACTTAGCACAAGGTCTTACATCCTTTGAAGACTACAGTTTAAGTTTTCCTTGAAACTTGTAAACAGGATGCCTTTTGAAGTTCGTACGTCGATAGCGAATTCCTATCAGAAACAATCCCAAGACTTCGGTCGCAGCGAACAGAGGAAGATTGGGATGAGCTGTGGATCTTAACAACGTCGACAGTCCTGAAAACCAAAGTTTGATAAGCTGGTTCAACTGGCTGAGTGCAAGAGTGGTATTCATTTGTTTCACCATTGGTGATATTACATGATCACGAGTAGTTCGAAGAAAGATGTAATTATGAACTTCAACGCCTATTATAAATTTTCTTGTCCATTCCAGTTCCGAACTTGATTATTGCGTACACTCTTCATTTCTAAGAAAACTATTAAAAATAACTTTGATTCCGCTGAAATACTCAGACTGATTCTCTTTTATGTCTCTCCAGTTAGAGCTAGAATAATTTGTTGTTTGGTATTCCAAGATCGACAAATGTATTTCACATTAATAATTAAAGTATTAAGCAAGGCGGGAGTTACACAATTGGTGTGCAAAAATTTAGTGAAATTATTATTTTTTTATATTTCAGCTACTATAAAAGCTAAATGAACAAAACTTTTCATGTTTAATATTTATACATTAAACTTTGTAAAACATTATTCAGAATATTGAAATAGCTAATAATTACCTGTAAAAATAATATCAAATTTGCATGAATTTTTTTACAACCGTAAAGCATTTACATAATAAAATCTATAATTAATTAAATATCTGAATGATTCTATTACAGAAATATTCTGAAGACCTACATCAACAACAGAGTCTAAGATCTTTCACCTATTCCGTCAGGAAATATTTTTTTCTTAATAAAAAATTTTAGAAAATGTAATATTGAAGATAACGATTAAGAAAAAAAAATATTTCCTGAAGGAATAGGTAAAATATCCTAGACTGTTGTTGATGTAGGTCTTTAAAACATTCCAGTAAAAGAATCATGCAGATATTTAATTAATTGTATATTTTCTTATGTAAATGCTTTACGGTTGTAAAAAAATTATGCAAATTTGATATTATTTCTATAGGTAATTATCTGAACAGTGTTTTATAAAGTGTAATGTATGTATATTAAGCATGAAAATGTTTGTTCATTTAGCTTTTATAGTAACTGATATATAAAAAAATGAATTTCACTAAATTTTTTCACGCCAATGGTGTATCTCTCCTTGAAGTGAGGAAAGTAATCTTTTTTTCGGGTACAGAAAAGATATTCAGAAACCAAATTTATATAAAAAATAATTTTTGTTATTATGTTATAGCACATTCATCCTTTTTTTTTAATAACTCAATTTTTTTTATCCTGCTAGAAATTGAAGTCTCGTACAATTTGTAATCGATTGACAAAATTTCAATTTTTCATAGATACCGATTCGTTACAAGTAAAGATAGGAATTTACCCACAGAGACTACAAGGTTAAGTATGCATAATGTGTTCGTTGTACGCACGAGAAACGTATCCCCATTCAATTGCTGCTATACAAAACACATTTCAGTTGCAACCTGGCCACACCTCAGGCTTCACGTCATTCATGACGTAACGATAGTCTAAGCACAACTAACCTAATATCCTCTTGTTGTGGTATAAATTCCTACCTTTAATTATAAGCCACATCTCTCTTACAAGCTTTTATTTTCTTTTATTTCCTTGTTAATGAATTGCCTATCCTAACTTTGCAAATGCCTCTTATGTAAATCATTATCAACAACTATAACTTTTTTTTTTCATATTTATGTGAAGAAAGTACTTCGATGGGCATCTAGGCTGTATACTTTTCTGTAAATAAATAAATAAATAAATAAATAAATAAATAAATAAATAAATAAATAAATAAATAAATAAATAAATAAATAAACAAACAAAGAAACAAATAAACAAATAACCAAAGAAACAAATAAACAAACAAAGAAACAAAGAAACAAATAAACAAAGAAACAAAGAAACAAGCAAAGAAGCAAATAAGCAAAGAAGCAAAGAAGCAAGTAAACAAGTAAACAAAAACAAAGAAATAGAAACATAATTTATTGCAAGAACAAAGTTACATATTGTTTTTATATAATAATTAATTACTCTAGCACCCCCAGAAAGAGTAGGCTACATACACGTGCTCAGGGGACATTCCACATAATTTTAAGACATTTAAGTGATCGAATGAATGAATGAATGAATTAATTAATTAATGGATGAATGAATGTTCGCTATCCTTTATTACAATGATATATGGAGTTAGGCAAAAAAAAAAAAATGCAAAGACAAAACATAGCGGTGGGAACCGTGCAAACCATGGGACAAGTTGCACAATGTGATGAAAACAATAAGCAGCCTTTGATAACTAGTAACTTGCGTCAGATGCCACCACGCTTCAACCAAACGTCTTAGTTTTGAATCAGCTCTTCAATTCGTAGCTAGCTGCAGGTGATCACACCAGGATTGGGAAGTTAACGCGTAAAAATTGATTTCAACTAGAAGCGTAAATTTCTATTGGTTATTTTAAAACGCTTTATCAATTGCTACGGTTATCTAGCGTTTCAGTGAGATGAAGGTGATAATGCCGGCGATATGAGTCCAGGGTCCAGCGGCGAAAGTTACCCCAGTGTCCAATGAGGAAAATGACGTAGTTTTACGTGAAAACATAAAATGTGTTTTTTGCACCATTTATACTTCCAGAGTATCTGGAACTGTTACATGGCAAGAAACTGACATGAATAAAGTGAGGGTCGCTTATTTCATTAACCTATAGTTTCTAAAAGTGTTTGAAGTTCGATCACCGGTAAGCAGTAGCGGCCGGTGAACGAAATCCTCGGTGAGGCCAGATGCAACTAGTTTAAGTGCCTCCGATAGGAAATGTTTATTTATGATATTAATTATTATTGTTATTATATTATTAATATCATTATTACTGTATTATTATTATTAGTCTATTATTATTATTAGCCTACTATTGATGAAAAATAATAATTTCATCACCAAATAAGCTGTTATGCTGTGAGTTTCAGTGATTGTTTCAGTGTGATGAAGCAACCCACATTGTGTGTTGAAAATCCCCTCCTTTCTGTTCTTTTTATTTTTTTCCCCTGACAGCAACGAACAAGGCCAACATAGAAGTTTATTTTACACCACATTACCACTTAACCATTTATGTTGCCCATACCAGGATGCAATAGAAACTCGCGTTTTAAGGTTATCTGTCAGAAAAATTGTCAGCGATGTCGTAGGTATCTCTCTTTATTTAAAACTTCCTTTTTTCAATATTATTTCTTCTCGAAAAAGTACACTCTAACAATGAATTAACTACACCAGCATTATTTCTGGCATTTGTTTCTGTTTATATTTTCCCGAAATACATAACAACATTGGTCCAGATTCACTACTGTACTACGAATTACAATAGTACAACACCCTCGCTTAAGTCATAAACTGAGACATTAGGGGAGTGAATAGTGTGCGTCTCTGCCTGCCAAAGAGCTGGAATTTGTGTTATTTATGACCTATTTAGGAAGACAAGTCACAATTGCTATTCCCACCCCACTCTAACCTTGAGGCCGGCCCATGGATGTGAGGAGTGAAACCTGACCAGGTCACATGCCCAGACGAATTGTGCCTCGGCTACAACGTTTTAAGCGCAAGCTCAAACCCCGCGAAAATACAGGAAATGTAGAAGACAGACCCGGCACGAACGATTCTGGCCTCAGGAACAAATTTTACTGCAAAACAGGTCTATATACATCACAAGCCAAACCCGGCACAAGCGATTCTGGCCTCAGGAGTAAATTTTACTGCAAAACAGGTCTATATACATCACAAAATTTTAAAATGCTTCTACAGCGATGCTTCATTCAAATAACTGATACATTATATAAAAACACAAAATTTGATTTCTGTTAAGCCAAGTGACTGAGGCCCGGCCTCACTTGCCTCAGTCAATCAGCCGCCACTGCCGGTAAGGACTTCTGTTGCTAGCACAATAGCGTTGTCATAAACATAGTTAAGAGAGAGATCGGATCGGACTATAATACTCCAGACGGAATCTCTTTCGCATGAGTACCGTATCGCAAACAGTCAGAAACTTGTTAATGGCTGACGTATCTCTGTGCAGGGAACACCTTTTGTTTCCCGCAAAGGAGTCGCATTTCTGAATCCCTTCCCCCGCAACGCAGCGCGAGACACCGGAAATGTCGACCGGGTCGACTGTCAACCCCAAGCGCCGGAAACGTCAACTATTCTCTCTCCATCACAGAGTTTTCAGGACACAAAAAGTTCCTTTTGTTACACATTAGTTGAGTGTTACCCAACCCTTTTTGGAAGCCCGTGTCATGAATTATATGGGAGTCCATACAAGAACCATTCCAGGTTCCGAGTGTGTTTTTATTCCGAGAAGGGAGACTGACATTTTGAGGGTTGCAAAAAAATCACACGTTTTAATGATCTAGATCCCTGCTTTCGAATATAATCTGAAATGGAAGTTGAACTAAGTGCAGACAGAGCAATGGTTTTCAAACTGGGAGATAATAATAATAATAATAATAATAATAATAATAATAATAATAATAATAATGATTTATTTAACCTGGCAGAGTTAAGGCCATACGGCCTTCTCTAACACTCAACCAGGAGTAAAACTGCGTTACAAAAAACATTACAGATTTACAAAGTACACTACAATTTTACACACAAAACTGAATAAAATAATAATAAAATGTAAACAACAAGTAAGTAGAAATCAGACATAATATGCAGTATAACATACACAAAGAAAGGAAAAAGCATAATAAAATGTGAACAGCAGGTCAAAATAAATTAGACATACAAAGCATAAAAAATAAGACAATTATTGATAATAATAATAATAATAATAATAATAATAATAATAATAATGATAATAGTAGTAATAAAATAGTGCAATACAAAGCATACAATGAATACAATATTTTTAGGTACACACAGTAAGGAAAATTATGATTATATATAGCTCAACTTATCACATTATAGATATAGTCTACCATTATCTGAAAATATGGAAACAAAAATATAAAATAAATTAAATATCACTAGAACATAAAAAAATGTCAATACGTGCAACACTTATCATAAGAGTAAGTTAGTTTGGCAAATTGGCATAATCAGCATAATCATCATCACATCATCATAAGCAGCTACTACTTTGGTTTCACTTCCTGTTTCATTCCACAATTTACAATTTTGGAAATAAAGACTATATTGCTCATCCAAAATAATATTTTTCTTAGGCGCCAAGTGAACATTTTTTTAAACAGAAGTTGTTTAAGTAGGATAAAATGGGGAATTAATGCTATGAGCATATATCTTATTGTAACCTTTTTCATTAAGGAGATACTAGTAATGACTTTATTACTTTACGCTCGACCATGCCGAAATGTAGTAATTATACACCTGGTAGCAGACCTTTAATGCATGTCATTAAAGTACACCTACTCATTAAAGGTCAGGTCTTTCAGCCAATGACGACTCAGATTACAACTCTTCAGCCAATGACAGGTGAGCTTTCTACCGTTATAAAACAGCAAGTATCGATTATTCTCGGATATGCAATCGAAAGAGAATTAGCGAAAAGTCACGGAGGCTGGAAATTCAATACTGTCGCAGAAGGTTATGTTGTGTTACTATAATAATTAGCGTTAATTGTAAATAATATTCAAATAAATTCAATTTGTCATCTCGTTTTTCAATGTCTAATTTAATTTCGATGTTATCTCTGTAGGTTCTTATGGCCTAGCAAGGTCAATGTGGACATCTGTTCCTCGGAAAAAATCAATACTTTCGCGTCTGCGCACATCTCACAACATACGGAACATTGCTCCAGGTCAGATACAATTAAAATTAATAATATAAAGTTAGAAATATGGTCGAGCATAAAAAGTCGTATGAAACTCGCCTATAATGGTAATTAAGAAGCTGGTATGAAAATTATGAAACGAGCTTGGGCTCGTTTCATAAATATCCATACTCACTTCTTAATTACCTTCATTATAGGCTCGTTGCATAATGTACTATTAAATTATACTGTGTAGAGTACATTTTATTTAATCAATAATTTAAGGCACGGTTAGGCAAGTATAGCAAATAAGAACAGTGAGCGGTATAGACGCTAGTGAGCGGCAAATGAGAGCGTGGTGTTGGCTGTCACGTGGTCAGAGATGAATTGATACATTTGACTGCAGTACGGTAATATCACAGTCTAGTGTATACAGTCACGAAGCTTGAGTTGTGAGGGTGCTAGAAACAATAGACTGTGCCGGTACTATTTCCCATTGTCTGAAATGAGGCGATATTAGCGATCCTAGTGGTTAGCAACCATTTATGGATGCATATTTACTACATATTGAGCTTCGTGACTGTATATACTAGACTGTGGTAAAACTTTGATACTGAACATGATGAGATCCATTGTTCCAAACATTGAAAAAAAAAAGTTGTTGAAATGCCAAAACGTCAAAAATTTCATAAATCAACCAAATACTTTGTAGTTTACAATCTACAAATATTTTGTAGACTTTCTTATTTAATTTCAAAATGATTGATTCAAAATAGTACATTATGCAACGAGTCTATAATGAAGGTAATTAAGAAGTGAGTATGGATATTTATGAAACGAGCACAAGCGAGTTTCATAATTTTCATATGAGCTTCTTAATTACCATTATAGGCGAGTTTCATACGACTTTTTATGCTCGACCATATTTCTAACTCGATATTATTAATTTTATTGTATCTGATCTGGAGCAATGTCCCGTATGTTGTGAGATGTGCGCAGACGCGAAAGTATTGATTTTTTCCGAGGAACAGATGTCCACATTGACCTTGCTAGGCCATAAGAACCTACATAGATAACATTGAAATTAAATTAGACATTGAAAAACGAGATGACAAATTGAATTTATTTGAATATTATTTACAATTAACGCTAATTATTATAGTAACAGAACATAACCTTCTGCGACAGTATTGGATTTCCAGCCTCCGTGACTTTTCGCTAATTCTCTTTCGATTGCATATCCGAGAATAATCGATACTTGCTGTTTTATAACGGTAGAAAGCTCACCTGTCATTGGCTGAACAGTTGTAACCTGAGTCGTCATTGGCTGAAAGACCTGACCTTTAATGAGTCGGTGTACTTTAATGACATGCATTAAAGGTCTGCTACCAGGTGTATAATTACTACATTTCGGCATGGCCGAACATAAAATTAATTAAAGAGTAAATATAGCTGACTTAATAAGTATTGATTACTATCTGCTAGAAGAATTTTCGAGTAATACATGATACTCTGCAGAGAAAATATTTGTCAGACCAATAATTCAGTTATGATGGAATAATTACTGTCATATCTTTGTAAAGTCAATGGATTTCTCATCATACTCGTCTTTATTATGTTACTTTAAAAGTTCCTAAATCTTTCCATGAATGCAGGCATTCTGCCAGAAAAAAATATTCTCTTTCCTAAAATAAAGTAAAAACAAAACAAAGCCTAAAATCTTACAAAAACACATGTCGGTTCGTCCTGTTATTTCATCCCTCTCGAAAGTTGTAACGGCAAATCCAATGCGACGCTACCCTCAGCTAAATTCCGGGTATGCGACCACTCAAATGACACTATACATCGACCTCTCCTAGCTTAAATAAATAAACACGATGTTTCCATTTATCATTCCTTGGTTCGTATTTCATTAAAAGATAATATGCTTTTTTAAACTTGTCAAATGAAAACCCTTTAAGGGGTTAGGTACAGCTTACAGCAATAAAATTTTGGAAATATTCAACATTTTTTCCCTCCATTACTGTATCTTGTACAATAATGAAAATTGGTATGTGTAAAACACTGTCCTTGTGCTATATGAAAAAAAATGTTTTCACGATTTAAAAACATTATTTACATGTTTATTTTCAAAATTCAGTTCACTGTGCAGTGATGAAGCGTTTCCCACATAACTCAAAAGCTATCCAACATTCTGTGATGAAATTTTTTGTGTGTATTTATGCATGTCATATCTACAATATGATGCAAGATCTCTTCTCTACCTTTGATAGATTGTCTGATAAAAATAAATTATTTAAAAAATGGTCAATTATCAGTATTTTCTTTTAACACAAATTAAAAAAAAATATTATTTATCAAAGAATGCAATTGAAAGAGCATGGTATTGTAAACATGAGTTTCAACAATAAAATAAAAGAGAGAGAACATGAAAAAGTTAAAAAGTTTGAGTTATAAGGGAACAGCTTCATCATTGCACATTGAACTACCACCATTATGAATTAAAAAAAAAAAAAAGGTTTAAATCGTAAAAATATTGTTTTCATATAGCAGAAGGGTAGTGTTTTACACATACCAATATTCATTATTGTACAAGATGCAGTAATGGAGGAAAAAAATGTTGAATATTTCCAAAAACTATACTGCTGTAAGCTGTACCTCACCCCTTAATATTTGTATTTAGGATTGGCTTTTATTGGGAAAAGCTCCTTTCTACCTAACACGAGGTGATCGGCGCATAGCGAAACTATTGGATGCCACACATTATTTTCCAATATTGAATGCCTTCTCATTATAGAACAAAGCATTCCTTATCCAAGTTTGTTGTTGTGAAACAGACTACAGCTTCTCTTTTGACTGTTAAGTAGTGTGTATTTGTGCTTTGTTTAATCGTTGACTAGCTATAAGACCTTGGACGCATCTATATCTGGTGATTCCAAAGACGTGATTATTTTAGTGACCTGTTTGAATTTTTTTTTGTTACGGTAAACATAAGATATTTATGGAGTTAATCCGACATTAGGAATTTAGGGCCGTATTCATAGACATTCTCAGCGCGGGCTTCCGGTGGATGATCAGCGAACTAACGTTTTTCGTATTCATAAACCAGTGTTAGCGATATGATATAATATGATGTATGATATGATATGATATGATATGATATGATATGATATGATATGATATGATATGATATGATATGATATACGATACGATACGATACGATATGATACGATATATGATATGATATGATATGATATGATATGATATGATAGGATATGATATGATATATGATATATGATATGATATGATAGGATATGATATGATATGATATGATATGAATCCTGTACAAGTAATCAGTCGATAGCCGGGGCTAGTTTAGCACGCTCGTAGCGCGAGCTAGCGAAATTTCTATGCATAGAACACATATGCCCACGTGATTCAACGTCGGTTAGTGTAACCATCGGTTAAAATTGTCACCTAATCCCTGATTAAGCATTTTTACGGTGGATCGACCTCGGTTACGACTTAAATAGGAGGTTAACCACAGTAATCTGTAACCGGCCAAATATGAGCGGTTAAAGGAGATAACCAGCGATTAGTAGAGCAAGTAAAGCAAAATGGCGGCCAGAATCACAGGTGATTATTATTATTATTATTGTGCAGTACTTGAATTACTTAGATAGAGCGTGAGCGTGAAGGTTCTTTAGTGGAAAGAGAGAATTTTTACGAGGAATTAGGTGACAAAATTTCAGGAGGGATTTCGTTTATCAAAATCTACAAATGGATTACTTGAAATAACACAAGAACAATCATATTTCTCCTACGGATCGGCTGCTTATATTACGATTCTATGTAATTGTTATTTTCTGTATTTTAAGAGGGAATACTCGAATATCGGTATCTCTTTCTCTATGTCACTGGCTGAACGAAGAGAGGTTATGGATGGATCTTAGGATAATGCACAATTCCCTGGTGTAGTCCAAGATCGTACACACATTCCTACCAATTTTCTGCATCCTTTTCCTTTATGGATATTCCATCTTTTTTATATAATAGGCCTACATTTAAATCTAGTAATTAAGTCTATCGATACTTCAACCTAACATTGGGATATAATCATTTTTGGATTCAATTTTCCATTTTGTACGATTTTAACCTAACAGTACTGAAAAACAAAGAAGTGGAACTCACAAATATAACAGCGCCCAAAGGCAAACAAATGCAACGTGAAAATGTAGGATACGTTCATTTCGATGTAGAACATAGTGAGCGCAGTCGTTTTTAGACATTGACCATTGTCTTTGCAGCGGTGTGGATGCTTTCCTTTAGTCATTTTGTAGAAACAATGTACCATCATAGACTTTACTCTGGTTAAATGAGGTGTCAGCTAGCCATATTTTAGTAATCGGTGATTATGAATGGTGCACATAAATTTCATTTTAACCACGGCTACTGTTTAACCGTCGTTTCGTAATCTATGATTACTGCGTTTTTAATCAATGTTGATGCACTTCGCCATTAAAGTTTTAACCGCTGAACTCCCGTTAATATCGAAGGTATTGATAACTTTAAGAATGCTTTTGTTTTTCTGGTACAAAATACTGCAGAGTTCAACCGTGTTCTCCACGGGTTGCGGGAGATGAAATCACATCTGGCGCCATTTCTCGAAATTTCGATAATCTCGAAGGGGTTTCTGTGAACGTATTCTTCATAATCGATATGAAACTACCAACATAATGGAAGAACGATCGGATTTCTTCCTCTAACGTGTGAAGACCATGGATTGAACAGTTGAGATTAATCAACTTTGGGTGACGTGCTTGTATTTTGCTAGCCTCTTTTGTTTTACAATGTGCCACATCCCTAACGAAGAGAAGCGCATCCTCCAGTTGTATTTCACTACACTGTAGCAGAGACAATTCATTTTCAAAATGAGTTTCGATTGTGGGAATAATTGAATTTCTCTAAAAAAATATGAACTTAACAAAAAGTGACAAGGGATTGGAGGAAATCCGTATGATATATAGTAATTAGATAATGGAATTATGATAAATGACTACAATTTGCTGTAAGATTTGAGTGTGTCTATTTAACGAAATTTTTAGCTTAAATCGCCAAATAAATAAAAAAAAGTCTAAATTAAGTATACAAAATTTCTAGAGCTCTTCATATACTCTAATAACATGAGAAAAGCACGTTGATTGGGCTTATATTTGTACAAAATATTAAAGAATTTTATATTTGTTACAGAAACTACTATGTTGTTGTTGTTGTTGTTGTTGTTGTCTAACTTCACAAGTGATACCAACATGGCACCACTTAAGCGGCAACTAAATCAGGAGATAATAGGGTAGGGTGGCCAGTTCCTTTCCTCTTCCATTGCATACATCGCCGATTAGCTACATATTACACTAATCAGACTTCAGATGCATACAAACAACTGTTTTTCCTCTGACACATATCGTCAAGTGAGATGTACTGCCTGATAATAGATGTACAAATCAGCCAGAACCTCAATCAGAGGTTAAACTGATGAGTAACAGCCAATAATAATAATAATAATAATAATAATAATAATAATAATACAGTGGACTCTCCTAAGTTCGACTGAACAGAATTCAAAGTTCAGTCCAATAAGGGTAGTGTGTGTGGTATATGAAATGAATACAAATTCTTCAACGAATACAGTACTGTACTTGCATTTCCTGCCCGCCCCGAGACTTGTGTATGCTCTTCTAGTATCACAGTGGTTTTCGACAGTTCCGTCTAACAAACTGCAAAATTCTCAAATAGAAAAAGAAGAGTTTATTAATTTAAAATCAGTAATTAAATATGGATGTCCTAATCAATAAAATATTCTGTTTTCCTTTAACAAAAGTATCACTACAAGACACAGAACCAATTCCCATTCAAATGGCAAACCCATTTCTTAGTGCCCGTATAGGGACGTGTCTAATTCTCCTACGTACGTAGTCGAACTATAGAATGTCGAACATGTTTTCTGTCGAACTTAAGAGCTTCCATTGTAAAGATATAATAATAATAATAATAATAATAATAATAATAATAATAATAATAATACCTCTGTACTTTGTGACCTCGTAGAATATGAGTGGTCCTAACACTGTCAGTATAAATAAAATAAATAAATAAATATTTAAATACATAAATAAATAAATAAATAAACAAATAAATAAATAAATGAGTAAATGAATAAATGAATAAATAAACTAATAAATAGATATAATAATTAATAATAATGTAATACTCTTTTGCGATGATATATCAACTGCTATGCTTATCTAGTATCTGAGTAAAATGAAGTGATAATGGCAGCCAAATGAGTCCAGGCTCCAGCACCGAAAGTTACTCAGAATTTCCTCTTAATGGGTTGAGGGAAAACCCCGGAAAAAAGTCTAAACTACACTACTTTTTCCAACCAGGATTCGCTCGTTTCACGCTCAAACATGCCAATCGTTACTCCACAGCTGTCTATAATAATAATAATAATAATAATAATAATAATAATAATAATAATAATAATAATAACAATAATAATAATAATTATTATTATTATTATTATTATTATTATTATTAATTTTTAGTGTGATCGAGGTACACCTAACTTGTATTCGAAGTAACCAAACCCAGAACTCTAGTAATCAAATATTTACGTGACTATATTTTATAGCGTATCTTGACTTTGGATTTCAACCAATCGCAAATCAGGCAGTGACATCATATTGCTTTGGTCTCGTACTGTTTTTGGCTTCGATAGACATTAGATTCATATTGTTGAGTTTATCGGTTTATCGCATATGCCTAGAGCATTTCAATGGGGACCAAAGTCGAACGACCCCTGTCCCTTTGTTTGGAGTAAATTGTCATTGTATGAAGTTGTTTTGCAATAAGAATCCTTAAAATGTTTCGGGAGAAATTGCTGTAGCCTACACTGACGGACGAATAGCGAGGAAGCACAGTGAGATGACCTGAACTAGACCAATTTTCGGCGTTATGAATGCCCAAAGATTACATTTTTAAGAAAATCCAAATAGTCTAGTTACAGGCATACCTCATCTACAAAGTGAAATGTACCACTTTTAAGGAACCCGGAGTTTCATTGCCGCCCTCACATAAGCCCGCCATTGGTCCCTATTCTGAGCAAGATCAATCCAGTCTTTATCATCATATCCCACCTCCCTCAAATCCATTTTAATATAATCTTCCCATCTACGTCTCGGACACCCCAAAGGCCTTTTTCCCTCCGTCCTCCCAACTAACACTCTATATGCATTCCTGGATTCGCCTATACGTGCTACATGTCCTGCCCATCTCAAACGTCTGGATTTAATGTTTCTAATTATGTCAGGTGAAGAATACAATGCTTGCAGTTCTGTGTTGTGTAACTTTCTCCATTCTCCTCTAACTTCATCCCTCTTATCACCAAATATTTTCCTAAGCACCTTATTCTCAAACACCCTTAACCTATATTCCTCTCTCAAAATGAGAGTTCAAGTTTCACATCCATACAGAACAACCGGTAATATAACTGTTTTATAAATTCTAACTTTCAGATTTTTTGACAGCAGACTGGATGATAAAATCTTCTCAACCGAATAATAACAGGCATTTCCCATATTTATTCTATGTTTAATTTCCTCCCGAGTATCATTTATATTTGTTACTGTTGCTCCCAGGTGTTTGAATTTTCCCACCTCTTCAAAGGATAAATTTCTAATTTTTATATTTCCATTTCGTACAATATGCTCGTCACGAGACATAATCATGTACTTGTCTTTGGGGGACTTAGTTCCAAACCTATCTCTTTACTTGCTTCAAGTAAAATTCCCGTATTTTCCCTAATCGTTTGTGGATTTTCTTCTAACATATTCACGTCGTCCGCATAGACAAGCAGCTGATGTAACCCGTTCAATTCCAAACCCTCTTTGTTATCTTGGACTTTCCTAATGGCATACTCTAGAGCAGTGGTCGTCAGCACTCGCTGAAATGTGAAAAGGATAAACGTACCGTCCCGTGTGCACCGTCGTGCAGCAGGAAGAGGTAGAGTGCATACCCGCTAGCAGCTACGAGTGCATCATGGTGCACTGTGTTCTTCACGGGTAAGAGATGCTAGCCCCAGGGTGCTCTGTGCTGACGACCCCTGCTCTAGAGCAAAGTTAAAAAGTAAAGGTGATAGTGCATCTCCTTGCTTTATCTCACAATGAATTGGAAATGCATCTGACAGAAACGGACTCTGCTGTACGTTTCACTGAAACATATTTTAATTATTCGAACTACTTTCTTGAGAATACCAAATTCAATAAGAGTATCATATAAAACTTCTGTCTTAACCGAGTCATATGTATTTTTTAAATTTATGAATAACTGATGCATTGTACCATTATACTCCCATTTTTCTCCGTTATCTGTCGAATACAAAATATCTGATCAATAGTTGATCTATTACGTCTAAAACCATACTGATGATCCCCAATAATTTCATCTACATATGGAGTTAATCTTCTCAAACGAATATTGGACAAAATTTTGTACGACGTCAACAAAAGTGATATTCCTCGAAAGTTACTACAGTTAGTCTTGTCCCTCTTCTTAAAGATAGGTACGATTATGGACTTCTTCCATTGTTCTGGTACAATTTTCTAATCCCAAATAGCTAGTAAAAGCTTATAAATTTCGTTAGATAATGAGCTTCCACCCTCTTGTATTAAATGAAAGTGAAATGTATTGAAATAAATGATTTTTTAAGTACAGCTTTTCTTTAAAGTAAAGCTCCTATTTCTATAAATATAAGAACCAGCTTTTCTTCCATCTGGGTTTCTGTAGTGAAAATGTATATAAAGCGATTTTCCAGATAGCGCAGGTTCCTTGATGTTGAAGGCAGTTTCTGAGAGAATGGATACTCTACGATAAAAGGTTTTTGTTCCTCTTTTTGTCATGTAGAATTTTCGATGTGAGATAGCAGCCCCGAGACACTAACTATCGACATCTTGATTAATGGCACTTGTGTTCAAAGTTCGCGCAAGAAAATTTTCTTTCTGGATGTTAAGAAATGGAGGCGTGACTCGTGACCTTAATCTGAGGGTCGATCGAATGCAGATGCAGAATTCCTCCATAAAATATATCAAATAAAGAGTGCGACATGAATACCAAATACACAGTTTACCGCCATTTTATTTTCCTTTACTTTTTTATTGTACGCAGAATGGGGAAACTAGTAATGCTCCAAAAATTGTTTCCACGGAATGAATGTTTTCAGAATCACTATGTTGCGAAAGTTGTTTTTGACGTTCTGTCTATAAGCAGCGATTTTTATCAAACCTTTAAAATGATTTCATTAATATTCAATATTCATTCATTCATTCATTGTATTATGCCCCAGCATTCTCCAGTCTTCATTTTCTGCCTTCCCTTTAGTCTCTGAATATGATCCATACCTAGATCTTACTATCGTCTATTATTTGATATTTCCTTCTGTTAAGAAGTCTTCTCCCGTTCACCATTCCTCCCAGTGCATCCTTCAGTAGGCAGTTTATTCTAAGCCATTGACCATCCAATTTCTTTTCATCATCCTGATCAGTTTCAGCATTATCCTTTCTTCACCTACTCTTTCCAACACAGCTTCGTTTCTTATTTTGTGTATCCATTTCACCCTTTCCATTCTTCTCCATATCCATATTTCAAGCGCTTCTAGTCGTTTCTCTTCACTTCGTCGTAATGTCCATGTTTCTGCCCCATACAATGCTACACTCCACACAAAGCACTTCGCTAGTCTCTTCCTTAGTTCTTTTTCCAAAGGTCCGCAGAAGATGCTCCTTTTCCTATTAAAAGCTTCGTTTGCCATTACTATTCTCCTTTTGACTTCCTGGCAGGAGCTCATGTTACTATTTATAGTACACGCCAAGTATTTGAAGCTGTCCACTTGCTCTACTGCCTCATTTAAAATTTTCAAGTTTACCTTCTTTACTTCTCTTCTATGACCATAGTCTTGTTTTGTATGCTTTTATGTTTATCCCATGCTTCTTACAGTTGTCATTTGGCTCAAATAGCATATCACATGCTAGTATATACAGTCGCGAAGCTCAATACGTAGTAAATATGCAAACATTAGATAGTTGCTCACCACTAGGATCGCTAATATCGCCTCATTACAGGCAATGCAAAATAGTACCGTCACAGTCTATTGTTTCTAGCACCCTCAAAACTTAAGCTTCGTGACTGTATATAGTAGACTGTGAGCATATCCCTTAGTATCGCTTTCTCTTCTATTAACAACGCTATATGATCACCAAATCTTATACACTTTCTTCTTCTTCTTCTTCTTCTTCTTCTTCTTCTTATCATTCCTTCCATGTTCTGAAAACAGTTCTTCATTAAATCCTCCAAGTAGATCTTGAAAAGTGTAGGTGATAAAGGGCATCCTTGACGTACTCTTCTCTCTATTTCGCTTCCTTCTGACATTTCTTCTCTTGTCCTGAGTTTGTCTCGTTGTTCCATATAAAGATTATTGATCAGCTTCCTCTCTTTCCAATCCACGCCAATTTTCTTTAGGATCCCCATCATTTTACTCCAATCCACTCTGTCAAACGCTTTTTCTAGGTCCACAAATGCTATATACACAATTCTTTATTCTTCTCTAGGTATCTTTCGCCGATTTTTCGTACCAGTCCAATTGCGTCTCTTGTACCTTTTCCCTACCTGAAGCCATACTTCTTTTCTTCCAAACTATTCTTCCATCTTATAATAATATAATGTAAACGTCGAGTCAGTATTCGCAGGAGAATCTTCGCCGAGTGTGATATCAGGCTGATAGTCCTGAACTTGTACCATTTCTTGGCATTATTTTTCTTCGGTATTGTAATCTAATAGAATTGTTCGAAAGTTAGAAAATATTATTTCGTTTTCACAGAAGAATATTTCATTTGTTTCACTATTCACATTAACGTTTTCATTTTCTAACCTCATGCCACTTCACGTAGACTATGTCAGCCTTTGGCTTTTCTGGTCTTCCTCTTAGTCGTATTGGTCTTCCACCGCACCGCGGTGGTCTAGACCTACGCAAAATGAAACAACTCATAACCCCTCAAATATGAACAATTATTTAACCTAAGCCAAATTGTTAAGAGTATATAGATTATACAGGGACATCATTTTATTTTTACTTCAATTTTTATTTTACCTGAGTTTTTTAATGTACTTCACTCCCACCCCTTCTACTAATGAAGTTCAACTGTCCTCCACACAGAACCAAAGCCGCATATAGTAAACAGCACTGAGTTAGTGAGTATAGTACGTTCCAGAAATATGTTCGCGTTTTCCAGTGGCGAAAGAGCTTTCAATATTGAATCATATTTTCGCACAGGTACTGTCCGTTTGCCTACGTCGCATCCCGATTTCCCCCACCTGCTTCTGTTCGCCCCTCTGCTAAAGCTCGGTTGTCTTAGCTCTTTTCTGAAAACATTAATTTCTGTTAGGAATTGACGTTTACATAATATTATACAACTATTTAAAAGAACTTAAATAAAAGGGCGTCGTTAAGTAATTAACTGTCACGTGATTTCCTCTCTTTCTACGATCCTGAGCCATAACCACTTGGACGGACAGTAGATGGCATGTCTGAGTAATTTTATCTGTGCGGGTCGGGCAGAAGTGAAGATTGAATTTACAGTACGTAATGTACTCTTTTAGAGAGTAGGTACAGAATTATTTCAACATGAGTTACTAGTACGAAGGACAAAACTGGCAATTGGAATTAGATGCAATAGTCTATCGTACGATAATATGCACAAAAGAACTGAAGCCTGTATCGAAATGAACGGTCACCATTTTAAAAAATGTGTTTAAATATTCATATTATGATTATATTTTAAATTATCTTCATTCTCTATAGTGTACGCTAATGTGGTGTAGACAGTATAATATACACTGCATAATGAATACGTTCGCATGGATAGCTCAGTTCGTGAGTAAAAACACTGAACTTATTCTTAATACAGTACTGTATTCTGATTGAACAAAAACCTAATGAAAATTATCGAACTCAAAATCGCGATATTTCCTAGTTTACGTAAATGGATGAACTACTTTCCTTCCCTTCTATACCTAGTAGGGTGATTTGTTTGTGTTTTACTCCAGTATCATCGAAATACAGTCGTGGAAGGGGATAGCAAACTGTGTTTCCGGTTCTCTAAACGTATAACCAGGCTAATATTAAAAATGTTAGTAAAAATAAAATGATGTCCCTGTATTATTATCTCCTTTGGATTGGCTCTCTTTTTCACTTTTGCGACTTTTGCTTCAAAAACAAAGCTCACGTAGAGAGTAACTTACCGTCTCCGTGGTCTAATGGCTATAGTGCTTGTCTTTCAACCAAAGTTTCGCGTGAAGGATTTCTCGAACCATACATTTCAAACTACGGCTTCCTCAGTACAACTGAGTTTGTGACATATAGGTCTACTGCATTCGGCCAATTAATTTCATGATACAGCCTGTAAACGGGCTTCATATCGCCCACCTAAGTTATAATCCCTGAATTCAGATATATATTGTTCTCACGATTGACTGTAGCTGCTGCCAACTTGAACGTGAAGCTAGATACGATGTGAAAACTCAGCTGAACTCAGCTCTGATCGCGTGGGCACGTTAATTAGAGTGAACCATACAGCCAATTGGCTTGTCTTCTTGATTGGAGTACTCTCCCTGCCTGTGATTTCCCTAAGGCATTGAAACAAATTTCGGAATGAATCCTAAATAAATGACCCAATGAACTTCAAACAACACATTTTAATCCTTTCCCAATTTGAGGATCTCCCAGTTCTTGGACAGAGACTTTGCGGTCGTACATTTCGCAAAAAAATCTTATAGAATTTTGCTTGGACTACCCTATTGTACTATGGGCTTCAGTGACCCTGTCCCGGGATCTATTTCCAGGTCTTTTGAAGATCACGTTTAGAGATAATTTTATAGAAATAATATGCAGGCATATTTTTTAAATGTAACAAAATAAGAAATTTCTATCATAGATGAATTTTCCCAATAGTCCAGTATATCTACCAAATATTACCATGCATGTAACATTAATAATCTCGAAAATATATAAGTTCCTATACCGGTATGGAATAAAGCAAAAAATTAAAGTTACGGAAAATTGCCAAAGTTTAGTGTCACTTCAAACCCTGTTCACCAGAGCTTTACAAATTGCATTACAGTAGCTGACAAGGACATAAATGTGCATTAAATATTATGTAATGTACTTTTCATATATGAAAGACTATTTCAATGGAACAAAATAGAAAAAGAATTAAAATTACGGGAAATTTCAATCAAAGTTTAGTGCAATTTAATAACGCTGTGCACTAGAGCATTCAAAAAGGCGTTACAGCATCTGACAAGGCCATAAATGTGCGTTAAATTGAAGTTTAAAAAAGAAAAAAAAGAATCTTAGTCCAAAAAATGCAAATTTGAGATAATAAGCATGTGGTGAGCGTATTGAAGCGGCCATCTACTGAATTAGTTGTTCGTGAAAAAAAAAAAAACATTTTCCTATGTTATAGGAGTGGAAATGTTCAGTGGTTTTCATAAAACGATTGTACTCCATTTTTTTTTTGCGAAAACAGCCATTGTGTAGGACGAAGGTAGTATTTATAAATATCCCATTCATATCATCTTGAAACATTTATCCATACAATTTTAAACTGTAGTAGATTGGCAGTACTGCTTATTACATGCGCGGCAAAAGCCACTTCAAAGTAAAATATTGAAGCACGTGAATTGATGTATTAGTTGTGGCAGAACTAACCGCATGGAAGAAATGTAACAAACGAAAAGAAAAGAAGCAGGATATAATAAAGAAAAAGGAGATTAAAGAAGAGGCACACTTCAGCCACAACAGAGTATTTTTTGAACAACCATTGCCCACATCTACCTACATTTAGACATGTATTTCTATGAGGCAATTTAATTTATGTACTTCTATTTTTCCTAGTTTCTACAACACCTTAAGAAATGACATGATGAATTTAATACTTGAAGTGTCAACAACATCCATGCCAGATAGTTTTTTGTTTCTCTTTAAAATTTATGTTTTGGACTATGATTGTTTTTCCAAAAAATCCTTGAATTGTATGTAGGGGAGACTGTTGTACCTTTAGCATAGTGTACCTTTGAACATTTTTTGTTCTTTAATTTTTACTGCTACCTAGAGGACTCAAAATGAAGTAGATTGTAGAGAAAGCCGCTAAGTAGTTCTGGTCGTAGTTTCAGTTTGATTTATTGCAAAGTGTGAGTTCCGTAGACAAAAGAAGTTTTTTAGTACCAAAAGTAAACATTTCGTTCATCGATGTATGTTTTCTAACACAAAACCAGATTGCATTTGTTAATATCTTTCAAGTACGGTGTGTTCCCTATCATCTGGTGAGTAATAACATATTTTAATTTCCATGATTTATTTGACTCTCTTAGTTTTCGGAGCCATATTTGTTTAAACGTGCACCCTCTTGTACCTTTGAACACAAAACATCTTGTACCATGGAACATGTTCCAAATTACACGATACTATCGGTTTTTGTTTTTCTTTTATTTTAAGGTTATGTCACGAAGTAAGTCTGGAATTAAAGAGGCCCCCAATTGATTCGGATGTCTTGAAGAAAGCTGTTGAAGCAGTTATTGCTTCTCCAGGAAATAAAATCTCAATCAGAGAAGCCTGCTCTGATTTATGATTGCAAATACATTTTAAATATGATAGTCAGTTTTTACAGCTATATTCCCTCCTATAATCCATGTGTTCCAACTTACAAGAGTGTGTGTTCCAAGGTACATGATCCAGTTGCACCTTTGAACAGATTACATATCCCTTCATTTTATTTTTTCCATCCTTAATAGATCTGTAAAACAGGAAAATACATACAGGAAGTTGTAAAGGAATCTTCAATAATTATTTCAAGCATTTTTTCATTTTAAAAATTTCATTTTCCAAAATTAAAAAAAATAAAGTATGAAAAGTGTTTAAAGGTACAACAGTCTCCCCTAATGTATTTTCACATACTAATGGTTTTTTGAAGGGAGAAAAAATTGAAAATTTACCCGAACTTCACCAACCATCATCTTCTTCATTATCCTGAACCACTTATTAACTTCATATATATTTTCCATACAGGAATAAACAACTTTTTTGTAGATTCTTTCGTTCTAGGATTTTGTATTACAATCTTCTCTTTTCAATCAATCTTCGCTACTATTTCTACACTAATCTAAAAATATAGACTTAACAGAATGACTGTAAGTTTGACAATACGTCTTGGACTAGTCAAAATAACGCAAAAGTTATAATCAAATGTAACGAGAAAATTTCTTCAAGAAGCATAAAGTGGTCAGAACAGTAAAATTCACTCCTAATTCGCTTGCCATTTGTCCTCTGTCATAAGCACTTGTTTTGTGTTTAGAGAACATAATATCCTCATAAGTTGTTAGCCTATATGTATTTTGGGGGTAGCTAGCCAAGTAGATTGAACACAACTAGTATTAGGTAAAAGGAATATTTGTTCATGGTTTGTTCTCAGAATTTGACATTGTCGATTTGAAAATGCCAAAATCACAATTGAAACTCTCGTATATACAGAACATTCTACAAATTAATCGTGATAGATGTTGAAATATAATATTGCCATTAAATCTCTTAACGAACTGCCAACGTGAAGAATGGAAGTTGAAAACTTTCTGAGATAGAAGGAGCTGTCCACACTTGTGGAGTGAACGGTTAGCTCGTCTGGCCGCAAAACCAGATGGCCCATTTTTGATTCCCGGCCAGGGCAAGTTACCTGGTTGAGGTTTTTCCGGGGTTTTCCCTCAACCCAATATGAGCAAATGCTGGGTAACTTTCGGTGCTGGACTCCGGACTCATTTCACCGGCATTATCACCTTCATCTCATTCAGACGCTAAATAACCTAGGGTGTTGATAAATCGTGGTAAAATAACCTACTAAAATAAATAAAAATAGAAGGAGGTGCATTTTCAGATGTTAAAAATGGGGACAATACCGATTTGCTTCTACGATGATGATGATGTTACCTATCAAAAATGTATTTAATAAACTGTTATTGTAGTAGCAGAGTGTTACCTGAGAATCTTGGTACAACTCCTGTGGAAATGAACTGTTTATGCAAGACCCGATTGTCGCTGAAGAGGTACCTAGTTTTTGTTCATGTCACAGCCATTCCAGCCAAACTGGGAGCAAGTATTTCAGAAATATTTGTTTATTATTAGTGTGAAACATAAATAAAGCTCCAAATTTAAATATTAATAATGTTTTATTTTCAAAAGGAAAATATTTTACAAGTTATATGGGCACTGAATCTAAGTGGTCTTGGTTAGATAATGGGTATTTTTTGTTTTCCTAAAGTTTGCAAGACTTACTCATAGAGAGATCAGCTGTTAATGTATTGTTGAATAATTATGTGTTTTGAGAGTCTGCACTGTTAATTCCAGAGCTCCAGGATCAAAGAACTTTTCACTCTGTACTATATTCTTTCTGCCATTTATTTTCAGCAGATTGGGTTAATAGCAATTAGCAATCTTACAGTTCAAATGAATATTTTGATTTAGAAGTGTCACAATTGTTTTGAAACAGGAAAAATAGAGAACATTAACTCATCTGTAGCATCCGTGACAAAATGTGTGTAACATCCGTGACATGGAAGAAACAACTCTAAAATGTTTACCGATTATGTTTTTTTTTAATTAATTGGATTCCATGAAATTTGCATATCTTTCACATGAACACTACTGCATGTTCAGTTCAAAGTGTGTCATGGCTCGCTGTATGTCGTCATGTGGCTAGCCGATGAGCCTAGAGAATTCAATCTTCCTACACTTCCGCAGAGGCGTATTACCTATGTGCCAGAGAAGTTGCCTAGCAAGTACGGCGTTCATTCAGAAGAGTACTTACCGATACGTACCGTAACGCCGGTAGTGGCAGGAATGTGAACTGTTTGGAAACACGTACTGAGATGAGTTTCTTTCTTACTGTCGGGATATGGGGAGAGGATTAAGATGATTACTTACGTGCAGTATTTGTTGACATTAACTTCGACGGTCAACATGGACACGGAGCATTTGATCTGTGTTGTGGAATGTTGCCGTACGCAACAGATGATAACAAATACCCTGCGTACGACTTGCCCGCGCAAAACACAGTTCGAAGGAGGTTATGGTAGCACACAGACAGTACAGACCGCCATCTGTTGCCACGACGTTCAAGTTATACCCTACACTTCTCAAGTTCAGATTGAACGCCTTGATTAATAGGCAACTTCTCTGACATAAAAACTGAAACTCGCTTCAAATCGCTGACTCACAACAGTGACGTCATGACACACTTTGAAATGAACACCCAGTATGAGAATGAATCTCTTTTTTGCTTGACGCAGAGACCTGTGTTTCACACGTTTTATTAATAAGATGTAAAGTGAGTTCAAAACTTTATTTTCTGCAATAATAGGTAATAAATTTTGTTCAAACTACTTTTTGTCTGTAAAATGATACTGATCTTCTAAATTGATTCTAATAATAAAAGTTGACAAAAGTCATTTCATTTTCAATATATTATAAGAGTTTTAAAATAGTAACAATGTAACATCCGTGACAGCTGGAATGGCTGGTCAGTGTTCTAGCTGAAAATACTACAATTCTACAGAAGTTTTTTATTTCAAAATAAATATTTTCACTTACTTAGTCACCTTATTAGCAGTTTCAGACGTCCTGTAACTAATTCATATTATCCAAACCAAGGTTTCCGCAGCAAGAAACAGTTTTCGATGACCATTTAATACGTCATACTACTTTTGATCAATAAAACGGTACGAAAGGACGTTTTCAACAATCATGGCTGCTTATCGCACAATTTTATCGCGTTCCTAGCATTTATTTAATGTTATCGCTTCCCTAGCATTTGTTTCTTTTTATCACTACCCTAGAATTTGTTTCTTTGTTTGCCAACATTTCAATCTGCAAATTCTTTACAGTACTATAAAACATGCTTTGCAATCGTCATTTCTTTACAGCATAGATAGTGAACTGAAAATGGCTGCTCCGTTCAAACCTTTTAGTAAAGCTAACATAGTGAAATAGAATTTCAGTAAATCAATTAATATTTTATTGCATTAGAGTACGTTATTACTTCTAATATTTATAATAATAATAATAATAATAATAATAATAATAATAATAATAATAATAATAATAATGATTTATTTAACCTGGCAGAGTTAAGGCCATACGGCCTTCTCATACTACTTCTATTACTACTACTCATATATACTTTCTTCTAATCGTGTAATAATCAATTAAATCCCATTCGAGTTTTAATTTTCTCTAGATAAATCAAAACCTCTAGTGAGATTACTGTTCATAATCTAATTCATCTGGAGCATCGTGACGAACTGTACCAAAAACAGGACGTGCACAAGACTTTCCAATCCTCGTTGAACGTGACTCTCGTATCGAACCTAGAGATTTGTATTTTGAAAAAGGAATAGCGATAATGTGCATAATTTCAATTTTTTCTTTGAAGTTTCTTCTGCCTTAATATTTACTTTCCGCAATATATTTTCACTTCACGTTCTAAAAAAAAAAAAGAACAACTTCATTTCTATTCCATGAATTTTAGTACGTAATTAACAGGTTATGTATAATAGTGATAAGATCAACATAACAGTACAGAAATGTAGGTAGTTTTTTTTTTATAAAACGGAACGCATTTACTTGAAGTCTAATCTTGAAAGGTGTCAAGCGTAATTGAGGTTTCTAGATTAAACCCAAACTTCCTTAACGGATTATGACCATGTGCGTGTTCGCTTTATGCATGGAGCTGATTAAATAAAATGGTAAGGTCATGCGAAGATAAACCTGTAAGATTTACTCGGTATAGATGTTGTTTTACGAACACAGATTTCACCTAACTTTGATGTTAATGCAACTCTCATATTCTGAAATTCAGGTAACTGATTCGCCTTTATGTATTAGACCCTGCAGCATGTCTGGCTTTCTATTATACAGATTCTAGATTATCTTATTTCCTGTGGTCGATATTACTATAGGGCTATCATTTTTTATAATCTGCTTTATAAATGTTCGTTGCATTTATTTCTATGCTTATAAATGACTATGGAGTATTCCAGCTTAATAAAAAAGCATAGGTCTTATGGGTCTTGGCTAGTATACTGTTTTTATTTATTTATTTATTTATTTATTTATTTAACTAGCTAGCTAGCTAGTAAGTACAAATTAAATTTATGAAACAAAAATGTTTATAGCCACTACCGTAAGAGCCAGGCTCGTGTACGGTTACCCCAAGATGTCTCCGTTAGAAGAAAGTGAGAGGTATAGTTTCTCTATCTCACTCTCTTCCTAACACGTACAGCGTTCTAGCAAGTTTATCGCACAAGATAGGTACGTTGAGTCAGTTAAAATGATAAAAAAAACTATTAATGCCATAATGAATCTGCGAAAACATATACATTATAACTAGACTTCGGACATTTAGGCCATTAACCAACTTTTAGACACCTAAACTACGCTCCACAATGATGGAACGTAGGCATTAAAATACAATTTTAGGCACCTAAAAAGTTACAGAAATAATAATAATAATAATAATAATAATAATAATAATAATAATAGTAATAATAATAATAATAATAATAATAATAATAATAATAATAATAAAACTGTGTTAAACATCAATACAGATATTTTATTGTGTTAAGAAATGCTTATAATGCAGATTTAAGATTATATGTAGCACACATTTTCCGTTATTAAAGGTTAAGTAGTGCTTATAATACAGATTTAAGATTATGTTCAGCACACGTTTTCCGTTATTAAAGGTTAAGAAGTGCTTATAATACAGATTTAAGATTATGTTCAGCACACGTTTTCCGTTATTAAAGGTTAAGAAGTGCTTATAATACAGATTTAAGATTATGTTCAGCACACATTTTCCGTTATTAAAGGTTAAGAAGTGCTTATAATACAGATTTAAGATTATGTTCAGCACACGATTTCCGTTATTAAAGGTTAAGAAGTGCTTATAATACAGATTTAAGATTATGTTCAGCACACGTTTCCCGTTATTAAAGGTTAAGAAGTGCTTATAATACAGATTTAAGATTATGTTCAGCACACGTTTCCCGTTATTAAAGGTTAAGAAGTGCTTATAATACAGATTTAAGATTATGTTCAGCACACGTTTTCCGTTATTAAAGGTTAAGAAGTGCTTATAATATCAATAAAGATTGTGTGCAGCACACTTTTTCCGTTATTAAATGTTAAGAAGCGCTTATACTGTAACACCAATAAAGATTATGTTCAGCACACGTTTTCCGTTATTAAATGTTAAGGAGCGCTTATAATATCGATAAAGATTATGTTCAGCACACGTTTTCCGTTATTAAATGTTAAGGAGCGCTTATAATATCAATAAAGATTGTGTGCAGCACACGTTTTCCGTTATTAAATGTTAAGAAGCGCTTATAATACCAATAAAGATTATGTTCAGCACACTTTTTCCGTTATTAAATGTTAAAGAGCGCTTATAATATCAATAAAGATTGTGTGCAGCACACGTTTTCCGTTATTAAATGTTAAGAAGCGCTTATAATACCAATAAAGATTGTGTTCAGTACACGTTTTCCGTTATTAAATGTTAAGAAGCGCTTATAATACCAATAAAGATTGTGTGCAGCACACTTTTTCCGTTATTAAATGTTAAGAAGCGCTTACAATACCAATAAAGATTATGTTCAGCACACGTTTTCCGTTATTAAATGTTAAGGAGCGCTTATAATACCAATAAAGATTGTGTGCAGCACACGTTTTCTGTTATTAAATGTTAAGAAGCGCTTATAATACCAATAAAGATTGTGTGCAGCACACTTTTTCCGTTATTAAATGTTAAGAAGCGCTTATAATACCAATAAAGATTGTGTGCGGCACACGTTTTCTGTTATTAAATGTTAAGGAGCGCTTATAATACCAATAAAGATTGTGTGCAGCACACGTTTTCTGTTATTAAATGTTAAGAAGCGCTTATAATACCAATAAAGATTGTGTGCAGCACACTTTTTCCGTTATTAATTGTTAAGAAGCGCTTATAATACCAATAAAGATTGTGTGCAGCACACGTTTTCCGTTATTAAATGTTAAGAAGCGCTTATAATACCAATAAAGTTTACGTTCAGCACACTTTTTCCGTTATTAAATGTTAAGAAGCGCTTATAATACCAATAAAGATTACGTTCAGCACACGTTTTCCGTTATTAAATGTTAAGGAGCGCTTATAATATCGATAAAGTTTGTGTGCAGCACACGTTTTCCGTTATTAAATGTTAAGAAGGGCTTATAATACCAATAAAGATTATGTTCAGCACACTTTTTCTGTTATTAAATGTTAGGGAGCGCTTATAATACCCATAAAGTTTGTGTGCAGCACACTTTTTCCGTTATTAAATATTAAGAAGCGCTTATAATACCAATAAAGATTGTGTGCAGCACACGTTTTCCGTTATTAAATGTTAAGGAGCGCTTATAATACCAATAAAGATTGTGTGCAGCTCACGTTTTCTGTTATTAAATGTTAAGAAGCGCTTATAATAGAAAATTAAGATTATATGCAGCACACGTTTTCCGTTATTACACGTTAAGAAATGCTTATAGTACAAATTTAGAACTATATACAGCACACTTTTTCCGTTATTAACTTCACACTATAATCAACCAAGAACCTAAGTTACATACCTAATGCCTTTGTTGTTTTGCTGACAGTAAAATTTTGTGTAGGCCTACTTTATATAATAAGCGCATACAATGTTGTGTTTTAACAGTGTGAAATCTTAGCCTCAACTGTACCCCCCCTACTTGTCTGTTAAATTTATCAGCGGGGATGTTTGGCAAGAAAGCGGAAGGGTATTCCACCAATTTAGCTGTTACCCCGTTATTCGTAAATTAAATATATGGTAATTTTAGAGGTGTAACACAATTTTAGCACATGAATTCGCTCTAGTTCTCAATGAAATTATGTTCTGTGAAGTCGACCTGGTTGGCGAGTTGGTATAACGCTGGCCTTCTATGCCCAAGGTTGCGGGTTCGATCCCGGGTCAGGTCGATGGCATTTAAGTGTGCTTAAATGTGACAGGCTCATGTCAGTAAATTTACTGGCATGTAAAAGAACTCCTGCGGGACAAAATTCCGGCACATCCGACGACGCTGATATAACCTCTGCAGTTGCGAGCGTCGTTAAATAAAACATAACATAACAACATGTTCTGTGAATTAAATGAAACTATGTTAGAAATTTAATTTTTCAGTCGTTGACTTTACTACTTTATATATTTTGTTAGGTGTTAACCTTTACATAATAAATTGTGTGATGTATGAACGTTTTCGTTGACCACGTCAACATCATCAGATACACTCTGTCATTTTACAATATCAATACTCTCAATGTTGTCTACACAATTCACATACAATACATGTTTACTGTCATATGAAGGTAAAACCTATTAAAAATTATATGAATTAGTTTTATAATGTTGAATTGTGGATACCCCAACTGTCAACAATTAAAATATACTTATATTATCATGGGTATATTCTTTGCAAATCATCACATGTGGACGATAATATGAACGATGTAATGATATGAGGCTAAAAGTAAGATAAAATATAAGAATGATGAGCTAACTCTATTTAATGCTTTACTATGCATGTGAGGATTTGCAAATTACAATATTTTGTTACAAGGTATTCGCTTTTCCATATCATAGTATAAAATTCTGGCCTGTTATAATTGCCTATATTTTGTAGATCTTGGTGTTATTGTTTATGCCAATATGTTGGGTTTAAACTGTTTATCGTTAATCAGATGATGGGCGTATGTTCTGTTGTTGTTCATGTTGCAGGATAATTATTCAATGTAGTAGTGATGTTGTAGAAGTTTATTTAACATGGTGTGAGTCGAAAGTCTGAAATCGTAGTTGTGGAAGTGTTTTCTGTGGATGTTGGTCCACAACATGGAAGTGTTGGATGTCTTATCAAGTGTGGATGTTGGTCGTGGACAACTACGATTTCAGACTTTCGACTCACACCATGTTAAATAAACTTCTACAACATCACTACTACATTGAATAATTATCCTGCAACATGAACAACAACAGAACATACGCCCATCATCTGATTAACGATAAACAGTTTAAACCCAACATATTGGCATAAACAATAACACCAAGATCTACAAAATATAGGCAATTATAACAGGCCAGAATTTTATACTATGATATGGAAAAGCGAAAACCTTGTAACAAAATATTGTAATTTGCAAATCCTCACATGCATAGTAAAGCATTAAATAGAGTTAGCTCATCATTCTTATATTTTATCTTACTTTTAGCCTCATATCATTACATCGTTCATATTATCGTCCACATGTGATGATTTGCAAAGAATATACCCATGATAATATAAGTATATTTTAATTGTTGACAGTTGGAGTATCCACAATTCAACATTATAAAACTAATTCATATAATTTTTAATAGGTTTTACCTTCATATGACAGTAAACATGTATTGTATGTGAATTGTGTAGACAACATTGAGAGTATTGATATTGTAAAATGACAGAGTGTATCTGATGATGTTGACGTGGTCAACGAAAACGTTCATACATCACACAATTTATTATGTAAAGGTTAACACCTAACAAAATATATAAAGTAGTAAAGTCAACGACTGAAAAATTAAATTTCTAACATATTCACAGACTTTTCTGAAAATTACGCAAAATGAATTGCAAGATATTAAATGAAACTAATTAATTCCCACTTCTCAAGAAAAATACTTATAAATAGTTGATGGAACAGCCCCCATATGTTCAATGCTATTTTATTAACGTGGAATCCTCTAGTTGAATAATTATTATAGACTGAATTTTTAAACCTTCTCCTATTTCCTCATATAGGCCTATTATACGATTTAGACATAAGAATTTCATTTGGGAGGACTTCTTTAATCTTTTAACTTATTATCTAATATTCAAAAGTGTGAGGCATGGCATAGTTTTGTAAAATTATAATTGATCAGTTCATCTATTTTTTTTTTTTTAATTCTTCTCTTTAGTTTATGCTGTATACATTATGAATGAGTGAATGAATGAATGATTTTCCCTATTCCTACAACATAAGAGGTTTCCACACTAACAAGTATAGCTGGTGCCAGCGTTTTTGGCGTGTGTCCTAGATATATAGTGCTCTGTTTGTGAGCATATTGATAGTGCAGCTGAGAATGGTACCACTTCCTATACGCGTCACATCAGCCATATGCCAAACACAGTTGTCAGACTGACTGCGGAAAATGTAAAACACTCGCACTTAACGTTCCCATTACTTATTTTACACGTCAAAAACGGTAACGCGGACTGTACATACAAGTAGTACCAATGATAATAGTGAAATAAATGTCCATTCCCCTGGCGAAAACCTTGTCCTGGTCTGCTGTATTTTCAGCTAGAAATTCTAGCGCTCCAGTATGCGTAGGCTTATGTGTGTTAGAAAGAATACCTGATATGCTGTGTATGCATACGACTAGTATTATTTATTTAATGCCATCAGTAGATTGATCGCAGTGTCGGTATACTTTGTATACGGCAGGGTTTTGTTGACTGTACTGTTTCATTGATCGCTAGAGAGCTCTTGCAGTGTACATCCGCCTCTTCAACCTTCCAACAAGCGGTACTACGGGGTTAAACCGATACACTGCCATCTCGTTTGTACCCGTATGTTATATTCATCTAGCGCTGGACTCGCATCTTCCATATTTCGTCGCACGGATTACATCCCAGGATATACAGTTATCTGGAGTCCCGATGGACTATGAACAACAAACTTAATGCGTTGTGATATATGGAGCTCTCGACTGTTTGCCAGCCTGCGCGCTTGCCGCGAATTCTGTTGAAATGTTCTTCATGTGCTGCTATTTATCAATTACTTTACAACTTTTATCTTCTGCTCGAGAAACTAAAGGCTCATTCACAATGAAAATTAAACATAACGTAAGCGTTAACTTAAAGGCCCATTCACAATGAAAATTAAACATAAACATAACGTAAGCATAAAACCTTGTGTCCATCTTATTTAATGAAAGCATTCACAATGAATTACACAAGCATAAATTTAATCTTAATCATAAGACGTTAACATGAATGTTTGCAAACTCCAAACTTTCATGCTTATGTTTATGCGATTTGGAAACAGTACACAAGCGGAAAGCGTGTTTTCACTTTTTGTTTAACATCTCATGGGCTTTGCCTACAGGCAATATTTTGATCTATTGGCCGTGATGACAGCTAGGCGCGCGACATGGAATCATATGACGAAAAGCTGATTATTTTACATCTCCGTTTCTTTGATTTCAAGTACTGAAAGACATATACTGTTGCCATTGTAGTTATTAGAAACATAAATTGAATAGCTACATCGTCAGTCATTGTGCAATTCTCCATTTTTATGTAATAGATTCTGTAGTTTTGTTGATTCGGTATGTTTGTTTCCACACACGTGTTATGTTTACGTTATGTTTAATTTTCATTGTGAATGGGCCTTGGCTACTTAAGTTTGTGGCATATGTTTATGTGCTTATGTTAATGTTTACGTTATGTTTAATTTTCATTGTGAATGAGCCTTAAGAACATAAACATTACGGTAAAATCAAGAAGTCATACCATCATTCACGATGGGAACATAAACATAAAGGCCCATTCACAATGAAAATTAAACATAACCGTAACATAAACACAGAAGTTTACACCCAGGCTACCAAATGGGATCATTCACAATGATTCACATAGACATTAACATAAACATTACCATAAGACGTTAACATGAAAGTTTGAAGCTCCAAACTTTCATGCTTATGCTTACGTGATTTGCAAACAGTACACAATCGTGGAGCGCTGAAGTATACGACAGAATATGAGGAAATGGCGTCGTTGTTATGTTTCCATGGTTACCAAGTATCTTTGCTGTTATGTTTATGTTCCCATCGTGAATGTTCTTGATTTTACCGTAACGTTTACATTTTTAAGTTAACGCTTACGTTATGTTTAATTTTCATTGTGAATGAGCCTTAACCGCAAACATACTTGGTAACCATGGAAACATAACGACGCCATTTCCTCATATTCTATCGTATACTTCAGCGCTCCACGATTGTGTTCTGTTTGCAAATCACGTAAACACAAGCATGAAAGTTTGCTCATGTTAACGTCTTACGATAATGTTTATGTCAATGTTTATGTGAACCAATGTGAATGATCCCATTTGGTAGCCTGGGCGCAAACTTCTGTGTTTATATTACGGTTATGTTTAATTTTCATTGTGAATGGGCCTTAACCTCGGTTAAGTTTATGATGGTAAGCGGGCCGAACGCGTGGCATTAAGAGGGCTGATATTATTTTAATGAATAATACTATTGGATTGAATAATAAAATCGAAGTAAACAGAATATTTTTTGAGTTTGCTAAAGCATTTGATCATGGGTGGGGAACTCGTGCTCTCAAAGTGTCAACACAATCTCAATGCAGGTAGAACGGACTCTGTACTAACTGTACTGTCTGTGTGCGGTTCTTTCAAGACACAAGTTCGATCGCGTCTGCAGTAAGTGGCGGCTCGTTTTAAGTGAAAAACGATATAATTCACAGATCATTTCCGTTTAGTTACGAGTAAAAAGATAATTTTTTTTATTAAGAAGAGAGGTAAAGCTTATGTTCTATTACACTTTCTTACGCATGACATTTTATGTTACAAATAAACAGTGAAGGTTTTAGTAAAGAAATACTGTCTGCATCTGCTTTAGAACAGCTAAAGGTAAAAATGAGATGTCAACAAGGTGAGACTGATATCAAATATCATTAGCACGTTGTGCGTGCGAATTACAGAATTGCACGACAAATAATCGACTAGCTAAGAACACTTATGGATAAATTTGAAATGTAGAACATAGACAACTTCATTTTCTTTGACTATAAACTATCTTGAAGAGTGATAAGAAAATCTTCTTATCAAATATAAGACCCTACTTCAAGACCTACAGCAGAATTCACTGCTAAGTTTGGAGAAACAGTGACAATTGACAAGGAATCGAAATTTTTCTGAAATCTTTTTGGCTTACGCCGATAGAAAATCCTGAAAGTTTATAGCTTGAATTAATAAATCTACAGAACAGCACGCCACTCAGATTCCAGCAAAATCAGGAATCGAACTGTTCGTAATGTTGCCTAAGTAGAATTTCCAAATAATATACTCTTTGCTTCCATATATACGGTATGTGCTTGAGGCAGAGTTTAATACAAGAAAGATGTGTAAAAGCTCTCAAAGTAAAGAAAGAGCTCAGAAGAAATCTTATTTCATCTGCCGTGACATTTAAAAAAATACTTCCTTGAATTTGTTATTGTTTGCGAAAACAGACTATTACCTTTCTGAGAACAGTGGAATACTCTTTAATGTACAAAGACTTGTAAATTCTAGCGTTCTACGTTTCAAATAAAACCTATAATAAGAAATATTAACAAATAGTATAATAATAAATAAGTGTTGCAGCTATGTTTGTTGTATCTTGAAAAAGTTGTATTCCGTTTGTTTTTCCAGTACTAAACTAATTACAAAGCTAGAAAGTAATATAATTTTGTTATGTGTTCAGGTATGGTCTGTCTAAAATTACTATAATTATTGTAACATGCGTCATTCTGAAATTCAAATCATGGAATAGATATCACGATCATCTGCATGAGCCGCCAGAGCGCACCGTGGCTTTTGCAGCGAAACTACAAACAACTTGTAACTGCTGCTGCTGACCCCGTCTGCCTTTCTCTCTTTCAAGGTCTTTTAGCACTTTGGGAGCACGAGTTGCCCATCCATGCATTTGACTGTCTTAATCATGAAGTGTTAGTAGTTAAATTTAATTTCTCTGACATTAGGGAAGAAAATTTAATGTTACTCCAGTGATTTTAAAACAGCGGTGACCAAAGCGGGCGTCGTGATTACATCGTGTAATCACAGGCATTCAAACGGGTGCGAGGAGTTTCCTGTGTGTTTCATTCACGTACTGAAGCCAAGCAGTGGCGATATCATGTCGCTCTACAAACTCTGTCTCTACAAGCAGTAAGAGGTGGTTTCGTAAAGAATGAGAAGGAGAACTTTTTTGTTGTTCTGTCGGACAAAATGTAGTATGTTTACTTTGCTCAGCGGTTCAATTAGGAGTATATGGAAACATTAATTGTCATTGTGAATAATATATTATTATTATTATTATTATTATTATTATTATTATTATTATTATTATTATTAATAATAATACTGACCACTATGTGTTTCTATAATTCTTCTGTACGTTCATGAATATTGATATTTTTAGATCTTCTCCCTAGAAGGATAAAATTATTAGGTTTTATCTCAGTTTTAATCTTCTTAATCTTTAGATGTAGGTGACTATTTATTAGTCATTCATTTAATAATATTATCGTAGAAAAACTGATTCAATATTATGTGCCAACGAAATGTTAAACGCCAAGAATTGATATGTCTTATGTCAGCCAGGAAGAGAAAGATGAGATAAATAAATGTAAGGAAGTCAGCTACCTAATGGAGTTTGAAATATCTCGTGCTCTAAAGCCTTTTAATAGAACAGAATTTCTCAAAAGAGTAATGATTAAAATAGCTTAAATAACTTGTCCATAAGAAGATTTTAATTTTGAAAAACTACGAATTTCTCGACTAAGTATCGAGAGAAGAAATTAGAAAATTCCTGATTATATTCAAGAGGAAGGTTAAGAAAGAAGCAAGAATTTTTTTTATTTTAGTAGGTTATTTTACGACGCTTTATCAACAGCTCTGGTTATTTAGCGTCTGAATGAGATGAAGGTGATAATGCCGGTGAAATGAGTCCGGAGTCCAACACCTTAAGTTACCCAGCATTTGCTCATATTGGGTTGAGGGAAAACCCCGGAAAAAACCTCAACCAGGTAACTTGTCCCGACCGAGAATCGAACTCGGGCCACCTGGTTTCGCGGCTAGACGTGCTAACCGTTACTCCACAGGCGTGGACAAGAAGCAAGAAAAATCGTATATTATTTACTAGCTCTTGATGACTGCAGTGACATTACTAATACAGCAAAGCTTCCTCCGTCTCCTTACTTCATAGGCTGTCTGTCACATGTAATCACTGCAACTCGAGTTTTGGTCACCGCTGTTTTAAAAGATCGAGATAAAGAGAGAGAAACAAATTTCGCAAGTAAAAGTAAAGAACACGTATTTCAAAATTACGTGTTACAAGATACAATGTCCCTCAGGGTCCAATTTTAGGACCGTTGCTATAAATATTTATCTCTAAAACAGTTCTCTTTGTACAGGGACATCATTTTATTTTCACTAACATTTCTAATATTAACCTGGCTATACCTTTGGATCAACGGTTGATTACCGGAAACACCGTTTGCTACCTCCTTCCACAACTGAAGTTCGATGATACAAACAAATCACTTTACTAGGTATAGGAGGGAAGAAAAGTAATTCATCCATTTACGTAAACTAGGAAACATCGTGATTTTGAGTTTGATAATTTTCATTAGGTTTTTGTTTAATCAAAATACAGTACAGTATTAACAATACGTTTTTTTACTCACGAATTGAGCTATCCATTAGGACGTATTCATTATGCAGTGTATATTATACTGTCTGCAGCACATTAGTGTACAATTTATAAAATGAAGGTAAATTTGAAAATAAACGTAATATAGATATTTAAACAGAATTTTTTAAATGGTGGCTGTTCATTTCGATACAGCCTTCAGTTATTTTGTGCATATTATCGCACTATAGACTATTGCATCTAATTCCAATTGCCAGTTTCGTCCTTCGTACTAGTAACTCATGTTGAAATAATTCTGTACCTACTCTATAAAAGAGTACCTTACGTACTGTCAATTCATTCTTCACTTTTGCACGATCTGAAAAGATAAAATTACTCAGACATGCTATCTGCTGTCCGTCCAAGTGGTTATGTCCCAGGGTCGTAGAAAGGGGGGAAATCACGTGACAGTTAATTACTTAACGAGGCCCTTTTATTTAAGTTATTTTAAACAGTTGTATAATATCACATAGACGTCCAATTCCTAAGAGAAATTAAGGTTTTCAGAAAAAAAAATCTATGACAGCCCAGCCACTAGTCTTTACAGAGGAGCGAGCAAAAGAGGTGGGGAAAACCGGGATGCGACGTAGGCAAATGGACGGGAGTACCTGTGCGAAAATATGATTCAATATTGAACGCTCTTTCGTCACTGGAAAACGCAAACATATTTCTGGAACGTACTATACTCACTAACTCAGTCCTGTTTACCGTAAGGAGAGTTGCATACACGGCCTTGGTTCTGTGTGGAAACTGTTCGAAGTTTACTAGTAGAGGAGGTGAAAGTGAAGTACATTCAAAAACTCAGGTACAATAAAAATTGAAGTAAAAATAAAATGATATCCCTATAATCCAACTAAGCGAACTGGCGGATCGACTGAGGGCGCTTCGAGCAATTGTTTTGGCGTAGTTAATCACAACATTGCGATGCAGTCTGTATCTCGACACAACTGAAGCCCCCAAAACTCCAGAACATTCTTCGTCTGTGCAAAGACAATACATAATGCTTCAATAATATTGAGATATTGAATCCTATAGACTCTAATTATCTTATCTGTACCTATATTTAAAGTGGCACAACAGTTTCTACTGTGCATTCCCCTTCGCCAGCGCTGTCAGTTCTTGTTTCGTCCGCTGCTTTTGTTCCATTCTCGTCATCTTCTGCCCTATCTATTTCACTATCATCATTATCACTATCATCTACTTCACACCTGTGGAGTAACGGTCAGCGCGTCTGACCGCGAAACCAGGTGGCCCGGGTTCCAATCCCAGTCGGGGCAAGTTGCCAATTGAGATTTTTTCCAGGGTTTTTCTCTCAACTTTATGAGCAAATGCTGGGTAACTATCGGTGCTGGACCCCGGACTCATTTCACCGGCATTATCACATTCTGTCGCTAAATAACCTGAGATGTTGATACAGAACCGTAAAATAACCTAATAAAAAAAAAAGCTAATCGGCGATATATGCAATTGAGGGGGAAAGAAACTGGCCACCCTACCCCATTATGTCCTGGCCTAGTTGCTTCATAAGTGGTGCTTTTTGGTCTCATTTGTTTGGTTCAGACCTATTTTCGGACGTTGACTAAATAACAACAATTATTGTCATTATTTAGGTCGTAGTTTTTCCCTTGTGAACTATGTTTAAAATATAGAAAAGTTTATTTTATTGTATTGTAACCACTGCTGAGTCAACCAAATGTAAGAAGTTCTTTAGTTCTCTTCTTTGTAAAAAATTGAGTAGTCTAATGTTTGCATTCAGGTAAAGATTTGAAAACGCTAAGAAGTGTTTAATTTTGCCGATTTATTGAATTGTATTTGGTAGTATATTATGGACAAAACTATTGATATCCAAAGACTTACTTTGTACATAACAGAGTGCTGCATTGGAGTTAAATCGCTCGCTTGAACTCAGTCGAATGTCGCATCCTCGAGTGAGATACGATCGGTCGTGATACGCTCGTAATAAATAGAAGCACAGTACAAGGTCATCTCACCGACATGTCTTATCTTGTATGCAAGGCGACAGATAAGATACACATATGTTTTGCTCACACGCTAAAAATAAGGCTTTATTTTCTGCGTTTATGACAAACGGTTAATGGAACAGTCAATGGGACGTACCAAAACAGGAACATGAAGTTGTAAATAAAATAGTATGAAAAACTTCGATATACAGTTATTATTGCTAATTAATAATTATTCAATATTTGATTTACCACATATATAATATGATAGGTCCATACATAGTGTTCCGCCTATATAGGCTACTGCGACAATGTAGAAACGTTTTACAAAATATTATTGATAGCTATAACAGTAGATTAATAACAATATTAGTACAGAGATAACGTCACGGAAAATATAATAAAACGAATAATCATGCTGCACAACTGTTACAGACGCAAAGATTAAAACACTAATTATTAGAGATTATTATTATTACTATTATTATTATTATTATTATTATTATTATTATTATTATTATTAGAAAACTTGATACGGTTCTTGCATTATCGTGATTGTGTTCTCCGTTTATAATAATTACATTTACATCCAATAACATCTATCAGATGTGGCAAAAACAAAATCACTCCTGTGTGGGGGGGGGGGGAAATTACCTACAACATTTATATTACATTTTAAAGCAAGTTTTGTAGTTGTACTATGGAGAGGTTAAACACTGTAAAGTTTTGAAATGATAAACATCTATGATGTTACTACACAGTTCATCACTATAAGAAGAACGAATGTCTAACGCTCGGCTTATACCGTTCGAGGATTTATCGCTCGCGACAATTTTACCCATCATGCATGTGCGCTACCTATCGGATTATGCTATGAACTACTTGGCGCTCGAGCGAAAACGTCCGATGCAGACCTCTGGTACATAATTGTTACCGGTATGTAAATCTGCTTCAAATGCTTTAGAGATGAAGATGTTTTAGCATGGAAATATTCCTTTTATATTTTCATGTTTTGGAAAAATAAATGTCATATATGTAGGGAAAATTGTTTTTCATATTCTGCCGATCTCCAATAACTACAAACTTATTGTCCCAAAAAAGCGTTTCTGCATTAACTACCAAGCTACCTAAAGTACTGCTCTTAAATAGGATACACCAACTGAAATGGATGCGAGGTCCAGTAGCTAATTATATTGCTATTCGAACAACGATCGCTGTGCAAAGTCCAGCCACAATTGCCCCTAAAATGTCTGTAACAGTTTTTCATGTTGGCGGAGAGAAGCGTGGAATGCGAACTGAAGGAATGTGAGTGGGTGCACGAACGCCGACGAATCGATTCTGGAATAATCCACAAGGCAGACGCGTATCTGTACCAGCACCGCGAATTCCATTTCCGATGTAACAGATGCATATTTAGTGTTCGGCATCCATTCAGATCCAGCCTTTTAAAAAATATAGATACCGACGCAATACAAATACGAGCGGTGGGATGGGGTTTGTTTATACACGATATCTGTACTCATATACCGGCTGCTTGTCGGGTCTGTGGATGTAAAACAGAGGTCCATAACTCAGAAACGCCCACTGGTTACATGCATCGTACGAAGCAACTTCCATTGTTTGCACTGACAACTATTAAGATAGCAATTGGGAGACGCAATCAGGCGAACAGGTAGAGGTAGAGCGTCAGTGTTCTACACTGGAGGTCCGGATTCGAATACGGGCATGCCCAAGTGAACAAACAAAAAAATTTTTATAGGTGCATAGCTTTACTAGGCTGCATATCTTTACATAGAACTAGATGTGAATGGTGCGAGAAATGAAACAAGAACAATACAAGGAGAACAATGAGAATGCAAGGAAAATAATGGGAATGTAAGGAAAACAATGGGAATGCAAGGAGAACAATGGGAATGTAAGGAGAACAATGGGAATGTAAGGAGAACAATGGGAATGTAAGCAGAAAAATTTGAATGCAAGGAGAACAATGTGAATGAAAGGAGAGCAATGTGAATGCAAGGAGAACAATGTGAATGAAAGGAGAGCAATGTGAAAGTGAGGAGAACAATGGGAATGTAAGCAGAAAAATGTGAATGCAAGGAGAACAATGTGAATGCAAGGAGAACAATGTGAATGTAAGGAGAGCAATGTGAATGCAAGGAGAACAATGTGAATGAAAGGAGAGCAATGTGAATGCAAGGAGAACAATAGGAATGTAAGCAGAAAAATGTGAATGCAAGGAGAACAATGTGAATGCAAGGAGAACAATGGGAATGCAAGGAGAAGAATGTGAATGCAAGGAAAACAATGTGAATGCAAGGAAAACAATGTGAATGCAAGGAGAACAATGGGAATTCCAATAAGGAGAACAATGGGAATGCAAGGAGAACAATGTGAATGCAAGGAGATAAGGAGAAGTGTCGAAGAACAATGTGAATGCAAGAAGATAAGGAGAAATGTCAGAAGAACACTGGGAATGGAAGGAAAACTATGTGAATGCAAGCAGAACAATATGAATGCAAGGAGAACAATGTGAATGCAAGGAGAACAATGTGAATGCAAGGAGAACAATGTGAATGTAAGGGGATAAGGAGAAGTGTCAGAAGAACAATGGGAATGGAAGGAAAACTATGTGAATGCAAGCAGAACAATATGAATGCAAGGAGAACAATGTGAATGCAAGGAGAACAATGTGAATGCAAGGAGAACAATGTGGATGCAAGGAGAACAATGTGAATGCAAGGAGAACAATGGAAATTTAAGCAGAACAATGTGAATGCAAGAAGATAAGGAGAAATGTCAGAAGAACAATGGGAATGGAAGGAGAACAATGAGAATGTAAGGAGAACAATGTGAATGCAAGGAGAACAATGTGGATGCAAGGAGAACAATGTGAATGCAAGGAGAACAATGGAAATTTAAGCAGAACAATGTGAATGCAAGAAGATAAGGAGAAATGTCAGAAGAACAATGGGAATGGAAGGAGAGCAATGAGAATGTAAGGAGAATGAAGGGGAATACAAGTAGAAAAGGGTGAATGCGAGGAGAACAGGGTATTGAGAGAGAACAGGGGTATGGCAGGAGAACAAGGGGTTGCAAGGAGAACAGGGCGATGCAAGGAGAACAGAAGGAATGCAAGAAGAACAGGAGAACAAGGGGAATGCAAGGACGACACAGGGTGTGTAAGAAGGGCAACAGAAATGCAATGGGACCAGGAGAAATGCATGGAGAATAGGAAAAATCCAAGGTGAACAGAGGGATGCTCGGAGAACAGGGGAGATGCTCGGAGAACAGAGGGAAATATAAGGAGAACAGGGGGATGCTAGGAGAACACGGAGAATGCAAGGAGAACAAGGGAGGGGATTGCATTTTTATGTGACAAGTTCATCTCCTATACCACAGTCTAGTATACACAGTCACGAAGATTGAGTTGTGAGGGTGCTAGGAACAATAGACTGTGCAGGTACTATTTCGCATTGTATTTAATGAGGCGATCGTAGCGATCCTAGTGGTTAGCAACTATCTATGAATGCATATTTACTAAGTATTGAGCTTCGTGATTGTATATACTAGACTGTGGTTATACGTCAAAACAGTGGACCTCAAACAGAAGTTCGTGGGGTGGAATACAAAGTTCTAACTTTAAAAATAAACCAATCCAGACAATTTCTCAGTATTTATTTTTTGCAGCATCGCAATTTTTTTATACTACGTATAATGAAATATTCATGGTTGCATATTTCCCCTAGTATTAGAGTCTTCCTACAGAGGAGACAGCAAATAACCCGGTACATATTCACAGTGACAGGTGAAAGGACGTTCCATACTGGAAATTAACCATGTTGCCATTGTTTACATCCGGACATCACAGCAAGATGAAGCGTTGACAGCATTGATGTTGTATCTGGATCTGAAAGCCTCAACCGCTGTGCCGTCAGCGTGATGGAAAATGCATGAAACTGTAATTTATCGCCTCGCTTTCATGTTGAGTTGCCCTTACATCTATCGACTCTAAGCGAAAATTAAACGACTAGTCAATTTTTTAATAAAAGTCTTCAATATTGAAATCGGTCTATTCATTCTGGAATGTCACGACCATCTTCGATTTCTCATCGTTATTACATTACATGCCTCGACGAATATTGAGTCGCTTTCCATTCCACCTGTTTCGTTCTGCGTGTATGTTACCGCTTAAAGGAGATGAGCAACTTTTAATTTAGACTATCTTTCATCGTCGTATAAAAATGTACACCACTGTAAAGAAATATTGCTTAGTTAAACTTATGTTTTTAATACTTATATCGATGATATTGTACAGAAACCTTCTATGCCAAAAATTCAATTTTACAGGAGAGAGAAAAGACATTTTAATATCATCATAACGAACAAATGTCTGGCAGAAGATGAATCTCTTCTCGTCAACAGTTTCATTGGTATAGTGGTCCGATAATGTATGTAAGTACAGGGACATCATTTTATTTTTACTAACATTTTTAATATTAACCTGGCTATACCTTTAGAGAACCGGAAACACCGTTCGCTACCTTCTTCCACGACTGGAGTTCGATGATACCGGCGTAAAACACAAACAAATCACTTTACTAGGTATAGGAGGGTAGAAAAGTACTTCATCCATTTACGTAAACTAGAAAATATCGCGATTTTGAGTTCGATAATTTTCATTAGGTTTTTGTTTAATCAAAATGCAGTACTGTATTAAGAATAAGTCTTTACTCACGAACTGAGCTATCCATGCGAACGTATTCATTATGCAGTGTATATTATACTGTCTACAGCCCATTAGCGTACAATATAGAGAATGAAGTTCAATTGAAAAATAATCGTAATATGGATATTTAAACACAATTTTGAAAATGGTGGTCGTTCATTTCGATACAGGCTTCAGTTCTTTTGTGCATATTATCGCACTATAGACTATTGCATCTAATTCCAATTGCCAGTTTCGTCCTTCGTACTAGTAACTCATGTTGAAATAATTCTGTACCTACTCTATAAAAGAGTACCTTATGTACTGTAAATTCAATCTTCACTTCTGCCCGACCCGCACAGATAAAATTACTCAGACATGCTATCTACTGTCCGTCCAAGTGGTTATGCCGCAGGATCGTAGAAAGGAGAGAAATCACGTGACAGTTAATTACTTAACGAGGCCCTTTCATTTAAGTTATTTTAAACAGTTGTATAATATTACGTAAACGTCCAATTCCTAACATAAATTAATGTTTTCAGAAAAGAGCTAAGACAGCCCTGCTTTTACAGAGGGGCGTGCAGAAGCAGGTGGGGGAAATCGGGATGCGACGTAGGCAAACGGACAGTACCTGTGCGAAAATATGATTCAATATTGAAAGTTCTTTCGTCACTGGAAAACGCGAACACATTTCTGGACCGTACTATACTCAATAACTCAGTGCTGTTTACTATATACAGCCTTGATTCTGTCTGGAGAACAGTTGAAACTTCATTAGTAGAAGGGGTGGGAGTGAAGTACATTCAAAAACTCAGGTACAATAAAAATTGAAGTAAAAATAAAATGATGTCCCTGTATTTATTTACACTGCAAGTGGGCAAGCACCTGGTGGCAGTGGTATACACAATATAAACAGTACACAATAAAATTACAATACACAATACAATTATACAGTAATTACACAATACAATTATACAATACACAATACAATTATGTACACAATACAATAAGAATACACAATACAATTTTACACAATAATTACAATTAATAATAATACGTTAAATAACATAATTAATAAGTGAACCTAATTTTACAATACAACCTACATATGTATAGGCCCTACCTATTCACTTTACTCTCATCTCACTCAATGTAGTGGCACTATGACACATTTCACTGACACTCTATAACAGGCCTGCACAAGGTTTGCGCTCTCCGAGCCGGCTCACAGCTCATGAGCGGAATGCAGATATTAGCTGCGCTCTGTATAAGGGTGGACTGGAAGAAGGGATGATCTCGTACAAAATGTACACAAAAGGAAGTACTATTACTAGTGTTTATGAAATGAATTCCCGTTCAGTGTTTTCAAAACTGTCTTGGACTATTATTAATTAATAAAGAAATATTTATTTTACAGAAATAATAGAAATTCTATAGCTACTTAAATGTACAATGTCATTTTGTTATATTTTTATTTATCAGTACATCAAAACGAGTTTTATGCTGTTGGCAGCTGAAAGGAACAGTAGCGTACTGATCGTAATGAAACATCAGTTACAGATGTTCGATGCCTGCCTTTATTAATGTTGGTTATAGAAAACAGTTGCTCACAAATATAAATGTTGAGCCAAACATAGCAATCATTTTCACAGCCAGCCTATGTAGTCGTGGATATTATTGCTAATGTTTAATCTTGTAAAACTCAACCAGGCTAGTAGTATTATTCAAACGATCTTTAGCCCTTAGGTCACATTGAAGATCAATAAGTTCGAGCTGTAAATCGTTAAATGTTATGTTCCGTCGTTTAGATTTCTCCATACTGTACTGTAGCAGTAGGTAAGCAACGTGAAACAGTTACTGAGAATAGGCCTACACACTGCACTCCACTAGATAACTGAGTGGTCATTTCCCTCTCCTCTACCTATAGCAAGCCTATGTCATTCTGACGTATCTTCCTCTCCTTTTCGGCGAGCAGTAAACACGGCTCTCCCGCGCCGAAGGAGCGCGCGCGCTCATTGAGCGCTGTTTGTGCAGGTAGGCTATGCTCTATAACGCATTTCACTGACACTATAGAACACATTTCATTGACACTATAAATTATCACTGATCGAAACTATTCACTGCACTGTAAAGCCATAACTTCACTGACTCACCTCGCTTCACTGATACAACTCAAATAAGACAAATAATTACACCCTTATGCATACTTATAAACAGAACTATATTTAAGCTAAACATTTCTAGTCTAAAACCCTCTTAGACGCTTTTACAATTCAAACCAATGGAGTAACTCGTCAGGCTAAATAAATACACGTCACCTTAAAAATTAAATGTTAAATGTCACCTTAATTTTAATTTACACTTTAAACACAACTTTTTAAGTTAGTCTTGAATCTCCTTAAGGAAGGACAGCCCTCAAAGACCGCTGCAGGTAGGTCATTCCAATCATTTATAGTTTTATTTAAAAATGAGAATTTACCTGCATCCGTTTTCTGTTTCCTACATTTGATTTTAAAATCATGATCGTTCCTACCATAGTACGTTGGCTTCTCTAACCGAGCCGTTATGTCTAACCATGTTTTCTGACCTAGATGTGCTCTATACAATGATGTTCTTCTAGTTTTCCTACGTCTGTTTTCCAAAGTTTCCCATTTAAGTTCTTTTATCGTATCGCTTCCGTCTTCTCTTTTACAGTACCTTTAACAAATTTAGCTGCCCTATACTGGATTCTTTCTAAGGAATTTATCTGATATATTCTATAGCGATCCCAACATGTAGTTCCATATTCCATTAACGGTCGCACTAACGAAGCGGGTACAATAAAATAAAATATATTTATATGTGGTTCCGTCAATTGCTTATCTTTAATATATAAATGAGTCAACACATGACGTAATTACACAATAGAACCGCGGTGGGGGGTGAGGACGAACGTTTTCGTCATAAATGGCATATTCAGGACCTTTGTTAAACACTAAATGAACACCTTAGCATATCTGGTTTTCTTGGAAATACACATACATACTGAAAACATTGACGTAATATATACAAACTACTAAAAATTATTCATACTACGAGTAACATGTATTGTACAGTAGTGGCAAAAAAAAAAAAACCAAACCGTCCCTTGTAGCTGATTTCAGAGCCTTGTTCACTCTAGAGCACGATAGACTGGTAACTAAGACTTTCGTGGTTCGAATCCTGCTTGGGAAGGAGACTTTTTTTGTTCCTTTTTCAAATTTATTGCCATTACTTTTCGATTGCTGTTAAAATGTTCTGGGAATAATAAGTTAATTAAGTAGTAAAATATCGCTGCGGGAAATTCCAAAAGTGTGTTGTCCTTGCAAGACGATGCATCCACTAATAAATTGCCTCATTGCGTTGCAAAAGTTGATAAAGTTGGTATTGTATAGTTTTATTGTCTCTATATGCGCCAGATTTAGGCTCCTTAGACTCTCATCTAGTTTCGAAACTAAAAATTAGCACATTGAAATGAAAAAGTTTTTATAGTACGAAACGGTAAGTACTCTAGAAAAGTACGGTAGTTTGCAGACTAAGAAAAAAAAAACATTTTTCTAAGGCTTTAAAATCTGCTTCATGACCTTTCTGCTAATGAACTTTTTTTTAGACCTAACTTTTCCATGTAAAGTTAAATCTTAACAATGCCGCATCGTACATAAGAAGATAAATTTCCTGTTTATTGAAATCCTTATGGTCTTGCCTTCGCTATTAATTTTTATAGGAAGTTCTGTTTTAAAAAAGGGTGAACAGAGCATTATGATGTTGAATGTAACTACCTCAGACAAAACTAGTAAGGCATTTCTTAAACCTGCGCATGCAAGTTCAATGCAAAACTTCGAGCACAGACTTTGAGTAGGCCTACTGGCATTAGGAAGAATAACTTAGCGAAAGTCTTTAGTGATGCTTGTTAAGAAGCCATCCATCTTCAAAAATGCACATACAAGTTAGTGCGGATATTTTCCTTACAATTTAATCACATTGTTCGCTGTACTTTATATACGCCTATTTCCAAGATTAAACCATATTATACCTGCAGTAGATTGAAGTAAAATTACAGCATAGAGTACTTAGAACTTCGCTTTATCTGAAACTTCCTACAAGAGATTGGGCCATCCCTATGGGTATTTTGTTAAGCAAGAGAAATCCAAAAGCAAAGCGAAATGTCATGTTCATTTCAGAAACTTCCTCCAATGTCATTTAAAGCCTGTGGGATGTTGGTGACGTCATTTAATTACAGGAACAATATTAGTAAAGATTCAGACTCTAGCTAGAAAACGTTAATAATAATCTTCCTTTGCTTTGTTTATTACTAGTTCAACAAGCGTAGATATTTTATGATGACGTAAAAGACCGGTAGGAGGAATCAATATTCAATGACTGTATGTAATGTAATATATGACTACTCAGGTGAAGTAATTATTCAGTTAAGAAGTAAATTAATTAATTGCCCGAATGAATAGAATCTGATGAATGAGAGAATCACTGAAGGCATGGACGTTGGTGAGAGATTAAATGAGAGAATTCACGAAATAATGAGCTAATACGTGAATTGATGAAGGAATGTATGATGAGTGTATTCATCAATCGAGGAATGCGTGGACGAGTAGATTAGTCAATGAAGAAATGCGTGGACGAGTAGATTCGTCAATGAAGAAATGCGTGGATAAGTAGATTCGTCAATGAAGAAATGCTTGGATGAGTAGATTCGTCAATGAACAAATGCGTGGAAGAGTAGATTCATCAATGAAGAAATGCGTGGACGAATAGATTCACCAATGAAGGAATGAATGAACGAGTGGATTCATCAATCAAGGAATGCATGGACGAGTAGATTCGTCAATGAAGAAATGCGTGGACGAGTAGATTCGTCAATGAAGGAATGTGGACCAGTAGATTCACCAATGAAGGAATGAGTGAACGAGTGTATTCATCAATCAAGGAATACGTGGACGAGTGGATTAATGAACGAATGCGTGAACGAGTAGATTCAATGAATAAATGCGAGAACGAGTGAATTCGTCAATGAAGAAAAGCAAAAACGAGTAGATGTAGAAGATGTGCGTGAACGATTAGATTCGCCAATGTAGAAATGCGAAAACGAATGGATTCATCAATGAAGGAATATATGAACGATTGGATTCTTCGGTAAAGGAATAAGCGAACGAGTAACTTTAACAATGAAAGAATTAACGAACGAGTGGATTCATCAATGAAGGAATGCGTGAACGAGTAGATTAGTCAATGAATAAATGCGTCAAAGAGTAGATTCACCAATGAAGATGTACCGTAAGCGAACGAGTAGGTACACCAATGCAGAAATGCGTGAACGAGTGGATTCACCAATGAATTAATTAGTGAACGAGTGGATTCGTCAATCAAGGCATGCGTAAACTAGTGGATTCGTCAATGAAGGAATAAATGAAAGAGTGGAATCATCAATGAAGACAATTTTGACCGTGTGGATTCTAGAAGGACGTAAAGCCTGAACTAGTGCATTCACCAACGAAGGAGCTGGAGGGTAGATTGAACTTGTAGATGAGTAAGGAATCTGGTAGATAAAACTCTAGGATTAATGTGAGAGTGAATGAAGGAACGAATGAATGTGACCTCTGGATAAATGAGGGAATAGGTGAATAACTGTTTGTGCGTATAAATTATGACGTATGGAAGGACTAAGTATGAATGTGCTGGTGAATATATGACGAAAGCAGAAGCGATCAAGACATATACTAATTCTAAAGTGAGTGAAAATCTCTGGAAACTCGGTTTGTTTGAAGAATCTTTATTGAAATTGAATTGCTACAGGTTCTAAACAGCAACATTTCTGAATTTTTATCTGAATTTATATACAGAAATCCAGCTTGCATGCATGCGAGGTGGTAGGAGTCATTTTACATGCCAACAAACATTTCTTTCCGCCTTGAATCTCTCAGAAGATGAATGAAACATGCAATGGAACGGATCGTACAGAAATACCAGCAGTTCAATACTTTATGCATTCTGCAAAACGCAAAATAGAAAGAGCTAAGCAAGGAAGAAAAAAAAAGTAATGGCTTTGTGAGCAAAGGAGCTTTCTATATGCGCAGAGAGATTTACTATGGCAGATTAGTGTAGGATTTCATTGAATATTCACCTATGGCGGAAGGTTACAAAACACAGTTGGCTAAAGGGAAATGCGAACCAGCTTATGCTCGGTCAAGCGCATTCAATACTTCCAAATGGCTGACTGTTTTCAAATTCTGCAGCGATGCAAAGAAAATAAGCATCTCCCAGTAATTCAGATATAGCGAGATTCCTTCTGTTTGAAATTGATTTCAAGTGTACTGGACATAGCCTGCATGCAATATGTAATGGAGGGGGAAAGAAACTGTCCATTCTACCCCATTATCTCCTGGCCTATTTGCCTCATAAGTGATGTATTAATGGTGTCACTTGTGGGGTCCGGACCTGTCTTCGGACAGTTGTCGAAACAACAACAATAATTTGTTACGCATTTGTGTTAAGTGTAATACTTACGTCATTAAAATTCGACGTAATGCATTAATCTCTTACTGAATGGCGTTTGTGCATTGAATATTGCATTTTCTTTGGCAGTGCGTAAAGTGAATACTTATTTTTTTACGCGTTAATTTAAAGGCTCACTTTACGCACTGATAACAGTGGGTAAAATGCAACTTTACGCACTAGCTTATTCTTCTTCTTCTTCTTCTTCTTCTTCTTCCCTTCAAGTATTAGGCCAAATGGCCTGTTACGATCTCACAGTTGAATTTTCAATCCAGCGCTTCTTTGGACGACCGAGAGATCTCTTCCCGTTTGGACGATAGTGGAGCATGACTTTTGGGATTCTATCTCTATGCAAGCGATGCAGATGATTTATCCAGTTGTTCTGATAATGTTTTACGTGATTAATTACAGGTTCTAGTTGTAAACTTTACGCACTATAAATACTTATACTTATGTCTTTTAAGAAACCCGGAGGTTCGTTGCCGCCCTCACATAAGCTCGCTATCGATCCCTGCCCCCAGCAAGATTAATCCAGTCTTTACGATCATATCCCACCTCCCACAAATCAGTTTTAATATTATTCTCCCATTTACGTCTCGGTCTCCCGAAAGGTCTTTTTCCCTCCGGCCACCCAACTAACACTCTAACCTTGTTGAAACTACATTTGTGTACCTCGTTTTAACCGTGACAACACTTTTTAGTTCTTTTAAGTATTCTGATTATTGTCTTGTGTTTCTATTTTGTGAAGCATTTTAGATAAGGGCGCAAATAGCCATAGCAGCTGACGCGCCCTTTTTAAACCCCACTAACTAACTAACTAACTAACTAACTAACTAACTAACTAACTAACTAACTAACTAACTAACTAACTAACTAACTAACTAACTAACTCTCTATATGTATTTCTGGATACGCCCATATGTGCTACGTGCCCTGTCTATTTCAAACGTCTGAATTTAATGTTCCTAATTATGTCAGGTGAAGAATGCAATGCGTGCAGTTCTGCGTTTTCCTAAACACCTTATTTTCTGTTCGTCTATCAAAGTGAGAGTCCAAGTTTCACAACCATATATATATTTATTTTTTTAATTGGGTTATTTTACGACGCTGTATCAACATCTCGGGTTATTTAGCGTCTGAATGGAATGAAGATGATAATGTCAGTAAAATGTGTCCGAAGTCCAGCATCGAAAGTTATCCAGCATTTGCTCATATTGGGTTGAGGGAAAACCACGGAAAAAATCTCAACCAGGTAACTTGCCCCGACCGGGATTAGAATCCGCGCCACCTGGTTTCGCGGTCAGACGCTCTAACCGTTACTCCACAGATGTGGCCTTCACAACCATATTACAGAACAAGTCGTAATATAACAATTTTAGAAACTCTAACTTTCAGTTTTTGCGAGAGCAGACTGGATGATAAAAGCTTCTCAACCGAATAATAACAGGCATTTCCCATTTGTATACTTACTTACTGGCCTTTAAGTAACCCGGAGGCTCACCGCCGCCCTCACACAACCCCTCCATTAGTCCCTATCCTGAGCAAGATTAATCTATTCTCTATCATCATATCCCACCTCCCTCAAATCCATTTTAATATTATCCTGCCATCTACGTCTCGGCTTCCCCCCATACGTGCTGCATGGCCTGCCCATCTCAAACGTCTGGATTTAATGTTCCTAATTATGTCAGGTGAAGAATATAATGCGTGCAGTTCTGTTTTATGTAACTTTCTCCATTCTCCTGTAACTTCATCCCTCTTAACCCCAAGTATTTTCCTAAGCACCTTATTCTCAAACACCCTTAACTTACGTTCCTCTCTCAAAGTGAGAGTCCAAGTTTCACAACCATAAAGAACAACCGGTAATATAACTGTTTTATAAATTCTAACTTTCAGATTTTTTGACAGCAGACTGGATGATAAAAGCATCTCAACCGAATAATAACAGGCATTTCCCATATTTATTCTGTGTTTAATTTCCTCCCGAGTATCATTTATATTTGTTACTGTTGCTCCAAGACATTTGAACTTCTCCATCTCTTCAAAAGATAAATTTCTAATTTTTATATTTCCATTTCGTACAATATTCTCGTCGCGAGACATAATCATATACTTTGTCTTTTCGAGATTTACTTCCAAACCTATCTCTTTACTTGCTTCCAGTAAAATTCCCGTGTTTTCCCTAATCGTTTGTGGATTTTTCCCATTTGTATTATGCGTTTAATTAGTACTGTCGTAGAAAAAAAAACTATTTTAATTGATCTATCAAAAGTAATTGCTGTTTCATCTATTGAAAATGCGAAAGTCTGAAAAAACTACTAAAACCTGGTTATAAATTTCGTGACTGGGTTTCAAGCAAGCTGCGCTCCCTTCTGTTCCGATAGTGTCGCTTCCAGTCTGCGGTACAGATTGTATGGCTCTCATCTGCCGTGCTCAGATAATGAAGGCAACATCGGTTATTATGCAGCACAACCTCGTTAGAAAGCGCTTTGCATTCCCGCCGGAGTCTGTGGTACCGGTGCCAATAAGAATAATGCTATTACCTCCTGCACCACTGCTCGTCTCTCCGGCCTATAAGCTACTGGTCTGTCGCTGACACGTATTAACTGAAGCTATAAATTGTACTAATGAACCCCAATCACGGTTAGTACAATATCGATTAGCAGAGATGGCTCTGCACATAGACGCCGGGAGCAGTACAAGAGATGTAAGCAAGATTTACAAACAATTGCTTACATGTGACAATTCAATACATATTAGCATTTGAAATACACTTAGTTCAACCGTAAAGTCTTTCATCAAGGATTTGAGGGAGGTGGGATATAATGGTAGGGACTGGATTAATCTTGTTCAAGATAGGGACAGATGGCGGGCTTATGTGAGAGCGGCAATGAACCTCCAGGTTCTTTAAAAGCCATTTGTAATTAAGTAAGGTAAATAAAGAGTTTTCCAAATTGATGTATAGGCCCTACACATTTTGAAACACTATTTCTTAGCAACGAGATGAGACAGAAATACGATTTTTGCGGATTTGTATTCCTTAAGCCCGTATATGTTCAAAATGTCCCCCTTCTGCCACAGTACACCTCCAACAACGACGTACAACAGAGCGACATACCAACTGGATTGTTGCTAATGGAATGTCATTACAGACATGTTCAATTTGAACTCTCAGTTCCTCCAGTGTTTGTGGTTTTGTGGCGTACACTGTGTCCTTTAGAACTCCCCATAGGTAGAAGTCTGGAGGAGTTAAATCCGGAGATCGAGGAGGGAACTCTGCAGCACTTCCTCTTCGTCCTATCCATCTCTGGGTCGTCCTCATTAAATGCCTGGACAAGTTTCGGAATGTAAGGCTTTCATTGTTGAGCTCGCAAAATTCGATGAACACTGGATTTGCTGATACCAATCTCACGAGAACATTGCCTCATTGACTTCTTTGGGGATTGTGCAAAAGCCTGCATGACTACAACAACACTTTCATTATCGGTGGTACTTCTCTTTCTTCCGCACCGCCCTTTCAACACATCTTGCACCGTTCCGTCGACTTCAAACTTGTCTCGGATTCTTGTGATAGTTAACCTTGTTGGTAGTTGTGTTCCACATTCAACCGTCCAACGTCGTTGAACCTCAACAACATTCTCCACTTTCCAGTAACATTTCAGTATCCACTTACGTTCATCGAACGATAATTGCACAGCCATGTTTATTTATAAACAAATGAACATGTTTCCAGGCTTTCCACTGCCTTCTGAATCATAAACCGCAAAAATTGTATTTATCTCTCTCTCTCTCTCTCTTTTTTTTTTTTTTGCTGTGAAATAGTATTTCAAAGAGTATATACAGTACAGGGACATCATTTTATTTTTACTAACATTTTTAATATTAACCTGTCTATACCTTTAGAGAACCGGAAACACCGCTTGCTCCCCCCTCCAAGACTGGAGTTCGATGATACTGACGTAAAACACAAATCACTCTACTAGGTATAGGATGGAAGAAAAGTAGTTCATCCATTTACGTAAACTAGGAAATATCGCGATTTTGAGTTTGATAATTTTCATTAGGTTTTTCTTTAATCAAAATACAGTACTGTATTAAGAATAAGTGTTTTTACTCACGAAGTGAGTTATCCATGCGAACGTATTCATTATGCAGTGTATACTATCTACAGCACATTAGCGTACAATATAGAGAAAGAAGTTAAATTGAAAAATAATCATAATATGAATATTTAAACACAATTTTGAAAATGGTGGCCGTTCATTTCGATACAGGCTTCAGTTCTTTTCTGCATATTATCGCACTATAGACTATTACATCTAATTCCAATTGCCAGTTTCGTCCTTCGTACTAGTAACTCATGTTGAAATAATTCTGTACCTACTCTATAAAAGAGTACCTTACGTACTGTGAATTCAATCTTCACTTCTGCCCGACCCGAAAAGATAAAATTACTCAGACATGCTATCTACTGTCCGTCCAAGTGGTTATGCCGCAGGATTGTAGAAAGGGAGGAAATCACGTGACAGTTAATTACTTAACGAGGCCCTTTTATTTAAGTTAAATTAAACAGCTGTATAATATTACGTAAACGTCCAATTCCTAAGAGAAATTAATGTTTTCAGAAAAGAGCTAAGACAGCCCAGCTTTTACAGAGGGGCGAGCAGAAGCAGGTGGGGAAATCGGGATGCGACGTAGGCAAACGGACAGTACCTGTGCGAAAATATGATTCAATATTGAAAGCTCTTTCGTCACTGGAAAACGCGAACATATTTCTGGAACGTACTATACTCAGTAACTCAGTACTGCTTACTATCTGCGGTCTTGGTTCTGTGTGGAGTTGGAACGTCCTTAGTGGAAGGAGTGGGAGTGAAGTACATTCAAAAACTCAGGTACAATAAAAATTGAAGTAAAAATAAAATAATGTCCCTGTACATCAATTTGGGACACTCTGTATAATTATCAGGACAAGGGATTTGGAGCACTATAAGGTAATGATAGTATATACGAGTATAGCCCAAGGTTTAGTGGCCTGGAACCGAACTACTGCAAGCAGACAAAGCAGAACTACATTTCAGTCATGGAAAGTTACACGCAGCTTATTATAAAATTATCTGAACAAATGAATGTATTACATAGTTTAAATAAATATATTGACCTACATACAACACACATTTCATTTCGAACTAAATAATTGAATCCATTTGTTTCTTTTTTTTTTAAGGACGTGTTACTAATTTTCATCATGTGAAAATTAAGGAAATTCATAAAAAAATAAATCATTCACATATTCAAAAGTCTTCTAAAAATATCACATACATTATTGTCAGGAAAAGAAGGTTGCAATTATTTTTTAAATCCCTTAATATAGATTTTTGTTGGTTTCCCAAAATTCACGTCAAGTGATTGATGCCCTTAAAAAAAGAGAGAGAGAAAACTACAGTAGCCTACATAGGCCCGTTCCTTCTCGACATCGCAAATGTTACAATATCATACATTAAATATTAACAAACATAAACTTTATAATCCTTGTGTGACTTTTTGTAGTACACAGTGAACATCATTTTCAAATTGTCCTTTCTGTACAGCTGGTTTAGAATTTTAGTCGGAGACAAAGTAGTCATATTATCCACATTTCTTCAGCTGGTCATGATTAGATGTTGGCAATCCTGTTATATTTGCATATTAAAACACAGGTAGTTGTTGTGAACAGTCTGGTAGCAGAAGGAATGTGTTGTCAATGGTTTTTAGTTTGTTCTACAATTAATAATAATAATAATAATAATAATAATAATAATACTAATAATATAAATAATATTATTATTATTATTATTATTATTATTATTATTATTATTATTATTATTATTATTACAGAAAGATTTTTAACAAATTTACACAGTCCACATTATGGACTTATCGCGTCAAACTCACCACGTGAAATGGCTTACTCCACACACAAGTTTATAACCTGTGCCGAATCGCAGATTGAGTGACTCAGATCCAGCATTGTAGCGTGCGACAGACAGCCTGAAGTCGTGGTGCATTGCGGCATAGTCTTAGAACAAAGACGGGACGGCTCGCCGTAACAGTCGAGCAGGCAAAACCCTTAATAGCGTAGGCGTCTGAATATCTGTCGCGATCGACACGTCCAAGTTGGCAACAGTTTGCCTTGTGGAAGGATCCGTTGATAAGAACTCTTTTGACTTCTCGATGTGACATACGATTGAAAACACGATGTTGTCGCTCATAGTATTACGAAAATGTAGCTGGCCATCTGTACTCCAAGAAATGTCACCTACTGTGGCTTAAATCCAAGGAACCTATGTTCAAATCCCAGTAGAAAAGCGTAGACTTTTACTTTCTGAGGGACACTTGTTTCCTCGCGAGAGTTGTATATATGAAGGCGTGGTTTTCAGCAATGACCAAACATCTTTTATCTGTTAGAAAAAAATGAAAATCAAGGTGTAAGACAGCAGTAGCCAATGCTGCCGATTCTTTTTAACATATATGTATTAACTTGGAATTAAAAACAGCTAAGGGATTATTTTGTATTATGTTGAAACGTGTTAGGCAATATTTTATTTGCTGATTACCAAGTAATATTTATGGAATTCCAAGATAGGTTACAATTAGCTTCAAAAAACTTTAAACAAATGAAACTTTTAAATATATAGGGTGAACCGTAAGTAATGGCATTAATTTCAAGGGGTTATTCTTTGAGATATTTCGAACAAAAAAGTTTCAAACTATTTTTCTCGTTTTTGCTTCCTTTTCGAGAAAAAAATTGTTTTATGTTAAACATTTCATAGCGTGTTTTGGGAAAGCCATTGATTTAATTCTAGAATATGCGCGGTTAATTTAAGAGAGCTGTGTATTATAATAATAAATTACTGAAAGAATTTTAGTTTTGTCCTTTCAATGTGCAGAAATTGAAGCGGTGAGATCAATAACCATTCAGGTCCATTTACATAAGTTTCGAGAAAAATGCAAAAACTTTTCTTATTTCTTACCTAATTATAATTTTTTGCGCGTAATACAGTATTTCTGATTGTTGCAGAGATCAAGACAAAGTAGTATACCAACTTTCAAAGTCGTAACACTTGTGGAAATATCCAAAATTTAATTTCTAATTTGCAAAAAATGAATGGCCAAAAGTGGACTTCAATGGTTATTGATCTCACAGCTTCAATTTGACTCGAACAAATGTAACATTTAAAATTCCTTTTGCAGTTATATTTGTTCGGATAAAATTACTGCACATTTAAAGGAAAAAAAACTAAAATTCTTTCAATCATTCATTATCGTAATGCACTGCTTTCTTAAATTAACGGAGCATATTGGAAATTAAATAAATGACTTTCACAAAACACGCTATGAAAAGTTTAACATAAAACAATTTTTATCTCGAAAAGGAAATAAAAACGAGCAAAACTGTATTAAACTTTTTTGTTTGAAATATCTCAAAGAGCAATCCCCTGAAATTGATGACATTACTTACGGTTGTCTGTGTGGCTTAGGAATATATTTTTAATGTTATTCTAATTGTTAGTTTTTAATATATATAATATGGTGTAAATGCATTCATTAGATTAAGGTTCATAATATTATCTGAAGAACGACTTCAAGAAAACATAACAAAGTTAAATACAGTTTTGAAAAAATACAACATGAACATCTCCAAGAACAAAACCAAAGCAATGGCAATGCAGGGAAAGGTAATTAAAAGAGTTAAAGTGGTAATAGATGGAAATATAATACAACAAGTAAATAGTTTTAAATACCTTGGATGTGTTATATCTATATACCAAATGAATAAAGATTTAGAGGAGAATGTGCAAAAGTATAATAAGCTAAAGGGCTGTATTAGGAGATACCTAGGAAAAAACAAGAGAACAGAAGTAAAGTTAAGGATGTATAATGTAATCTCAAAACCCGCCCTACAATACGGGAGTGAAACTTGGGTTATGAGGGAGGAAGATAAGAGACGGATCGAGACTTCGGAAATGAGATTCCTGAGATCAATGCTTGGTGTAACACGGAGGAATAAACTAAAAAGCGAAGATTTAAGGAAACAACTGAAGTGTGAAAGGATGGTCGATGAGATTTAGAAGTACCAGAATACATGGTATAACCATATCAAGAGAATGTCCCCTGGACGTCTCCCGAGGGAAGCATACTTTTATAAGCCTACCGGCAGACGAGACGTTGGCCGTCCAAGGAAGAGATGGACGGAACAAATATTCCTTTAGTTTCGGAACGGGACAAAAACCCAATCCTTGAAAGGAAGAAGAAGAAGAAGAAGAATATTATCATTTGTAATTTTGTATTGTTTGCGATCATATACACTTAATCTTAGGACTTTGTAAAACTCTATTTAAACGTTATTTAGCTATTTCAAGGTTATTCAGAAACTAACTAAATACATGGTCTTCCCAGGTAAATACCCCAGAAAAACGAAGATAATCAATGAACCTACAGTGTTGTAGGAACAGGTAAAAAGCTTCAATTATTTAGGGGAGGAAGTATTATTCACCTGTGATAATGGTTTGAAACAAAAATTTTAGAAATTCCAAAATATCTGTGGTAGGTCCTAAAATAAGAAAATTTACGAACTATAGTCACAAGAGATACAAGGCTCAAATACTATAAAGTAATGGTGGTGCCAATGTTGAGGTGTGGATGGAAGAACAAGGCATAAACAAGGACAGAATAATAGTGAAGACGGTTGAAATTAAGTTTTCTAGATATTTAGGTGCCCTAAAACTACCCAATGATGCTCTTTGACAATAACTAGAGAAGTTAAGGCACAAAAATATAAAAGATACTGGAAGAATGCTGGGAACCGATGTTGACAATTTCCTCACGAATACGTGCTTCAATTTTGTCGATATTGCTGAGTTTACAGGAGAAAATTCTTTCCTTCAGGTAGCTCCATAAAAAGAAATCAGGAGCTGCAAGGTCGGGGGATCCAGTCGACTAGGGTGTATCCCCGAAACGAGAAATTAATCTTCCCGGAAATAATCCTCTCAACGTGTCCATATTCAGATGCGCAATATGGACTGTGGCGCCTCTTGTTGGACTAAAAAATGTTGTAACTTCTGCGAGAAAGTTGTAAACTGTACGCATGAGTTGGTAAAAACAGGACTCCGTACCATAGCGACTTCCACGCGTTCATTATTCTCAGGGGTCTGAGAGTTTTGAGTTTGTATTTTTCTAATAATAATAATAATGATAATAATAATAATAATAATAATAATAATAATAATAATTTTGGTTATTGTTTCGAACAATAGTAACGGAACGACGTTAAACATTGTTATTTGTAATTATTTCAAATTCTGATTGTCGACTTTTTTAACAATAATATTTGTTTATTGTTCTGAAGCAATGGTAATGGAACCCATTTTAACATTGTTATTTGGAATTGTTTAAAATTCTGTGTCGATTTTTCTAACAATAATATTTAGTTATTGTTCTGAAGTAGTAATGGAACCCATTTTAACATTGTTATTTGGAATTGTTTAAAATTCTGTGTCGATTTTTCTAACAATAATATTTAGTTATTGTTCTGAAGCAATGGTAATGGAACCCATTTTAACATTGTTATTTGGAATTGTTTAAAATTCTGTGTCGATTTTTCTAACAATAATATTTAGTTATTGTTCTGAAGTAGTAATGGAACCCACTTTAATCATTGATATTTTGGAATTGTTTAAAATTCTGTGTGTCGATTTTTCTCACAATATTTAGTTATTTTTCTGAAGTAGTAATGGAACCCACTTTAAACTTTGATATTTTGGAATTGTTTAAAATTCTGTGTGTCGATTTTTCTAACAATAATATTTAGTTCTTGTTCTGAAGTAGTAATGGAACCCACTTTAATCATTGATATTTTGGAATTGTTTAAAATTCTGTGTGTCGATTTTTCTCACAATATTTAGTTATTTTTCTGAAGTAGTAATGGAACCCACTTTAAACTTTGATATTTTGGAATTGTTTAAAATTCTGTGTGTCGATTTTTCTCACAATAATATTTAGTTATTGTTCTGAAGTAGTAATGGAACCCACTTTAAACATTGATATTTTGGAATTGTTTAAAATTCTTTGTATCGAATTTTCTCACAATAATATTTAGTTATTGTTCTGAAGTAGTAATGGAACCCACTTTAAACGTTGATATTTTGGAATTGTTTAAAATTCTTTGTATCGAATTTTCTCACAATAATATTTAGTTATTGTTCTGAAGTAGTAATGGAACCCACTTTAAACATTGATATTTTGGAATTGTTTAAAATTCTTTGTATCGATTTTTCTCACAATAATATTTAGTTATTGTTCTGAAGTAGTAATGGAACCCATTTTAACATTGTTATTTTGGAATTGTTTAAAATTCTGTGTGTCGATTTTTCTCACAATAATATTTAGTTATTGTTCTGAAGTAGTAATGGAACCCACTTTAAACATTGATATTTTGGAATTGTTTAAAATTCTTTGTATCGATTTTTCTCACAATAATATTTAGTTATTGTTCTGAAGTAGTAATGGAACCCACTTTAAACTTTGATATTTTGGAATTGTTTAAAATTCTGATTGTCAATTTTTGTAACAATAATATTTGGTTATTGTTCTGAAACAATGGTAACGGAACCACGTTAAATATTTAAATTTGGAATCGTTTAAAATTCTGAGTGTCGATTTTTCTAATAATATTTAGTTATTGTCCTAACACAGTGATAACGGAACCCACGTTAAACATTGATATTTTGGAATGTTGTAAAGTTCTAAGCGTCTAGTTTTCTAACAATAATATTTGGCGGTTGTTCTGAAACAGTGGTAACGAAACTCATGTTGAACATTGATATTTTGGAATTTTGTAAAGGTCTGAGCGTCGATTTTTGTAACAAAAATATTTGGTTATTTTTCTGAAACAGTGGTAACGAAATCCATGTTAAACACTGACATTTGGAATGTTTAAAATTCTCATTGTCGAGTTTTCTAACGATAATATTTGGTTATTGTTCTGGAATAGTGGTAACGAAACCCACTTTAAACATTGATGTTTGGAAGTGTTTAAAAATCTGAGTGTCAATTTTTCAAACAATAATATTTGGTTATTGCTCTGGAATAGTGGTAACGAAATCTGTGTTCAACATTGATATTTGGAATTGTTTAAAGTTCAGACTGTTGACATCAAGTTAAAAGTATTCAAAATAGAAGAGCCCGAAAGTGCCAGTAAAAATGGATCGTTACTGGTTAATTTTATTACAAATCAAGACCGCCTATTGGAGAAAAAACTTACTGGTATTGTGAAGGCAATTTAAGGTCCGAATAGTTGTCCTTTAGGCTATTGTAGATATCCAGTTTAGAAAAAGTTCTAATTATTCACACTCACCAAATCTCGAAGAACCCAAAGCAGAAGTTAAACCTACATTGGAAAAAATAGCAGAAGAACATTCTGAACAGCTTACACAAATACTTCGGACACAACCTCAGTATCTTCTGGAATGCTTCGAAGAATTTATACATAGTTGGGCGTCCAGAAGAGGAAAACAAAGAGCAGTTTCACCTAGACATCCAACGGAATAATTTAACCATTACGAGGTCTCAATCAGCGGTTCTCAACGTACTGGGAATGTGAGTAAGAGGTGGCACAATGGCTTCAACCTCGTCGTCGGGAAACATCTCCTTGATTTGTGTTCGGCTTTCAGTTTCAAAAAGGACAATTAGAATCCGAAACTACTGTAGGAGAATTAAGTTTAGGAAGAAATGTTAAAGGCACGTCCAAAAAAATAAGTATATTGCAACTGAAAGAAGAATTAGAAATGTAATAAACAATTATAACATATACAAAGAAGATAATCGTATTTTTCAACATCTACGTGCGTTAGCACACACCATCCTCCTGTAAACTTTAAGTAAGTAAAGTGTTTTCAATTGTCATTATTCGTATTTTATGAGCTTAGGAAAAAGTCACATGTATTGTGGGTCCCTATCACCACGGCATGGCGCGTCCTCAGGTTGCGGATCGAGGAGACGGCCTCCAGAAGGAAGGTAGCTGTGAATATATTGAATAAGCAGTCGCGGACAGCCGATGAGGGGTGGTCCTCCAGCTTAGGGGTTGGGCGAAGGGCTAATAACCCATCACCGTAAAAAAAAACAGTTTGTTACGAATCCTTCAAATAAGCCTCGGAATGGGACTGATTCTCTGGCACGACCACAGCAAAGGAATAAGGTTTTGAGATTTGGTACTTGGAATGTTACAAGTCTGTATAGAACAGGGGGGGTAAAATTAATAGCAAAAGAACTAGCTAGATATAGAATAGACTTTGTGGGAGTACAGGAGGTTAGGTTAGATGGGAACGGCATAACACAAATAGGAATTATTTGTTGTATTATGGGGAAGGAAACGATAATCACCTTGAGATGGGCAGGGCGTATAGAACGTATGGGCGAATCCAGAAATGCATATAGAGTGTTAGTTGGCAGGCCGGCGGGAAAAAGACCTTTAGGGAGGCCGAGACGTAGATGGGAAGATAATATTAAAATGGATTTGAGGGAGGTGGGATATGATGATAGAGAATGGATTAATCTTGCTCAGGATAGGGACCAATGGCGGGCTTATGTGATAGGGCGGCAATGAACCTCCGGGTTCCTTAAAAGCCAATAAGTAAGTAAGTAAGTAAGTAAGTAAGTAAGTAAGGAAAAAGTCACATTAGTAAATGGAATTGTTATTTTGAGTTTTAGAAAAATTGATTTTGGGAAGAACGGAGTTGGGATAAATGGAGCAAGAAAATTGACCGACAATCCTACAAGAACATTCTCCTTGAGTCGACGTAATGTAGCAATTCAACATTCCTATCACGATGCGATCGTACAGTCTTTTTTATTCTTTTCCGTTCTATTTCACCTCCAGTTGGAGACATGTTATCGGCCGTCTCTAACATCGATTCTCACTGACATCTCCAGGAAATGACGTTATGTCATGGTTCAGTTCACGTTACTAAATACATACGATATAAAACATTGCACTGTTACATATGTTTTATTAAAGAGCATTGGCTGTGACAGTGCTGGGTAAATATAAATGTTGTGACGTGAGTGAAATGCAGTCTCCTCTATTCGTGACATAGATATTTGAAGGAAATGTTACAGTGGGTGGCCAAAAGATTATGATCATTTGGCATTTTAAATTGTTTGTAGAAATTGTGATTATAGATACATTTGTGTCAGACGTTTGTATGTTTGTATATAATTTATTTTAATTAAATATATTTGAAATATGAAAACTGTGTGAACAATACAATCTAGCACTACGTACAGAAAGAAAAACAAAAGTCATGGTATTTCCATGAAAACAACAGATTAGATAGATATTTATGATAGAAAACAATGTTTTACAATAAGTAAGATATTTAACTATCGGGCGCTATTCTATAAAAGTTGCAAAAGAAAAAAAGTTCTTATAATAATGCCCTAATAACCTTTCAGAGCACAGTACAAACCAATTTTTATTCAGTTTAAATGACTCGTACTTACAGTAATCACTCTACATATTATTTTTTCAGTGTCTATTAAATTTAAAGAAATATTATTGTATTTGTATTTCTGGTGGTGCGGAAGAGAAGGCCTGATGGCCTTAACTACACCAGAATAAATAAATAAATAAATAAATAAATGAATGAATGAATGAATGAATGAATGAATGAATGAATGAATGAATGAATTGAATTGAATTGAATTGAATTGAATTGAATTGAATTGAATAAATGAATAAATCGATAAATCGATAAATGAATAAATCGATAAATCGATAAATGAATAAATGAATAAATCAATAAATGGATAAATCATTAAATGAATAAATGAATAAATCAATAAGTCAATAAATCAATAAATGAATAAATGAATAAATCAATAAATCAATAAATGAATAAATAAATAAATAAATAAATAAATAAATAGGTAGGTAAATAAATAAATAAATGAATAGGTAGGTAAATAAATAAATAAATAGGTAGGTAAATAAATAAATAAATCAATCAATAAATGAATAAATGAATAAATCAATAAATCAATAAATAAATAAGTAGGTAGGTAAATAAATAAGTAAATAAATAAATAAATAGGTAGGTAAATAAATAAATAAATAAATAAATAGGTAGGTAAATAAATAAATAAATAGGTAGGTAAATAAATAAATAGGTAGGTAAATAAATAAATAGGTAGGTAAATAAATAAATAGGTAGGTAAATAAATAGGTAGATAAATAAATAAATAGGTAGGTAGGTAAACAAATAAATTAATTAATTAATTAATAGGTAGGTAGGTAAACAAATAAATAAATGAATAAATAAATAAATAAATAAATAGGTAGGTAAATAAATAAATAAATGAATAGGTAGGTAAATAAATAAATAAATAGGTAGGTAAATAAATAAATAAATCAATCAATAAATGAATAAATGAATAAATCAATAAATCAATAAATAAATAAGTAGGTAGGTAAATAAATAAGTAAATAAATAAATAAATAGGTAGGTAAATAAATAAATAAATAAATAGGTAGGTAAATAAATAAATAGGTAGGTAAATAAATAAATAGGTAGGTAAATAAATAAATAAATAGGTAGGTAAATAAATAGGTAGATAAATAAATAAATAGGTAGGTAGGTAAACAAATAAATAAATTAATTAATTAATAGGTAGGTAGGTAAACAAATAAATAAATAAATGAATAAATAAATAAATAAATAGGTAGGTAAATAAATAAATAAATGAATAGGTAGGTAAATAAATAAATAAATAGGTAGGTAAATAAATAAATAAATCAATCAATAAATGAATAAATCAATAAATCAATAAATAAATAAGTAGGTAGGTAAATAAATAAGTAAATAAATAAATAAATAGGTAGGTAAATAAATAAATAAATAGGTAGGTAAATAAATAAATAAATAGGTAGGTAAATAAATAAATAGGTAGGTAAATAAATAAATAAATAGGTAGGTAAATAAATAGGTAGATAAATAAATAAATAGGTAGGTAGGTAAACAAATAAATAAATTAATTAATTAATAGGTAGGTAGGTAAACAAATAAATAAATAAATAAATAAATAAATAAATAGGTAGGTAGGTAAATAAATAAATAGGAAGGTAGGTAAATAAATAAATAAATAGGTAGGTAGGTAAATAAATAAATAAATAGGTAGGTAGATAAATAAATAAATAGGTATGTAGATAAATAGATAGGTAGGTAAATAAATAAATAAAGTAACCATGTGTTTAGAAATGAGGGGGTCATAAGCAAAGTGGTACAATTGACATTTCTAAGAACATGTGTTAAGTGCATCCAGGATAAGCTAAAGCATCTAAAATTTTAGTAGCAAAGGGATATGCCTTTTAACCACATCACACACTAAAATTTAAATTTAAAAAATCACGGAATTTACGAAATCTTAAGTACTTTCAACCACATTTTCTAAAAATAATTTAAGTGCACTTATACTCCTTTGCTTCTGACCCCCTCAAATGAAATTAAAACATAGAGATGATAGATTTTTGCAATTACGATAAACACGAAATGTGTTCAAATGCTGTCAAAATAAGTAATTTTGTGTTTAAAGGTATATTAAGCATATCAAGGGTTCAGAATGACAAAGTTATATTTATTGTTTAGTTAATTTTACAGGAGAACATTTTAAAAATTTGGTTGTTAATAAAATCAATGCAGATAAGAACCTTTTCAAACTAACTTTATCACAAACAATAACTCAGATATCAACACATAATTTTTACGGTAGATAGCTGTGAAGTAGCAAAATTCAATGCAACAAAAATCTCAATTTTGCTAAAAATGTCAGATAGAAACTTGTCATTCTGAGACCGCGATATTACTGTAGTTTTTTAATTCGCTACAAGTGAGGAACTCAGTATAAAATGCTTAATAAATATGTTTTTTTTTTTTTTTTCGAGATAAGAGCCTTTCTGTTCTTGAGTAAAGAATTATATTTGCCGTCACTTTAAGTCGATGATATATAATTTCTCTATAGATTTTGTACCTACAATGAGCAGAGTTACCCTTCTACAAGTAAGTAAACAAACTTCCCCTAAAATAGAGGTTGCCCTGAAGGACAAAGTATACCAAATATACAAGTATTAGTGAATACGTACAATTTTATGATAATGTTTTCGTGAGAATATAATTATTATTATTGTGTTATTAATTTACTTTATGTTCGACCATGCCGAAATGTAGTAACTATACACCTGGTAGCAGTCTTTTAATGCATGTCATTAAAGTTTAAAGTACACCTATTCATTAAAGTTCAGGTTTTCAATTATTCTCGGATATGCAATCAAAAGACAACGAGGGAAACGTCACGGAGGCTGGAAATCCAATACTGTCGCAGAAAGTTATGTTCTGTTACTATAATAATTAGCGTTAATTGTAAATAATATTCAAATAAATTCAATTTGTCAACTCGTTTTTCTTATTCTAAATCAATTTCCAGCTTATATCAAAATTAGTTCATGTTATTCTCTAAATTATATCAAGATCAATGACATTATTGTTCATCGGAAAAAATCAATACTTTCGCGTCTGCGCACATCTCACAATTTACGAGCTTGCACAAGGTCACTTCTGCTCTTCAGTGAGATGTGAATAAAATTAATACTCCTGAATAATTTCAAGTTAGAAATATTGTCGAGCATAAAAAGTCGTATGAAACTTGCCTATAATGGTAATTAAGAAGCTCGTATGAAAATTACGAAACTCGCTTACGCTCGTATCATAAACAAGCATACTCGCGTCTTAATTAGTATCATTATTGGCTCGTTGCATAATGTACTATTATATATGTGATTTCTCAAAATATAAATTGAATATTTTAGAGCTATCAAAGAAATAGTCTTGGCCAAAGAAGATTCAAGATTGAATTCTTTACAGAAATTAATAATTTTTTTTTTTTGTAATCGTGCTTCTAGCATTTTCCGATTGAAATATTTGGTTCTCTACTTTGAAAAGTTGGTCGTTAAATTTAATCAATTTTTATCTAGGAAATATATTAAGATCAGTTTTCTATACATTCCACTCTGAATAGTTAACGATCCAATATTCGGTGCTATACATCTCGATATCATATTCTGAGCTGTCAAGATTCTCTGTGTGGAAGTGCTGGTAACGAAAAATGAACATATTGGGTGAGGGAAGGAATACAATATTTCCTTTGAACAGCATAGTTTTATACACTGCTTGGGGCGGACTAGACGGCAAGATGGGATAATATTGGTATAGCAGATTCATATCTTTTCATAAAACCTTTCAATGCTTTCGTCTTTTTTATGTGACAGTAGTGGAGCTGTATATGAAGAGCAATTTCATTTGACTCTGTATCGAGAAATCGGAGAACACAGCTTGCGAATCGATACTGCAGTTGTTAGCGTAGAAAAATATAGACACTGAACTTCGTTTTCGCTCTTTAAATCATCGCTATTGACATCACGAACCACGCAGCGTGGATTCGTACTGTGTACAGTAGATCGTGCGACTCTTTAACCCACAAGTTTCTAATCGATACTAAGTCTTACTATTTGTCCAACTGTCAGAGTTAAGAACATGGATTACAGAACTTGGTGCACTATTGTTTTAAACAGCGGTGACCAAAACTCGAACTGCAGTGATTACATGCGACATAAAGCCTATGAAGTAAGGAGACGGAGGAAAGGTACTTGGCATGAAAACAACCAGTGGTGCTTCCTGTACTAACATATTTGAAGTATATAATGTCAAAAGTAACCTAAATAAATTTAGTGTGAAACAGTAACTATGTTGCCGTTACTTTTCCAATGCTCTAGTAAATACACACAATGTATAGATAATGGTACCGTATTTAATTTCTCTTGTTCAGTCAACTGTTCGAAGACAGGTTTGAACGTCGCAAGTGACACCAATAAGGTATCACTTATGAGCAGGCTTCGAAACTTCGGACCCGCATAACGGCGTACTGAGTATAGTGGTAAAGCGTACAGTGGGTGGGGGTACTGTAGAATGAATGCCAACAAATACGCAAAGGAAAACGCTCTGGATTTGAAGGTTCTGATGAATAATTTGGTTTTCATACAAACCTATTTTAAAACTGTGTCTGAAACTATTACACGGTTAGAAAAGTCAGAGCAAGAGATGCCGGAAGCCCTCAAATTAATTAAGGAAATGACACACAGAATTCATGAGACACCAAGTACACAGGGTACTGAACGTGTAAAACAGAAGTGGAAATCAATTATATATAAAAATAATGGATATGAAACATTGTATAACATAAACAGCAAATTAGTGGACAAGGAGTCACCCGAGAATAAAAGACTGTCTCTCTGGGCCATATTCATAGACATTCTTAGCGCGGGCTTCCGGTGGATGATCAGTGAACTAACGTTTCTCGTATTCATAAACCAGTGTTAGCGATATTATATGATATGAATCCTGTACAAGTAATCAGTCGATAGCCGGGGCTAGTTTAGCACGCTCGTAGCGCGGGCTAGCGAAATGTCTATGCATAGCACCCTTAGAGACTGCAATGATGTAAGGTTTCTTCGTTTTGCTCCTATCACGTCATGCGACGTAGAGCGTAGCTTTTCACAGTACAAACTGTGTTTGGAAGATGACCGAAAAAGATTTACGTTTGAGACACTGAAAAATGTATCTTGTACTACATTACAATTCGGTACTGTAACTGCACTTCCTAAAGACGACCAATAGGATAAATGAAGAAATTAAAATTGCTACATGTTTATTTTCACCATTAACACTGTGTATAATTAAACACAAATGCTTATAAAAGACAGGAGAATAAATGCTTTTCACATTCTTTTGACATTGTCATTGTGTAATGTATATTTACTTTCAGAATGTACGTATGTGTGTGTTTCCCCATACTGCCGTACTCTACTTTAAATACCAACGTTGTTACCTCAACACATCTCTACCTTTCGCTACTTGCAGCGAGTCAACAACCTATAGTACATGCACAGTAAACTTATTGTATCGGGTCCCAAGTCTCGAACCCTACTTATGAGACAACTAAGCCAGGATATAATGGGATAGGATGACCAGTTTCTTTCCCTCTCTATTGTATAGATCGCTGACTAGATAAGTTACATAGTACACTAATCACACTTCAGATGTATACAAACAATAATTGTTCTTCCTCCAACACATATCGTCAAGTGAGATGTACTGCCTGATAATAGATGTACTTATCAGCCATAACCTCAATCAGAGGTTCGTATTTAATTATAGTTCTGTATTTTTTGCAGGTGTGTTGTAGCAGTCCAATATTGATTACAATCTGTGCGTCCGTTGCATCATGCAGCACACATTCTGATCGATTTTAAAGGTAAAATATAAAAGTCTTTATTTTTTTTATGAATGAGGGCGTTTAAAACCAGGACATATTTTTAATTGATTATATTATCATCTCCTTGTACAGACAAAAATATAATATATTATTAAAAATATTCTTTGTCGTAAAAGTTGTATACAGTATGCCTCAAATATAAACCGGAAAAGTTCTGGAATATTCTTTAATTAAAAAAAACTTTCCACGGAGCGATTCGTATGCCATATTTATAACTAAAATTCCTAAATATACAACATTGAATAAGCAGCAATGGCGCACAATCTTTGAAATTGAACTGTGATAATCTAGAGATTACGGCAAAGATTATGTCATATAAAATACAGCCCGCAAAACACAGCAAAGGGGAAGAATGCAGGGGAGGTATAAGAGGAGAAGGTGAAGAACACCTTCACTATTATAAGTTTTCAGCGTGCAGAGACGGACAGTGAATATACCCAAACTGCGTAACTTTGAAAGAAAAGTGATGGCTAAGGGGAGGGAGATCATGACTTACCCCTCCACTCTACTTGCGTAGTAAGGGGTCGACTGGCGGGTCAAGAAATGTTGATCACTGATCTCGAGATACCAAAAACTGAACTTTTAATTAATGAATGAATAAACGAATGAGTTAACGAATGAATGAGTTAATGAAGGAATGAACAAGTGAGTAAATGAATAAGAACTATAATATTAATTATTAGCAGGCTTCGAGACTTTGGACCCGATAAAATAAGTTTACTGTGCATGTACTATATGTTGTTGACTCGCTGCAGGTAGTGAAAGGTAGAGATGTGTTGAGGTAATAACGTTGCTGTTTAGAGTAGAGTACGGTAGTATAGGGAAACACACACATATGTACATTCTGAAAGTAAATATACATTACACAATGACAATGTCAAAAGAATGTGAAAAGCATTTATTCTCCTGTCTTTTATAAGGATTTGTGTTTAATTATAGACAGTGTTAATGGTGGAAATAAACATGTAGCAGTTTTAATTTCTTCATTTATCCTATTGGTCATCTTTAGGAAGTGCAGTTACAGTACCGAATTGCAATTTACTACAAGATATATTTTCAGTGTCTCAAACATAAATCCTTTTCGGTTACCTGCCAAACACAGTTTGTATTGTGAAAAGCTGCGCTCTACATCTCATGACGTGATAGGAGCAAAACGAAAAAAACCTAACATCATTGCAGTCTCTAAGAGACTGTCCTTTATTCTCGGGTGACTATGTCCATTAATTTGCTGTTTATATTACACAATGTTCCATATCCGTTATTTTTACATAAAATTGATTTCCACTTCTATTTTACACTTTCAGTAATCAGTGTACTTGTTGTCTCATTAATTCTCTGTATCATTTCCTCAACTAATTTGAGGGCTTCCAGCATCTCTTGCTCTGACTTTTCTGACTATGTAATAGTTTCAGACACAGTTTGAAAATAGGTTTGTATGAAAACCAAATAATTATTCGTCAGAACCTTCAAATCCGGAGCGTTTTCCTTTGCGTATTTGTTGGCATTCATTCTACAGTACCCCCACCCACTGTACGCTTTACCACTATACTCAGTATGCCGTTATGTGCATTTCCCACGAACTACTCTATCGGGTCCGAAGTCTCGAAGCCTGATTATTAGTATTACGCTCTTACTTAAATGTCCATTATTTACCTTCCGAGTTGGCCCTATAGACTTTCAAGCTAACAAGAAATTCCTATTATTTTATATTTTGTCATATTAAATTTCAAATTTCACATTATTTTGACAAATATTTCTTTGTATTTTTACTCGCTCTAGTCATAAAAATTTCGGTACAAGCTTCTCTTAGCTCAGCTAGATTCTTTCCTTACTGACAACATCGCTCTATTGTGATGCTGCTGCAATACTCATTTCTTGCTGTTGAGCAATGTTACTGGCAATACGACAATTCATTTCATCTAGCTTAATAAAGGTTGAAAAAAAAGTGATAGTTGCTAAACCTACTGGAGCTCTATATTCTGGCACGACTTCAACCTGTTTCCGGGTGTATTTCGGAATCCCAGACTGCATCAGACCAGTTTATCAAACCAGAACGAAATCCAGAACCCGCGAAAGTGAAAGTGGAGTAGGCAACAGTGGCGATAATGCCTCCAATTAAGTGTTGGTTTGCACACGATACTCCAGTTACCGACAAGTCTCTTTACGTCGATCAGTTTGACTGCACGCCATGTGCACCGTGTGAAAGAAATGTTATAACAAGGACTTGCTGTACAGTCGACCGTCGATGCTCGAAAGCCCTAGACACAGTGAGATGTTTCAGAAATATTGAGACTTACCTGATTTATCAACTCTGATTGAGGTTCTGGCTGATATGTACATCTATTATCAGGCAGTACATCTCACTTGATGATATGTGTCAGAGGAAGAACAATTGTTCGTATGCATCTGAAGTCTAACTAGTGGAATATGTAGTTAGTCAGCGATGTATGCAATGGAGGGGGTAAAGGAACTAGTCATCCTACCCTCATTATCTCCTGGCCTAGTTGCCTCATAAGTGGTGCCTTCTTGGTATCATTTGTGAGGTTCAGAACTGTCTTAGGACAGTTGACTAAACAACAACATCTAATTTATCAGCTTACTAAACTACAAATCTGTCTAATCCACCCATTTGTCTTATCTACATAATAAGGAAACGTATCGCTTTCTAACATAACCTTTTATCACTTGGCGCTTTGAGAGGAAGCTCTCAATGTTTAACTGGACATTGACAGTTTGGTTAAGAGGAATATACAGTATATGCGAAACTTTCTGCACGACAAAAAAAAAATTATTTTATTTCATTTATCTATTTATTTACTCACGTACGTACATACATACATACATGCATACATACATACATCACTTATTTGTTTATTTCTTTATTTGTAATTATTTGTTTTTATCCAGAAATGCATATAGAGTGTTAGTTGGGAGGCCGGAGGGAAAAAGACCTTTAGGGAGGCCGAGACGTAGATGGGAAGATAATATTAAAATGGATTTGAGGGAGGTGAGATATGATGATAGAGACTGGATTAATCTTGCTCAGGATAGGGACCAATGGCGGGCTTATGTGAGGGCGGCAATGAACCTCCGGGTTCCTTAAAAGCCAGTAAGTAAGTAAGTATTTGTTTTTATTTATTTATTCATAATTATTTACTCTGAATTACGATATTTATTTATTTATAATTCTTTATTTAGGTATTTATATTGTGATTATATCCCAAAATTCATACATGCGAAGAGGTAAAGTATTTAAGCATCGTTGGGAAAAACATGTAGGCCTAGATTATATTTTGTTCTGAATTAAGAATTTCATTCATTCATAGCGTTCTGCCCAAGGCAGGTCTTTCACTGCAAACCCAGCATTCTCCAGTCTCTCTCATTTTCTGCCTTCGTCTTTGTGTCCACATATGATCCTTATATCTCAATGTCGTCTATCATGTGATATCTTCTTCTGCCCCGAACTCTTCTCCCGTTCACCATTCCTTCCAGTGCAGTCAATTCCTTTTCCTCTTCCTGATCAGTTTCAGCATAATTCTTTCTTCACCCACTCTTTCCAACACAGCTTCGTTTGTTATTCTTTCTTTCCATTTCACTCGTTCCATCTTTCTCTATATCCACATTTAAAATGCTTCTAATCGTTTCTTTTCACTTCGTCGTAATGCCCATGCTTCTGACCCATACAATGCTACACTCCACACAAAACGCTTCACTAGTCTCTTCCTTAGTTCTTTCTCCAGAGGTCCGCAGATTATGCTCCTTTTTCTATTAAAAGCTTCCTTTGCCATTGCTTTTCTCCTTTTGACTTCTTGGCAGCAGGTCATGTTACAGCTTATAGTACATCCCAAGTATTTGAAGCTGTCCACTTGCTCTACTGCCTCATTTAGAACTCGGAAGTTTACCTTCTTTACTTTTCTTCCTATGACCATGGTCTTTGTCTTGTTGGCTTTTGTCTTCATTCCATACTGCTCACAACTTAGGCCTACTGTTAAATTAAGAAAATTGATATTAAAATTTTGTCCCGAAGAAATTTTAATTGCACAATTCGACAATATTACATAACGTAAGATTTCTTTATCCATGCTGTTCTGAAATGATATGGTCTGGCCAAGGTAAACGTTTTGCGAGACAAATTCGATGTTCGCATTGTTCACGATCATCTGCCCTTCTACGTCGTTAGTCAATACTTTTGTTTTGCTGATATATTGGGAATTAATTCAATAGCTTTCCCGAAGTACGCTATGACATATCTCATATAAAACAATTGTTTTTTTCTCGAAAAGAAAGCAAAAGTAAGGATAATTGTAGTAAATTTTTCAGTTTGAAATATCTCAAAGAATAACCTCCTGAAATTAATGACAATACTTACAGTTTATTCTGTATATTTATGTATATTTGATAAGTTTGCAATAAAAATATGGAACAATTTTTTGGTAACTGTACAGTTTTGCCACATTGTGCAATTAAAAATTCTTAGGACGAAATTTTGTTACAAACTTTTCCGTCTCCATTTTCTTGCTGTCCGTTTCCATGAACTTTTGTACACTGTACAGTAATTACGAGAAATTTAATTTCTTCTTGTAAAATTTATGCGCGTGTATGACGTTCTCTTTTCATATAATTTCTGTTCACGAACTTTTCTCTATATTCAATTTCGCTTCTTCTCTTTGTTAGGAATGCTAAGTGACGACACCTTCTGTTCCAGGAGACAAAGGCAATTAACTGTCTTCACCAGTAGGCTACCCAAGACTGCAGTCAGTTGTACTCATGAAGGGCGAAACATACAAATTCATTAGGTTTAATTAAAGCAACTTGAGCTTGTTTAAAACCGTGCAAAACAACCATACATTTCGTGTTGACAGCAGGAACAAGTTTTTTTAGAACATTGTGTTTAGTTTCGTTTCCTCCGAGTTCTAATAGTGACAATTAGGGAACATCGCTTACAAACAACACTTAATTGCTTATTAAACTCGTTGTGTGTGATATTTGAGGTCACTGGAACCAAGCAGAAGAAAGGAATGTCTGTAAAAACAAAACAAATAAGAAGGAAAAATACAATTTTGATCCGTTCAGTTTACTTCAGACTAACCGTAATAATCATATACTTCTTTCAAGGATTTTCATGTGTCGTATGTGAGTGAATGATGAATTATGAACGAATAGATAAAACATTAAATTAACGTGTCAGTCACTGTTTTAACAGATAACCATAAAATATGTCAGTCAAGTAGTGAACGAATGAATGAGACAAAGAGTAAGCGGTTTAACGAGGAAACGAGTAAATAAGTCAGAACTGAAACGATAATGTTGATCAATTCACCAATGAATAAGTTCACGAGTGTTTGTATCAATGAATGGATCGATGAGTGTGTATATGACTGAATCGGATCTATGAGCACGACAATGAGTGTAACAATGAATGGATCATGAATGAATCAATGAGTCAGTTGATCAATGAAAAGGACATTGAGTGTTCTTAACAATGAATGGATCAATAAACAGGATAATGAATGTTTTATGAATGAATGGATCAATAAGTGAATGGATCGATGTATTTATTAATGAGTTGGGACCGGATTTATATGTAATTACATATTATATTCCTTTCAACCTAACCGTATATAAATAAGAAATCTTTGCGAATCTTGTAATTACCATTAATATATTAAAATTTGATACAACATATTTTTACATATTTACCCCACATTACATATTATGGCTTGGTATTACATAAATCTACATATTTAGGCGTTTTATTCATTTTTAATTCTTTAAAAGGAAAAAGAAAACTGCTGCTGGGGAAGTTTACAATTAGAAATAAGCTTTTTTACCTACCCGAGAAAAGATATATTTCGGGACGAAACATGACATCTAAGTTCCAGGAAGTAAAAGAGGCACTCACCCCTTACCGCCCACTGTAAATATGAGTGAACAAAAGGCAACCTTTCTCATACAACTACTCTGTATTGTAAAAATCAAGGAGGAAATAATGTCATACGCATACGCGGACGACATAGTAGTAGGGTCTAAAGACCTTACAAAGTTACAAGAAACAATAAGCATCATGGTAAAATGGTGCAATAAAAACAAATTTGGTATAAATTCAGACAAGACCAGAAACAGTAGAAATCGTCATGAAGAACAGAAAATTAAAAATTGTACCAAACTACAAATATCTAGGCTTAACAATACAAACCAGCGCTGATATTGATATTAAATATTTTCATGATTTTACATATTTTGGTTCATATTCAGCTTATTTTTCTTACATAAATATGTACATATTTCACACCTTGATATTACATAAAAATCCTGTCCCTATTAATGAGTGAATCGAAGAATGAGTCATTGAGCGGAAGGGTCGAAGGACTAATGAGCCGTTGAATCGAAGAAAGGCCCAATGAGCCAGTTGGTCGAAAAACTTTTAATTAATGGGTGTATTAGAAAGTGGATGAATGAACCAGTGGCTCTAAAAGGGGTCAATGAGCCTTCGAATCGAAAAAAAGAGTCATTGAGTAAGTTCATCGAAGAATATGTCAATGAGCCTGTAGATTGAATATGTCAATGAGCCAGTGGATCGAAGTATATGTCAATGAGCCAGTGGATAGAAGAATATGCCAATGAGCCGGGGAATCGATGCGCCAGTGTATCCAAAAATAGATCAATGAACCAGTAAATCGAAGAATATGTCAATGAGCCAGTGAACCGAAGAATAGGTCAGTTAGCCGGTGGATTGAAGAATGGGTCAATTAGTCGGTGAATCGAAGAATTGGTAAATGAGACAGTGGATCGAAGAATGGGTTAATGAGACGGGGAACGAAGGATGAGTCAATGGGACGGTGGATCGAAGAATGAGTTAATGAGAAGGGGGAACGAAGGATGGGTCAATGAGACGGTGAATCGAATGATGGCTCAATGAGACGGTGTTTTGAATAGGTCAATGAGTCGGTGGATAGAAGAATAAATCAATTAGCCGGTGAATCGAAGAATGGATCAATGAGCTGGTGGATCGAAGATGATGTGCAAGGTCAGGTATCGAAAAATTAGTCAATTAGTCGGGGATCGAAAATGGGTCAGTGAGTTGGTGGATAAGGGAATTAAGTGAGACGTTATGTGATTTACTATTATTGTATTCTTCTTCTTATCCGTTTTTGTCGTCATATTGGTTTTTGTCGCTGTTGTCTTTTTTGTCATCGTCGTTGTGATTAGCATTCAAGAATTCTATCCCTTTACCCATTTTATACTCACTCTTGTAAGAATTTTAAATATTATACATGTATTAGTACTAAAGTCCTTCATTTGCGTCGTTACTATTACGCAAGACACCAGTGGAAAGCCAACACAGAGACAGAGATACGGAGACACTCTTTTTTAGTGATTGAAAGATATGTCTCCATTTGCTACCAGCAATGGAATTTATGCCGACTAAGTCGTAACCACTTGTTCCATAGCAGTAATTTTATGCTAAAAGGCATTTAAACTTCAGCCTCTGTGTTGAGTATTTTTTATAGCTGTCGGTCCTAATTAATTTAATACATAATGTATTTAGGATGTATTTGACATATTTTTATTAATCATTCACGTAACAATATCTGTAATGGAAATTGTCGAATTGTCTCTGTGTCACTGATTAATTTCAGTTAACTTTAAATTGAAAGGAATAGGAGTTCTAAGGAAAACACATTTATTAAATGTCCGGTAGCATTTTGGAAGTTTGTGAACAATTTAGTTGTTTAGGCAGATAGATAAAACAAAGTTGCAACTTCAGAAGTTCGGGTTTGTATAGCATGCAACTGGTGCAGATGCCAAAACTGCCTCGAGTGAGTTAGACGTGAAGTCCGTGTACCTTCTGCTTTGTGCTTTGTAGTTATTGTTTTATCTTTTCATCTGTTAACATACAACAAACTTTGTTTCATTTAATTAAATGTACTTTTCTCGTCTGCTGAAACTGCCAGCCACGTTGCAAAGAAATGGTTCGAAGTATTCATATCTTTCTGTGTTGGCTCAATAATGGTTATAGAAAAAAGCGTTTTGTCCTTCAAGTTAGGTACGTCACAAAACTGACACAAAAGAAACGACTAAATCTGAATATAGCTTCACATCAAGCCACTGAATCAGAGACCACAAGAAACAACGGTTTTTCGCCACCCTTGTCCTGCAAGAGCAAATTGCCATTGTTATTTACTGCTTACAAAGTTCAAACAAATATTTAGGAAATGGATCTTAAAATGATTAACACATTACCAAGCTTCAAATTATTCCTTTCATACATCAAGCAACTGTTTCTGTTGTCTCTCCACACTGTTTATTCCATCCGCCGTCCTGGGGTCACCATATTTTTCTTCTTCCACGTCATCTTACGGTTTATTATCTTCTTTACGAATTTCCCTTTTCATTTTCTGCCTTAACCTTTTTTTTTTAGTTTACTTCAGTATCACAATCACCATCTTCAATATATTCTTCACTATCCCACATTTTTGTCTATCTCCTTCCCTTCTATCTCTTTTGCACCTTCTCTGTCTATGTATATGCTATCGCGAACAGGAGATTATTATTATTATTATTATTATTATTATTATTATTATTATTATATTCTACTTCATAATCTACTTCTTTCTTCCTTCTATCTTCTTTTCTTTCCTATGTTGTTTTCTTCCCCTTCTATTCACTTATTCGTCGTACCCTTCAGTGTTCTTCTTCTTGCCCATGAGTGTTCTTACTCTTCTTGTTCTTCTGTCTACTTGTTCTTCTACCCTTCAGTGTTCTTGTTCGCCTTGCCCTTCAGTTTTCTTGTACTCAGTGTCCTTCAGTGTTCTTATTCTTTTTGGCCTTCAGTGTTCTTGTTCTTTTTGGCCTTCAGTGTGCTTGTTCTTCTTCCCCTTCAGTGTTCTTGTTCTTCTTGCCCTTCAGTGTTGTTGTTCTTCTTGCCCTTCAGTGTTGTTGTTCTTCTTGCCCTTCAGTGTTGTTGTTCTTCTTACCCTTCAGTGTTCTTGTTCTTCTTGCCCTTCAGTGTTGTTCTTCTTGCCCTTCAGTGTTCTTGTTCTTCTTGCCCTTCAGTGTTCTTGTTCTTCTTCCCCTTCAGTGTTCTTGTTCTTCTTGCCCTTCAGTGTTCTTGTTCTTCTTACCCTTCAGTGTTCTTGTTCTTCTTGCCCTTCAGTGTTCTTGTTCTTCTTGCCCTTCAGTGTTCTTGTTCTTCTTGCCCTTCAGTGTTCTTGTTCTTCTTGCCCTTCAGTGTTGTTCTCCTTGCCCTTCAGTGTTGTTGCTCTCCTTGTCTTTCAGAGTTCTTGTTCTTCTTGCCCTTCAGTGTTGTTGTTGTTCTTGCCCTTCAGTGTTGTTGTTCTCCTTGCTCTTCAGTGTCCTTGTTCTTCTTGCCCTTCAGTGTTCTCGTTCTCTTTACCCTTCAGTGTTCTTGTTCTCCTTGCTCTTCAGTATTCTTGTTATTCTTGCCCCTCAGTGTTATTGTTCTCCTTGTTCTTCAGTGTTCTTGTTATTCTTGCCCCTCAGTGTTCTTGTTCTCCTTGTCCTTCAGTGTTCTTGTCCTCAGTGTCCTTCAGTGTTCTTATTCTTTTTGGCCTTCAGTGTTCTTGATCTCCTTGCCCTTCAGTGTTCTTGTCCTCACTGTCCTTCAGTGTTCTTATTTTTTTGGCCTTCAGTGTTCTTGTTCTCCTTGTCCTTCTCTGTTCTTGATCTCATTGCCCTTCAGTGTTCTTTTTCTTTTTGGTCTTCAGTGTTCTTGTTGTTTTTGCCCTCCAGTGCTCCTCTTCTCATTGCCCTTTAGTGTTCTTGTTCTTTTTGCCCTCAGTGATCCTCTTCTCGTTGCCCTTTAGTATTCTTGTTCTTTTTTCCTTCAGTGCTCCTCTTCTCATTGCCCTTTAGTGTTCTTGTCCTCCTCACCCTTCATTGTTCTTGTTCTTCTTGCTTTTCAATGTTCTTGTTCTCTTTTTTGTTCTTCTATGTTATTTTTCGTTCTATTTTCTTCCCTTCTATATTATTCTTCTTCATTCCTCTCTGTGGTGATTTTTTCTTCCATGTTCCTTTCTTTTTTCCTTCTATCTCCTTATTCTTTTCTATAATATATTCTGTATTTTTCTCTTTAATTTTTTCAGGATTATTCCTTTTATTTTCTTGTTCTTTATATACTTTTATCCTCTATTTCTATTCCGTCTTCATTTATTCTAATTTATCATTAGCAAATTTTTAATATTCTACATATTGTTACATTATTATTATTATTATTATTATTATTATTATTATTATTATTATTATTATTATTTATTGCTAATATTTTGATTCCCGGTGCATTGAATGTAATTCTATAAAAATTATTATAAACCAGAAGTTATTTCCTCCACGAGGCAGATTCATTGCGTTTCAACATACCGCAGCCTATGTATAATTAAAAAAAAAAAATGTCCCGTTTGAATTTTCTAAGTTCCAGATTCAACGCATTGCCCATGCTCAGTGCTCCAAAGCAGTGGTGCACATGAAATCGCTTTGGTAATAATAATTATTGAAATTAATTTTACTTTAATCGTTATTGTAACCCGAAAGGCATTTGAAAAAATGTGATGAAAATTTATCTATTCTTAGTAGTAGATGAATATTTATAAATTGTGCAGTAAATAGAATGATCGTAAACGCAATTAAGCTACATAATTAATTAAAAAATTATTTTTCAACAGTATCCGAACCCTGAACAGAGCTATCGGAGTGCCTGCGATGAATTGTTATAATTGGGGTTGTCGTACTGTATCGTGTTTGTTACATAATAACTCTTACACATTCATTTGGTCTTATTTTCGGATAAATTTGGTACTTTTTGCATTAGTTGTGAAATACTTTCCTGTAATGCTATTCAAATAATGCTGAGTTGTAAACCGTTGTTAAATCTTTGTGTTGTCAATCGTGCTGTGCAAGGAGCTTCAAGAAGCGGACGATTTTTTGTTTCTGGGACTGTACAGTAGTGGCAAAAAAACCGGACTGACTCTTTTAGCTGATTTTAGAGCCTTGTTCACTCCAGAGCACGATAGACTAGTAACTAAGACTTTCGTGGTTCGAATCCTGCTTGGGAAGGAAACTTTTTTGTCCCTTATTCAAATTTAATCCCAATACGTTTCGATTGCTGGTAAAATTCATGTTCTGGGAATAATAAGTTAATTAAGCAGTAAAATATCGCTGCAATCGAAAAATATTGGAAATAAATATGAATAAGGAACAAAAAAAAAGTTTCTTTCTCATGCAGTATTCGAACCACGAAAGTCTTAGTTACCAGTCTGTCGTGCTCTGGAGTGAACAAGGCTCTGAAATCATTTACAAGAGTCGGTCCGGTTCTTTTTGCCACTACTGTACATACAAGTATAAGGAGACTGAAAACAGTCAACTGAAATTTAGAAGAATGTAGGTTCAGTTTTATCAACAGTAATCTCACTAGAAGTTTTGATTTATCTAGAGAAAATCAAAACTCGAGTGGGATTTAATTGACTATTACACGATTAGAAGAAAGTATATAAAGATTAGAAGTAACGAAGTACTCCAAGACAATAAAATATTAATTGACTTACGAAAATACAACTGTCTTCAAATGTATTATTGTACCATCTCAACATTACAAATATTGCGCTAGATGCATGCTAGATGGCAGTGGTGTGTTATGATTATGTGATGTTATCAGGTGTGGCAACTATGGAATCTTCATTAAATTCTGTAGACGCTTACTAGTCAAGAAGGCTTTGTTGATTCAATATCATTTTTATTAAAACAGTTGCATTCCACTTCAATTATCCGGATCCCAGTAATCAACGTCACTTGACAGATGATTTTCAATAAATCTTAGTATTAAACAATCTCTGATACGTGACTATCCATAATATCATATAGCAGAAGCTATAACATAACCTAAATAATATAAACAAGTGTTAGAAAAGTTTTAATTATGGATGATGAAATAAACAAGAAAAGTTTTAATTAACGATGACATAAAAAATAAACATGAATAATTTTAAATTGAAAGCACAATTTTCAAATTTGAATGTTGTAGTGGTTGGTGTTAGTGTTTTATATTAGATGTGTGCTTAAAAGAAGTGGAACTCGTTGATGTGCATGGTTTATTCCTAAACTTATTCAGGATTTCCGAATGGTGCTCTTCATTTATTTGTAAATAGAATTTCAGGGAAGATGCATAGATATGACCAGTGATCTTTATTAATTCTTGTTCTTGAATGCCAATGCGAGTCATATTTGAAACTGCTGTGCATCGACTGGAATGCTTTGTAATTTTTTTTTGACGTCCAGACCAGCGCAGTTTGAAATGTTGGCAAACAAAGAAACAAATGCTAGGGACGCGATAAAATTAAACAAATGCTAGGGACGCGATAAAATTAAACAAATGCTAGGGACGCGATAAAATTAAACAAATGCTAGGAACGCGATAAAATTAAATAAATGCTAGGGACGCGATAAAATTGTGCGATAAGCAGCCATGATTGGTTGAAATACGTCCTTTCGTACCGTAGTATTGGTCAAAAGTAGTATGACGTAGTAAAAGTGTAATAGTCGAGAAGAAATTCAGTCAGTGTTTTGCGGTAAGAGAGAGGAAGGTTCATCACCCACAATCGGGGCGTGATGCAGTCCTCTCCACTCCCTAGTGCAGAGGTCAACAATGATCACCTCATCTCATTCTGTATCTACGAAAGAATCAATTTATCTGTAATTGTTTCTTTCGCATCTTTGCATTCAACCTGGAAGAAACAATCGTCAACATTTATGCCAGATTTCAACGAAATTGGTTAAATCGACGAGCACTGAAGGTGTGGTGCACAGTCAATGTTAGAACCACCCATCCCGTACATAATAAACACGGACTGTGATGTTGATATTGGCAGAAATGGAATTGTTTCTTCGTGATAAAAGTCGTTGCATTGTATGCAAGACAGATCGGTTTCCGGGTAAACAATCACGAGACACGATTTCACAAACGTAATAGGTCAAGAAGAAAATTTCCTCATGACAATAGAAATATTCTCGATGGTATCTGTTGCCATCCTGACCGCAGAATCCGAAGTTACGAGTTCAAACTCGGCCGATGGCGATGGATTTCAAGAGTGATAAGTCGTTAGCATGGGTTTCTCCGGAAGGTACATGCAACATTGGGTCTAGTTTCGTAGATTTATGGCATTTAAAATAGTTCTGTCTCTGATGAGTAGAGTCCTGAGTTTAGTTACCTTAATCGACAAAGCAACCCGCAACAATATAGATAAGTATGGAGTGTAGCTTGACGTCATCCAAAGATACGTCTTAGTTCACGTCTGCTGTTCAGTGAACAAACAAAAACAAAACAAAGCTAGGCCGTTGGAAATTAATGCTACAATAGAAGAATTTTGTAGCGTCATTAGGAAAGAAGAAAATGTATTTTATCGGAAAGGAGAAACAATTTTTCATTTGAAACAATTAAAATGTTTACAGTCAACGATTTTAATATGTAGAGACTCTTTAAAGCACACACTCATAATTTGTTTTATTTTAACTTTGTACTGAAATTTATATTTTCTCGTTGGTTAATATCAAACTTTAATTAGATCTAAAGTATCTAGATGTGTTTTACGTATTGTAAAAATCAGGTGTAGACAAATTCCGGGCGTCAGGTAGCCATGGCGACTAAAAATTGTATGTGTCACCTGAATTATTTGAGTTCAAATTTTTTTTAGATTTCGATTTCTTTCATGTCACTACGACTAACAAATAATGTTAACAAAAGCGGTTGGAGGAATAAATTCGAATGTTCTTTTTTAAATTAATATCGTTACATTTGTTACGCATCTCAAGATAATACCTTCCGGTAGGGTATGCATTGCACGCGCGGACTATACTGTTGTGTGTACGGTGATTCAGGTGACCTTTCACACTTCATTATTATTATTTAATATGTAATAAGTGGAACTATATTTTGCCCGAAGGTATACTAGGGTTAAATGTTTACAATCATCATAAAAAAAATTACATTTTAATTTGAACGTAAAATGAACTACACAAAATAATATAGAAGTCCAAAATTCCAAACATGCACGATGCTGAAATAAAATAAGAAGTAAGGTATACTGCTACTAATGGATCAGAACAATTAATACGAAAAACTGAATACTGTAAAATACATAGCCTAAGAAGACGGATACAATACTGAAAATAATCAGCACAGTAGTAAATAAATCTAAACACGAACATAATAAGCAAACAACGACATAGGAAAACAAAAAGAATATAAATTCATTACACTAATATGTCACAATAATTGTATGAATTTATTCACACTGCAAATGGGTATACACCCGGTGGCAGTGGTAACTAATTACTCTCAATAATGACAATTATTAATAATAAACACAACTCATAAAAATGCAATTAATAATAAATTAATAATAATAATAATAATAATAATAATAATAATAATAATAATAATAATAATAATAATAATAATAATAATACTTACTTACTGGCTTTTAAGGAACCCGGAGCTTCATTGCCGCCCTCACATAAGCCCGCCATTGGTCCCTATCCTGAGCAAAATTAATCCATTCTCTATCATCATATCCCACCTCCCTCAAATCCATTTTAATATTATCCTCCCATCTACGTCTCGGCCTCCCTAAAGGTTTTTTTCCCTCCGGCCTCCCAACTAACACTCTATATGTATTTCTGGATTCGCCCATACGTGCTACATGCCCTGCCCATCTCAAATGTCTGGATTTAATGTTCTTAATTATGTCAGGTGAAGAATACAATGCGTGCAGTTCTGTGTTGTGGAACTTTCTTCATTCTCCTGTAACTTCATCCCTCTTAGCCCCAAATATTTTCCTAAGCACTTTATTCTCAAATACCCTCAACCTATGTTCCTCTCTCAAAGTGAGAGTCCAAGTTTCACAACCATACAGAACAACCGGTAATATAACTGTTTTATAAATTCTAACTTTCAGATTTTTCGACAGCAGACTGGATGATAAAAGCTTCTCAACCGAATAATAACAGGCATTTCTCATATTTATTCTGTGATTAATTTCCTCCCGAGTGTCATTTATATTTGTTGCTGTTGCTCCAAGACATTTGAACTTCTCCACCTCTCCAAAAGATAAATTTCCAATTTTTATATTTCCATTTCGTATAATATTCTCGTCACGAGACATAATCATATACTTTGACTTTTCGGGATTTACTTCCAAACCTATCTCTTTACTTGCTTCCAGTAAAATTCCCATGTTTTCCCTAATCGTTTGTGAATTTTCTCCTAACATATTCACGTCATCCGCATAGACAAGCAGCTGATGTAACCCGTTCAATTCCAAACCCTCTCTGTTATCCTGGACTTTCCTAATGGCATACTCTACAGCAAAGTTAAAAAGTAAACGTGATAGTGCATCTCCTTGCTTTAGCCCACAGTGAATTGGAAACGCATCTGACAGAAACTGACCTATACGAACTCTGCTGCACGTTCCCTATATAGACTTGTAACATTCCAAGTACCAAATCTCAGAACCTTATTCCTTTGCTGTGGTCGTGCCAGAGAATCAGTCCCATTCCGAGGCTTATTTGAAGGATTCGTAACAAGCTGTTTTTTTACGGTGCTGGGTTGTTAGCCCTTCGCCCAACCCCCAAGCTGGAGGACCACCCCTCATCGGCTGTCCGCGACTGCTTATTCGATATATTCGCATACCCTCCATATCTGGAGGCCGTCTCCTCGATCCGCAACCTGAGGACTCGCCATGCCGTGGTGATAGGGACCCACAATAATAAATAATATAATAATAATAATAATAATAATAATAATAATAATAATAATAATAATAATAGCCCTAATAATGAGAATCCCAAAATTAAATGAAGCACTATCACTTAAAATAACATTTAAAGTAAATCTAATTTGTATCTTAACCCTACTGTAAGTTCGAAATAAAACCCATGAATAATTTCGAGGAAAAAATTGTTCCGGGACTGGGCATCGAACCCGGGAAATTATTCAAATCAATTTTATAGGGAGTTATACCTGAAAACTTGATTTGCATAAAACCCATGAGTGTGATATGTTCATACCTGCACAAGTACCTTTTAGCACTACACTTATTTCACTGTGAACTCACTCCCTGCACTGGAACTACGACACATTTCACTGATTCTATCCTGATTTCACTTCACTTCATAAACATTTCACTGTTCAAATACGTTGCACTTCACTTACACAACACACTTCACAGACACAACACACTTCTTCACTGATACAACACTTCAAATAAAAAAATATCGTCCACACCTGTGGAGTAACGGTTAGCAAGTCTGGCCGTGAAACCAGGTGGCCCGGGTTCGATTCCCGGTCGGAGCAAGTTACCTGGTTGAGGTTTTTTCCGGGGTTTTCCCTCAACCCAATATGAGCAAATGCTGGGTAACTTTCGGTGTTGGACCCCGGACTCATTTCACCGGCACTATCATCTTCATCTCATTCAGACGCTAAATAACCTAAGCTGTTGATAAAGCGTCGTAAAATAACCTACTAAAAAAAAACAAAATATCGATTACACCCTTTAAATAGTGTGTATAATATAGGTCTACTACCGTCTATTAGTAAAGTCCTTAAGCCTATTTTTAAATACATTTTTGGTTATTGGTAAAGCCTTTAGTAAGTCTGCAGGTAAAGCATTCCAGTCCCTGATAGTACGATTGAGAAAAGAAAACTTTCCAGTGTCAGTCTTCTGTCTTCTTTCCTTCAATTTATGTGAGTGGTGGTTCCTTGAAGAGTAATTTGGCGGCTGCAACCTATTTTTTATTTCTCTCCAGGCAGCCTCACCTCTGTATGTTTTGAACATTGCACATAGGCCTAATCGAATTCGCGTTGTCTTGTGATCAAGAAAATTAAAGTATATAATATAGCCTACAAACCACATTACAGAAATATCTAAAGAATAAAGAGAAATAAACAAATAAATATAACTCTAATAGGCTTATTAAAATCAAATGTTGTAATTGCGCCGATTTTTATAGGCTTATAGGACAAACCAGCAGGTCATTTAAAACTGGGTATAGTGAACATATTAAAGCAATTCATCAATCATACAATGAATCGAGTTATACAGAACATATCAATAACATAAACCATAATTACAACAATATAGAAACGGATATGGAAATATTGCAACCAAATTCAACAAAGACATATACTGGAACAATTTGAAATATATAGGGTAATTCAAAAGTCCGACGACATAGACAACTGCGTTACTATAGTCCCGTCGCTCTTATTTCCGGCAGCCAATCACGTTGCAGGTCGGCTACATTTAAACATGAGAGTCTTGTGATTCGCTGATGATGACGTTATGCATTTCCTAAGGCTCGATAAATACTTAATATAATCGCCCGCCATTTTGGCTCTTTCGTTGACGTTCGCAGGAAGCACACGAGGACGTTATTTGCCGCTCAATTATTTACTGAATTACACTGCGTTTGATTTATTATCATAGGAGCTACGACATGATAATGTTTAACGGTGTGGCAAATAGATTCCTCGTCTGATAGCTGGGCAACGAAAGAACAAAAATGGCGAACGATACTACCTACCTAGACGTTATAGAGCCTTCACTTCCTAAGACGTAAGCAAAGAGGAGGATTCACGCCGGGAATAACAGCGTTGCGACTAATAGTGCAGATAGCGAAAAATGGAAAGAGGGAAAGAACGAAGCATGTGACAACAGGACATTTTCCATTCTCATTGAGGCTCGTACAAGCGTACAATCTTAACGGCACATTCTACGTTGAAAATTGAAACACTTAGATTTGAAACAGATCGCATCACTGGTTTTTTTTTTTTTTTTTTTTTTTTTTTTTTTTTTTTTTTTTTTTTTTTTTTTTCCCCAGAAAACTTCGCATGATTTTGAGTACTTACATACCCCCTTTCCATTTAAAATTTCGAAGTTGCATCCAACATAGAGGGTTTTGAGATAGCTGAGGGCTAGAATCGAATGTGTCACTGTGTAGAGCAGAGGTCTGCATCGGACGTTTTCGCTCGAGCGCCGAGCATAATCCGATAGGTAGCGCACATGCATGATGGGTAAAATTGTCACGAGCGATAAATCCTCGAACGGTATAAGCCGAGCGTTAGACATTCGTTCTTGTTACAGTGATGAACTGTGTAGTAACATCATAGATGTTTATCATTTCAAGACTTTGCAGTGTTTAACTAACCTCTCCATAGTACAACTACAAAACTTGCTTTAAAATGTAATATAAATGTTGTAGGTAAATGTTTTTTTTTTTTTTTTCCACACAGGAGTGATTTTGTTTTTGCCACATCTGATAGATGTTATTGGATGTAAATGTAATTATTATAAACGGAGAACACAATCACGATAATGCAAGAACAGTATCAAGTTTTCTAGTAATAATAAAAATAAAAACAATAATAATAATAATAATAATAATAATCTCTAATAATTAGTGTATCAATCTTTGCGTCTGTAACAGTTGTGCAGCATGATTATTCGTTTTATTATATTTTCTGTGACGTTATCTCTGTACTAATATTGTTATTAATCTACTGTTATAGCTATCAATAATATTTTGTAAAACGTTTCTACATTGTCGCCGTATATAGGCGGAACACTATGTATGGACCTATCATATTATATATGTGGTAAATCAAATATTGAATAATTATTGGTTAGGGATAATAACTGTATATCGAAGTTTTTCATACTATTTTATTTATAACTTCATGTTGCTGTTTTGGTACGTTCCATTGATTGTTCCATTAAACGTTTGTTATAAACGCAGAAAATAAAGCCTTATTTTTACCGTGTGAGCAAAACATATGTGTATCTTATCTGTCACCTTCCATACAAGATAAGACATGTCGGTGAGATGACCTTGTACTGTGCTTCTATTTATTACGAGCGTATCACGACCGATCGTGTCTCACTCGAGGGTGCGACACTCGACTGAGTTCAAGCGAGCGATTTAACTCCAATGCAGCATTCTGGTGCACATAGTGAAAAATAGAAAGAGGGAAAGAACGAAGCATGTGACAATAGGACATTTTCTGTTCTTATTGAGGCTCGTACAAGCGTACAATCTTAACGGTGTATTCTACTTTGAAAATTGAAGCACTTAGATTTAAAACAGATTGCACCATTGTTTTTTTTACAGAAAATTTCACATGATTTTGAGTACTTACATAGACCCTTTCCATTTAAAATTTCAAAGTTGCATCCAAAATGGCGGCTTTTGAGATAGCTGAGGGCTAGAATCGAATGTGTTACTGTGTAGAGCATTTGGTCTTACAAATAGGCCTACTGGTAACATCTATAGTGATGGAAAATCAAGCGAGTGGAAGATGTTTATGTGGTTCCATATTTTTGATTCATTCTGTATTTAGTTACTTGGACATTCATTAGCTGTTGTTTCTTTTCATCTGTTTATCGCGAAAATTTCAGTGATTATATATCACTGAAATTATATATATATATATATATATATATATATATATATATATATATATATAAACTTACGTCTCAAGTCACTTGTGGGTTTTCGTCGCGAATAGCACGTGATGAGCAAAAGTTGCCTATGTTTAATGTCCTTGTTTTGAAAGCAGCATAGAAGGTTGTAAGTAAAAAATTCAATTTGCATCCTATTTCCGTCTATATAAAAACAAATTTATCCTCACTCTCGAAGTATATTTCCATAAAATGAATATGAAGTGGACGCCAGTCGGAAAGCTGTTTTTTTTTCAGCCAAATCTGGAACTACAATAAGGATTTGCAACACCTATGCAAAATGTTCAATCTTGCCATAATCGTCATCATCATCCTTCACAAATTAGACGTTTGTAGAACTTTTTAGGCCCCATCCAACAACAGTTTAAGAGATCTGCCTGTCTTCCTCTTGGTGTGTAAGAGATCATGATTTGGGATCCTAATTATATTCATAATTAAAGATAGTAGTAATAGTAGATTACGAAAAAGCCTTTGATAAGGTTTTAAGAAATAAGTTATGGAATATATTGTACAAAGAAGGATATCCAACACATCTAGTGAAAACGGTTAAAAGCTTATACGAGACAAGAATATCAGTAAGAATAGGAAACAAGACGAGTGATACAATAATTGTAAATCAAGGTGTTAAACAAGGCTGCCCACTATCTCCAACATTATTCATATATATAATATATAAAGCCACAGAAGAATGGCAGAATAAAATAAGAACCGGCATAAATGTAGGCACGACATTATTGAAGTCCATGTTTTTTGCTGACGATAAGATCTTGATGGCAGAATCGGAGGATGACTTACAGGTGGCAGCTTATCAACTACAATTAATAATGGAAAAATATAATCTTAAAATTTCTAATCATAAAACAAAAACAATGGCCTTTGAAGGAGTTAATCACAGAAGATGTAAAATAGTTTTAAATCATGAAATCATAGAACAGGTGTCCTCATTTAACTATTTAGGCTGCAATATATCATACTTAAAAGAACAAGACGTCAAAAATAAAATTAGTAAATTTCAACAGATGTGTGGAACAATACGAAGGACCTTAAAAAATAAAACACAACGTTCAACACAACCAAAATTTTATTCAACGTTAGCTGTCCCTCACCTTTAAAAACAGCATAAAAGATAGCATTTCACTCCAATCATACTGATTTAAACTATCACTGACTACATTGTTATTTCATTCTTTAGACATCATCCTGATAGTGCTGTATTTTCAAAATTGTATCATAATAATCTCTTTCTATTATCTAATATTATTTGAAATCTATTAACATTCTATGTATTTTAGCTTAATTCTGCTACACAGTTTATTTCAGTGTTTAATTAATAGTTCATAGTATTTTGTTGTGTAATTCGTAAATAACTCTTGTACAGCTCGACCAAGTTAAGTCTGCGAGCCGAGAGGGGAAGTTGGAAGCATTCTGTAGTGAAAGGAGGCGGTAACGAGAGGAGACCAGTACAGTCTCATATGGCAGCAAAGTTTTTCCCACTGCGCTTCAGTTCATAGAGCGGTAACAATTTACGACGCTTTGAAATAGACTGTACTTCTACTTCAGCTTGACAGTGAGGTTTGGCGTTCTGATTGGCAAGCGTGGAGAAAGTTTCATGAGGGGGAAGGCTGGGAGACAGCGTAACTGTTGCCTTTATCTGAAGACAAGGACAACAAATGCGTGCGCTCCGTAATGTATTTTAAACGATGTGCACACGTTGAAATCTGAGCGTCAAGTGACCTATGTGGCAACTCTGTTTTGCCTCTACATTCCATCCTGTTATCCCCACTCGCAGACTTGACTTGGTCGAGCTGTATACATGTAACTCTCACCTAAATCAAATTGTTGAATTCTTTGTAAGTTCATGCATATGTATATACACTTTTTGCTGGTTGAGTGGAAGAGAAGGCCTTACGGCCTTAACTCTGCCAGCTAAAATAAATAATAATCATTATTATTATTATTATTATTATTATTATTATTATTATTATTATTATTATCCTATGGTTCAGAAAATTGGTCTATAAACCGAGCAACTAAAAAGAAAATTGAAACCAGTGAAATGAAATTCCTTCGAAGTGTTGTTGATCTCACTCTTTTAGATCATCAAAAGAACGAAAATATACAACTAAATATTTTTAATTTGACTGAGAAAATACAACAACAAAAACATAATTGGTACCAACATATAAGAAGAATGAATGACAACCGGTTACCTAAAGTAATACTGCACTATGAACCAAGAGGACACAGAAATGTTGGTAGACCAAGAACAAGATGGATAGACGACATAAACTTTGAAGACGGAACAGATCAATAGGCCTAATCCCTGTGGTTGATGATGATGATGATGAGGATGATGATGATGATTATGATGATGATGATGATGATGATGATGATGATCAGGCTTCGAGACTTTGGACCCGATACAATAAGTTTACTGTGCTTGTACTATAGGTTGTTGACTCGCTGTAGGTAGTGAAAGGTAGAGAGGTGTTGAGGTAACAACGTTGCTATTTAGAATAGAGTACAGTAGTATGGGGAAACGCACACATATGGACGTTCTGAAAGTAAATATACATTACACAATGACAATGTCAAAAGAATGCGAAAAGCATTTATTCTCCTGTCTTTTATAAGCATTTGTGTTTAATTATACACAATGTTAATGGTGAAAATAAACATGTAGCAATTTTAATGTCTTCATTTATCCTATTGGTCGTTTTTAGGAAGTGCAGTTACAGTACCGAATTTCAATGTCCTGCAAGATACAGTGTCTCAAACGTAAATCTTTTTCAATTGTCTACCAAACACAGTTTGTACTGTGAAAAGATGCACTCTACTGTACGTCGCATGACTTTATAGGATCGAAACGAAAAAACCTAACATCATTGCAGTCTCTAAGAGACAGTCCTTCATTCTTGGGTGACTCTATGTCCACTAATTTGCTGTTTATATTACACAATGTTCCATATCCATTATTTTTACATAAAATTGATTTCCACATCTGTTTTACACTTTCAGTAACCGGTGTACTTGGTGTCTCATTAATTCTCTGTGTCATTTCCTCAACTAATTTGAGGGCTTCCGGCATCTCTTGCTCTGACTTTTCTAACCGTGTAATAGTTTCAGACACAGTTTGAAAATAGGTTTGTATGAAAACCAAACTATTCATCAGAACCTTCAAATCCAGAGCATTTTCCTTTGCGTATTTGTTGGCATTCATTCTACAGTACCCCCACCCACTATACGCTTTACCACTATACTCAGTACGCCGTTATGCAGATTTCCCACTGACCTGCTCTATCGGGTCCGAAGTCCCGAAGCCTGATGATGATGATGATGATGATGATGATGATGATGAGTACAAGAAGAAGAAGAAGAAGAAGAAGACGGAGTAGGAAGAGGAGAAGCAATAAAAGAAAATGTGGTACAGATTTCTAGTTGCCGGTCATAGCCTGTGCGATAAGAAGTGATGCAAGCGAGTGGCTCGCCAGGAGGACGATCGTGTGTACGCCCCTTCACGGAGCAGAGCTGCTATCTCCTTCCAGCCGAATGGATCCCTTCTCGCCTGTCCAGCCGGCACAGTCATTGTTACAAGACTAGTGCAGTAATACAGTGACGTCACAGTGCATTGTGCTGACTGTGTAGTTCGAATTTGTGTAGTGCAGTGGTTAAATTGAGAGTGCTTCGTGATTGAAAGTGGAATTGTGTTATTTCCTGCTTTCTGACCGTCTGTCGACGTGAGTATTAAATTGTTTAATCAAATGTGAAATAGTTACCGCTTAGTTTTGCAGATCTATATAAAATTTCGTGCTTGGAATGACTGCTTTTACATAAAATACTGGTGTAGGTGTACACTTCACTCTGGTGAATTAGTCGGGAGGCGGACAGAGCGTACAGTGTTGCCACATGTAAGGAGTGAAGTCCCAAATTGTAAGGATATTTTATTCCTGTTGAGAATAAAAGTTTTTTTCAAAAGACTTCAAGAAATTTGTGATTTCTTAAAATTTAATTTAAATTTCGAAGCTTCGTGCTGGTTGGAAAAGACGTGGTTACACATTTTGTTAGTATACAGGGATCACCATAAGTAATTCCATTAATTTCAAGGGGTTATTCTTTGAGATATTTCAAACAAAAAGGTTTAATAAAATTTGCTCGTTTTTGCTTCCTTTTCGGCGAAAAAAATATTTTATATTAAACATTTCTTAGCGTGTTTTGAGAAAGCCAGTGTTTTAATTCCCAATAGGCTCAGTCAATTTAAGAGACCAGTGTATTATGATAATAAATGCTTGAAAGAATTTTAGTTTTGTCCTTTAAATGTAACATTAAAATTTCGTTGCAGAACGAAAAGTTACATTTGTTTGGATCAAATTTTTGCATACTTAGAGAACGAAACTAATTTTTTTAAATAATTTATTATCATAATACACTTACTTACTTACATATGGCTTTTAGAGAACCCGGAGGTTCATTGACGTCCTCACATAAGCGCGCCATCGGTCTCTATCCTGACCAAGATTAATCCAGTCTCTACCATCGTATCCCACCTCCCTCAAATCCATTTTTATATTATCCTCCATCTACGTCTCGGACACCCCAAAGGTCTTTTTCCGTCCGGCCTCTCAACTAACACTCTATATGCATTCCTTGATTCGCTCATACGTGCTACATACCCTGCCCATCTCAAACGTCTGGATTTAATGTTCCTAATTATGTCAGGTGAAGAATAAAATGCGTGCAGTTCTGCGTTGTGTAACTTCCTCCATTTACATGTAACTTAATCTCTTTTAGCTTCAAATATTTTCCTAAGCACCTTATTCTCGAACACTCTTAACCTCTGCTCCTCTCTTAAAGTGACAGTTCAAGTTTCACAACCATGCTGAACAACCGGCAATATAGGCTAATTGTTTTATAAATTCTAACTTTCAGTTTTTTGACAGCAGACTAGATGACAAAAGCTTCTCAACCGAATAATAACAGGCATTCCCCATATTTTTTCTGCGTTTAATTTCCTCCCGAGTGTCATTTATATTTTTTTACTGTTGCTCCAAAATATTTGAATTTTTCCACCTCTTCAAAGGATAAATTTTCAGTTTATATATTTCCATTTCGTACCACGTTCTAGTCACGAGACATAATCATATACTTGGTCTTTTCGGGATTTACTTCCAAACCTATTTCATTACCTACTTGCTTCAAATAAAATTCCCGTGTTTTCCCTAATAGTTTGTGGATTTTCTCCTAACATATTCACGTCATCCGCATAAACAAGTAGCTGATGTAACCCGTTCAATTCCAAACCCTCACTGTTTTTCTTGGACTTTCCTAATGGCATATTCTAGAGCAAAATTAAAAAGTAAAGGTGATAGTGCATCTCCTTGCTTTAGCCCGCAGTGAATTGGAAAAGTATCAGATAGAAACTGGCCTATACGGACTCTGCTATATGTTTGACTGAGACAAATTTTAATTAGTCGAACTAGCCGCGAAACCAGGTGGCTCGGGTTCGATTCCCGGTGGAGGCAAGTTACCAGGTTGAGATTTTTTCCGGGGTTTTCCCTCAACCCAATATGAGCAAATGCTGGGTAACTTTCGGTGTTGGACCCCGGACTCATTTCACCGGTATTATCACCTTCATCTCATTCAGACATTAAATAACCTAAGTTGTTGATAAAGCGTCGTAAAAACAACCTGCTACTACTGCAATTGTTTGATCAGAATTCTTAGGCTAGATTCCAAGATAAAATTTACAAATATACAAGAATTTCTCATATAATTTAGCACAATAATGAGTTTTTCCAATTTCGATTCCTGCCTGAATACCTTTCTTGCTTTGAAAAAATGTGGATTTACCCCATTTCATCAATATCCGCTCTATTTGATCAAAAGTCTTGAACTAGTTTTCAAGATAACATTTACAATATTACAAGAATTGCACGTTTAATTACTTACTGGCTTTTAAGGGACCAGGAGGTTCATTGCCGCCCTCACATAAGCCCGCCATTGGTCCCTATCCTGAGCAAGATTAATCCAGTCTCTATCATCATATCCCACCTCCCTTAAATCCATTTTAATATTATCTTCCCATCTACGTCTCGGCCTCACCATACATCTTTTTCCCTCCGGTCTCCCAACTAACACTCTATATGCATTTCTGGATTCGCCCATACGTGCTACATGTCCTGCCCATCTCAAACGTCCGGATTTTATGGTCCTAATTATGTCAGGTGAAGTAAACAATGCGTGCAGCTCTGCGTTGTGTAACTTTCTACATTCTCCTGTAACTTCATGCCTCTTAGCCCCAAATATTTTCCTAAGAACCTTATTCTCAGACACCCTTAATCTCTGTTCCTCTCTCAAAGTGAGAGTCCAAGTTTCGCAACCATACTGAACAACCGGTAATATAACAGTTTTATAAATTCTAACTTTCAGATATTTTGACAGAAGACCAGATGACAAAAGCTTCTCAACCGAATAATAACAGGCATTTCCCATATTTATTCTGCGTTTAATTTCCTCCCGAGTGTCATTTATATTTGTTACTGTTGCTCCAAGATATTTGAATTTTTCCACCTCTTCGAAGGATAAATCTCCAATTTTTATAGTTCCATTTCGTACAATATTCTGGTCACGAGACATAATCATATACTTAGTCTTTTCGAGATTTACTTCCAACCCTATCGCTTTACTTGCTTCAATTAGAATTTCCGCGTTTTCCCTAATCGTTTGTGGATTTTCTCCTAACATATTCACGTCATCCGCATAGACAAGAAGCTGATGTAACCCGTTCAATTCCAAACCCTCTCTGTTATCCTGAAATTTCCTAATGGCATATTCTAGAGCAAAGTTAAAAAGTAAAGGTGATAGTGCATCTCCTTGCTTTAGCCCACAGTGAATTGGAAAAGCATCAGATAGAAACTGGCCTATACGGACTCTGCGGCTCGTTTAATATAATCTGATATAGTTAACCATTTTCTGTCGAAATATCTTGTTTGAATGCTTCTGCGGACAACATAGGAGATGTATTTTCTACCCACAGATGTGCTGAATCGTGAGTGTGCGTGTGGTTTCCCCGAAGCATTTCCGTTCTGTGGTTAGGAAAATGTAGCGATTTCAGAATAAGGAAGGAAGTAGTGTAATTCATAAATTTATATGATATTCGTAACACAAAACAACCTAATCCTCTTGCTTCCCTACAATCCTTGTGTCTCTTGTTACTTCCTCCATTGTGGTGATTTATTTAGTTACGAAACGTAATGGTTGGCACTAGAGTTGAGTCGACTCGTGAACGAATCGTTCATTCGAACGACTAATAATAAAGAATCGTAAGGATCGATTGGTGGTATCAACGAATCTTCGTTCAAAAGAATCGTAACAAATCGTCATTCAAAAGAATAGTAACGAATTGACATGGTAACGTAACCCACGATTCTATTTACTTGTTTGATGTAACCTGTCAACGGAAATTTCCGAACCGTGCCGAATGCTTCCGAGCGAGAGTGAAATCAAAATACTGCATTTGTTAAGTTTGAAAAATAATGAACAGGAACCTGAAATTTGCATAGTTAAATAGCGATGTAATGCAAAAAATGTACTTCATAATAAGGTTCAGTTGATAAATTATAATTTAGAAACACTATCTTGGGTAATTTTGTAGACTAATGGAGGTCATGCTGAATGGTTCCAGCCAATGCACAGTGTTTCCAAGAGGCTCAAAAGCTGGCCAAAAATGATTTTTTCACTTTTAATTTTATGGTGTTTGCAATGTACCCCAACTATCTCCAAGGTCTGGCGGTCATAAAACAGCCACCCTCGTAGCAGGTCTAATTCTACGCAGTTGTATTCGAACCTTTGAAAGTAGTGCATGAAGTGTCATTTTTGCTCCGTTGCGATTGTGTGTTTTTCAATCAGAATTTCAATTATTATTTTTTGTACTTCTGTGGTTGATTTTCAGGTAAATATTATTATGGATTGTTAGAGTTATGTTTCTCAAATAAGAATACGTTATAATTATAATGATTAAGTATATTATGCTTCGCTGAGGAATCATAATCATATTATGTAAAATTTTATTTTGTGATTCCTTATGTTCGGTATTTATGCAGACCAGCAAAAATTGCCTCACGTTGCCCCATGTTATTTCCTTGACCAACGTGTAGCCTGACATGTTTACTTGATGATCTTGAAAGGTAAAATTGCCCATATTTGCCCCTTTTGATAAAATTGAGATAAATATATGTATTGGCGTATTTCAAATTAATCGTCTAAAATACGAATATTCTCAGTATCAGTTAATTTCTTCTCTACAGCAAAACTATGTTCAATTTGGCTATCAAGTAGTTATAAAAGTAAAAAATAACAAATTTTTAGTCACTTATTTTGGTTTCAGAATTGAGTACCGTTGCAAAAGGAAAGAATTGTTTGATACTTTACAGAAGCAAAAAAGTGGTCGTAAAAACAGAAAGACGTAGTATTGCAGTTTCTTATTACAAAAATCGGTCTAGAAGTCTCCCATGATCAAATTAAATTGTTAGAAAGACATGTTTCTCGTTTTTGCATTAATTTGTTTCGCAGATTCGATAAATGTAACAGGATGAATGATAGATTAAAAAAAAAGAGCAGTGGTTAGATAAAGAGTTTGTATGTGATTTAAATGCTATAAAACCTACTCTACAGAAAAGAGGAGGACCACAGGCAAAATTTGGGGAGAGCAGTAGTAGGTCTAAGCGTAGAAAAACTCAGAATGTAAGAAAACCTGCAGAGATTGCGAAAAATTTACATTCGCTGCAAAAATAAAGTAAGTGCAGAAATAACCGGCATTGACAGGAATCTCATCCACAGATGTGGAATTATACTTAAAACCATATTCTGTGGATCTGAAATAAACACAAATGAATTTGGAAAATATGCAACTGAGACTGCCAGATAATTTGCCTCACTGTACTCTTGGTATCCCATGCCTGTCACTGTACATAAAATACACATTCATGGTTCGACTATTATTTCCGAGGCATTACTTCCAATTGAATGGTGAATTTACAAAACGACTCATGTCCCTAGAAGTAGTTTTGAGAAAATTAAAGAAAACTGTTTTTGACTTCGCTGAACCATATATTGTTACAATATAATTTTCTATATGTAAGAGAAAAATTTTTAGTATAAAAATTCATACTTTTGTACTCTTCTTCAGGTTGTAAAAAATTTAATTATCTTCAGGACTTAAGTTGTTCTGCAAATTAACTTCAATTCTGCATCATAATTATTAGGTTATTGACACAATAACATGTTTAACTAAATGTATTTAGCCTATACCAAAATCATAAAATAACCTTATTGCAATTGTTAAACAACATTATTTTTGAATAATTTTTTAATCACAAGAGCACAGACCTCTAATGGAGAAAAGTATGATGTTGAAGAAATGTTTCTGAGCACTTATTGCCATTAAGAATTTGATTAGTGTGCTGTTCTTATTTTGTCCCGGATAGTTCTTTAATATACTGGATGTGACATAGTTATCGAAGTAGTGTGCAGGAGAAAATTACATACCTCATTAAGACGTTTCTTGGCTTGTCCCTTATGGTAGACACAAAAGGACATTTCACTAGTTTTCATGCTGTGCACAGAGAAAACTGAGACGGTGAGCTGGCGATAGTAGTACGTATCCTGAACTAGTGTTAGGCAAGCATACATTTTTCATGTAACAGCAAGAAAATCGTCTCTCTCTAGATACTTAACTTGGCTCCATTTTGCAATACATTTTACTTCAGCTACAAGTTTAGCACGATTACTGAACATATTGCTTTTCATTTTCATGCTCTGTTTTTCAAAAGTAATAAATTTTCTCAACTGAAGAATTACCAATGACAACAGACAAAAAACATGTTGTCAGCTGATTGTATAATTAAAATTACATATTATGTAAGTTTCTTTAGTACTTGACAGGCAAAACAACTTAAGTCCAGGACAAAATTCCTTTTACCCCTTAACCAAACATTCTGCTGCTAAGGAAAACTATATAAAAGTCGTGGATTAAAGTCATTCTGTTACTAAACTATGACCCTTGCACACAGTAACATAATCATGCTCTCAACTCAAAACTCCCAAAGTGTGGACTTAAGTCGTTTTGCAAATTTACCATTCAATTGGACAAATGTCGGAAGAAGCACAAGAAGCAAGGTACCTTAAGCAATTTCGTGAACAGTATGCCAGAAAGATTTCAAGAGAGGCCACTAATCGGGATGTATTCAATCGACTCCTTGCCACCTCTAATCCTTTTATAAAATCCTTCCGCCAAGAGAGCCGAACAAAATAGAAGAAAAGGATACTACTGTACATGTGGAAGTCATAAACCTATTGAGTTCTGAAACAAACAAGGGACGGCTCAGGCCTACTGCAAGCGCAGTCACAACTTTCGGAGGGGAGGACAGTACCAATAGTAGTAACAGTGATCAATGAACATTCTTTACCCTACTAAAGTGCTAAAAGTGTTTCTGAATCTGTATTGTGTACGTGCTCACTTAGAATTTATTATTTATTAAGTGCCTCCGTATTAAATATAATAAACAGTGTAGTTATTTTAACGTGTAACAACCATTAAAAAGTTACTATTAAACAGTCATGAACATAATCGTAAAATGATTGTAATACTTAATGCACAGATTAATTCAATGAATACTAATAATATCTATAAAGTGTTAAATTAAGCGCCTTTATTATGGAGAAAAAAACTGGGTCTACAACTTCACTGTTCAAGTATACCCAGCGGAACGCGAGCCATCAGTTGAGAAACATTGTCCTAAGATAAGCCAGTAGATCTGATATATTGTTAATATGATATTATCTTTCAGTTGGTACCAAAAATTGGTAAAAAAAAAGTGTTAAAGTGGCTTTTAGTATTTTTGGCCAGCTTTTATGCCTCTAGGAAACACTGTGCAATGAGAAAGAGACGATCCAATGTCTCTCCTCTTATGTCATCTATGCGAGAGATGTAGAACGTGGTTTGCAAAGGAAAGTGTTCTGAGAGTCGTTCGTTGACGATTCAAAAGAATGGTTGGAATCGCAGACTGGGAAGAATCGTGAACTCGTTGACGATTCAAAAGACTAGTTGGAATCGCAGACTGAGAAGAAAAGTGAACGAATCGTTAGAATCGATTCGTAATGTATGATTCAATCGTTGCAATCGACTACTGAAAAAGAATCGTATTGCCCAACTCTAGTTGGCACATCTCATACTTCACCGGTTCACGGATCTGAAGATGGACTGTACTGTCCATTCCATACGTGTTCATTGTAGCCAAATATTGGTGAAAAAAATAAGATCCTTCGTGTATAAAATATAGGTAGATTGCAAAATTAGATCATCATCATCTCCTTCATAGATTAGATCGTTACTGATCTGTTCCGGCTTCAAAGTATAGTTGATCACTCCATCTTTTGGTTGGTCGTCCGAGACTTCTGTGACCTTGAGGCTTATAATTTAGGATCATACTGGGCAGCCTTTCTTCATTCATTCTGCTGGCTTGTTCAAACCATTTATTTCTATATTCTTCTATTTTTGTTACTATGCTGACTATTTGTAGTTCTTTGCGGATATCTTCATTCCTTTTCTTGTCCAAAAGACTATATCCTGCTACATATCGAAGAAATCTCATTTCTGCTGCTTCCACTCTTCTTATCATGCTTTTATTAAGGGTCCAGCATTCCGAGCCATACATCAATACAGGCAAAGCTAAAACGTTATAGAACTTGAGTAGAGTTTCTCTTCTGGTTTTCCTTCCTAGTGTTCTCTTAATTGTACCACAAATATGTTGGAACAGATTTAATTTTCTGTTAATGTCCTTTGTCCTAAAGACACCAAAATAGTTAAAATCAGTTACCTGTTCTATTAAAAGATTATTCACTACTATTTTGGCTCTTACTATATTCTTCCCATGGAACGCCATTACTTTGGTTTTACTTGGCGATATCTGTAGGTTATATTCAGCAGCAACTCTTTCTAATTGAAAAATGGCTCTCTGTAAATTGGATCGAAATCTAAATATGCCTCTAAAAATATACGAATTCGTAAAAACAAAAATTACTTACGGCTCTTAAGGAACACGAAAGTTCATTGCCGTCCTCACATAAGCCTGCCATCAGTCCCTTTCCTGAGGAAGATGAATCCAGCCTCTAACTTCATATCCCAGCTCCCTCAAATTTATTTTTATATTATCCTCCCATCTGCGTCTCGGTCTCCCCAAAGGTATTTTTTTCCTCCTGCCTCCCAACTAACATCTATATGCATTTCTGGATTCGCCCATATATCCTACATGCCCCGCCCATCTCAAACGTCTGGATTTAATGTTTCTAATTATGTCAGGTGAAGAATACAATGCGTGCAGTTTTGCGTTGTGTAACTTTCTCCTTCGTGTATAAAATATAGGTAGATTGCAAAATTGGATCGAAATCTAAATATGTCTCTAAAAATATACGAATTCGTAAAAACAAAAATTACTTACGGCTTTTAAGGAACACGGAGGTTCATTGCCGTCCTCACATAAGCCTGCCATCGGTCCCTTTCCTGAGGAAGATTAATCCAGCCTCTACCATCATATCAAACCTCCCTCAAATTAATTTTTATATTATCCTCCCATCTGCGTCTCGGTCTCCCCAAAGGTCTTTTTTCCCTCCGGCCTCCCAACTAACACTCTATATGCATTTCTGGATTTGCCCATATGTCCTACATGCCCTGCCCATCTCAAACGTCCGGATTTAATGTTTCTAATTATGTCAAGTGAACAATAAGTTACAATGCGTGCAGTTCTGCGTTGTGTAACTTTCTCCTTCGTGTATAAAATATAGGTAGATTGCAAAATTGGATCGAAATCTAAATATGCCTCTAAAAATACACGAATTCGTAAAAACAAAAATTACTTACGGCTTTTAAGGAACACGGAGGTTCATTGCCGCCCTCACATAAGCCTGCCATCGGTCCGTATACTGAGAAAGATTAATCCAGTCTCTACCATCATATCCCACCTCCCTCAAATCCATTTTAATACTACCCTCCCATCTGCGTCTCGGTCTGCCCAAAGGTCTTTTTTCCCTTCCGCCTCCCAACTAACACTCTATATGCATTTCTGGATTCGTCCATCTCAAACGTCTGGATTTAATGTTTCTAATTATGTCAGGTGAACAATAAGTTACAATGCGTGCAGTTCTGCGTCGTGCAACTTTCTCCATTCTCCTGTAACATCATCACTCTTAGCCCTAAATATTTTACTAAGAACCTTATTCTCAAACACCCTTAACCTCTGTTCTTCTCTCAAAGTGAGAGTCCAAGTTTCACAACCATAAAGAACAACCGGTAATATAACTGTTTTATAAATTCTAACTTTCAGGTTTTTTGAGAGCAGACTGGATGATAAAAGCTTTTCAACTGAATAATAACAGGCATTTCCGATATATTTATTCTGCGTTTAATTTCCTCCCGAGTGTCATTTATATTTTTTATTGTTGCTCCAAGAAATTTGAATTTTTCCATCTCTTCAAAGGCTAAATTTCCAATTTTTATATTTCCATTTCGTACAATATTCTGGTCACGAGACATAATGATACAGTAGCCTATACTTTATCTTTTCGGGATTTACTTCCAAACCTATCTCTTTACTTGCTTCAAGTATAATTCCCTTGTTTTCCCTATTAGTTTGTGGATTTTAAACATACAGTATTTACCTCATCAACATAGACAAGCAGCTGATGTAACCCGTTCAATTCCAAACCCTGTTTGTTATCCTGGATTACACATACGAAAATAGGCTTAATGCTGAAATAAACTATTACCATCTTAAACATACTATAATTATCACGATTAAATCACTATTTTGTGCTGACTTTATCACAATTCATCAGGATCAATCTGCACTGTTATAGTGACGGTGAACATAATATCGAGACGTAGGCCTAAGCATTATTGCTTATACACTTGAAATAAAATATATATATATATATATATATATATATATATATATATTTAACATATAATTCTCTAGTCTTGCATGCACATTTGAATTATTTATTTATTTATTTATTTATTTATTTATTTATTTAATCTGGTAGTCAGACTCTTAAAAATTAATAAAAAACTAGACCTTGGCGAGATAGTTTATATGAAATATTCTTTATTTCAAGCTATAAGTATCTACAGGGACGTCATTTTATTTTTACTAACATTTTTAATATTAACCTGGTTATACTTTTGAATTAACGGTTGACAACCGGAAACACGTTTGCTACCAGCTTCCACGACTGGAGTTCGATGATACTGGCGTAAAATACAAACAAATCACTTTAATAATAATGATAATAATAATAATAATAATAATAATAATAATAATAATAATAATTTATTTATTTAATCTGGCAGAGCTAAGGCCAGTAGGCCTTCTCTTCCGCCCAGCCAGACTCTAATTCTAATTAAATACATTTGCTTACATAGTTATTACATTAATATCTAGACCATAAAACAACATGAAAGTAAATAATGAAAACTGGATAACTAATGTTAGCGTGACAATAATAAACATTGGTAAGAAATAATAATAATAATAATAATAATAATAATAATAATAATAATAGTAATAATAATAATAATAATAATAATAATAATGTGATAATTTAGATATTTATCTGTGATATATATAACCATTAAACATTGAGAAACCTGAAAGAGCTGTTATTGTTAACAAGAATTGTTAGAAAAATATCTCGTTAGCCTATTCTTAAATTGGTTTGATATCTGACAGTCCCTGACATTACTCGGTAGGGAATTCCAAAGTCGAGGAACAGCCACAGTGAAAGAAGATGAATATGAGGATGTTCGGTGGGAGGGAATGGATAATATTGATGAGTGTTGTGATCGTGTGTCTAGGTTATGATGGGTGGATAAATTTTGAAAACGAGACGCAAGATAGACATGAGTGGAGAAATGCAAAATGTGAAAGAGAAGGGAAAGACAGTGGATTTTCCTACGATCTTCTAGACGGAGCCAGGACAACATTTCGAGGGATGGTGTTACGTGATCAGCCCGGCGAATATTGCAGACGAAACGGACGCACATATTATGAACACGTTGTAGTCTCTGCGCCGAAGTAACGCTTAGGTCAGTAAGCAGAATATCACAGTAATCGAAGTGGGGCATCACGAGTGTTTGCATTAACATTTTTTTCATGGAAAAGGGTAGAAAATTCTTCAATCGTCTAAAGGAGTGGATTAATGAGAATACTTTTTTGCAGGTTTCTGCAACTTGAATGTTCCAATTTAAACTTTTATCCATATAAATACCTAGATTCTTTACTGATTCACTGAACGGAATTTCGGTGCCGTGTATTGTAATCGGGGACAAATTTGGTATGGTAATAGCGCTTAACAAACGTGAATGGCCCACAATGATTGACTGTGACTTTACTAGGTATAGGAGGGAAGAAAAGTAGTTCATCCATTTACGTAATCTAGGAAATATAGCGATTTTGAGTTTGATAATTTTCATTAGGTTTTTGTTTAATCAAAATACAGCACAGTATTAACAATGAGTGTTTTTACTCAAGAACTGAGCTAGCCATTCTGACGTATTCATTGTGCAGTGTATATTATACTGTCTACAGCACATTAGCGTACAATATAGAGAATGAAGTATAATTGAAAAATAATCATAATATGGATATTTAAACACATTTTTTAAAATGGTGGCCGTTCATTTGTTACAGGCTTCGGTTATTTTGTGCATATTATCGCACTATAGACTATTGCATCTAATTCCAATTACCAGTTTCGTCCTTCGTACTAGAAACTCATGTTGAAATAATTCTGTTCCTGCTCTATAAAAGAGTATCTTACGTACTGTAAATTCAATCTTCACTTCTGCCTGATCCGAAAAGATAAAATTACTCAGACATGCTATCTACTGTCCGTCCAAGTGGTTATGCCGCAGGGTCGTAGAAAGGGAGGAAATCACGTGACAGTTAATTATTTAACGAGGCCCTTATATTTAAGCTATTTTAAACAGTTGTGTAATATTACGTAGACGTCCAATTAATGTTTTCAGAAAACAGCTAAGACAGCCCAGCCACTTGTCTTTACAGAGAGGCGAGCAGAATCGGGTGGGGAAAACCGAGATACGACGTAGGCAAACGGACGACAGTACCTGTGCGGAAATATGATCCAATATTAAAAGCTCTTTTGTCACTGGAAAACGCGAACATATTTCTGAAACATACTCTACTCACTAATTCAGTACTGCTTACTATAACTGTAAGGCGACTTTGACTGCATACGCGGTCTTGGATCTGTGTGGAGGACGGTTGTAAGTTTACTAGTAGACGGGGTGGGAGTGAAGTACATTAAAAAACTCGGGTACAATAAAAATTGAAGTAAAAATAAAATGATGTCCCTGTATTCAATTTATATGGCTATGCATCATTCTAAATACAGTATGTTAGATATAATCATAAAATTGATAAGTACAAATAGTTAACACTGCACGTCTTGTGGAAAGAACATACTTATCGATAACACTTTTAACACAGCTGCGTGACCTTGATTTGAATGCTCTGGCCTCATTGGCTGTGAGCCGGCCCTCGTGTGGGGGAAACCCCGCCAAGCCAAATACAGTCATTCGTCTCACAGGTCTATAGTTCCGCCGCTGTTAATTTCTAAGGTTGAGGTCATGTCAATGTGCTATAAAAATATAAATTTGTTTTCGCGATGAATAGCAGTTTCTGTTAGAATGGATTTGTGATTTTATTATCTTATTATTTATTTTTACTGAACTTGGTTACAGCGTCATCGAAGGGAGTAAAGAAGTGATGTCGACAGAAAGAAGTGTCGTTTTATGAAAAAGTAAATCAATGTAATGAATAAAATGGAAAGAACTAATGTATTGACGATAGACGTAATTTTTGCACTACTATAATTTAATTCTGCTACAAATAAAAAAAAAACACTTTAGACCATTCTTTTTTTATTATCCTGGAAACAAAATTACTGTACTATAATTTAACATTAGGCGGCTAGCCTGAAGTTTTTACGGAGACAGTGTTGCTTCCAAAACCGAAGAAAAGTAATGCCAAGAAAAATAACGAGTTCAGGACTATCAGCCTGACATCACACTTGGCGAAGATTTTCTGCAAATACTGAATCGACGTTTATATTCTAAGATGGAAGAACAGTTGGAAAAAAAGCAGTTTGGCTTCAAGAAGAGAAAAGATGCAAGAAATGCAATTGGACTGCTACGAAAAACAGGCGAAATATACTCAGAGAAGAATAAAGAAATGTAGGCTAGATAGTATTTGCTGACACAGAAAAGGTGTTTCACAGAGTGGATTTGAATAAACTGATGGGGATCCTAAGAAAATTGGCGTGGATTGGAAAGAGAGGAGGCTGTTCAGTAACCTTTATATGAAACAACGAGACAAAGTCAGGATAGGAGAAGAAATGCCATAAAGAAGGGGAATAGGGTGAGGAATAATCAAGGATGCCCTTTATCACCTACCCTGTTCAACATCTACTTGGAGGATTTAGTGAAGAACTGTTTTCAAAACATGAGAGGAGTGATAGTAGGAGAAAGAAGAATAAGATGCGTAAGATTTGCTGATGATATGGCGTTGTTAGCGTGGAGACTAAAAGAAAGTGAGAAAATAAGAAGTAAATTTCTTGTGTTTTCAGAAGAACTTCGATTCCTCTGAAAGCAACTTTCCACACAAACTTAAATCAAATTATCTTCATCAGTAAACAATCCAATTTATTTAAAACACATTCAATAAACAACTCCTACATTGGAAGTTAGTGTTAATTTTGATACTATGTTTGTAGAATATAATGTCTTAAAAACATACCGCCAAGCGTTTTAGAAGGAGAAGGGGCAATAAGAGCATGGGCTTGAAGTGGGTGGTGGTCCACGTTCCCAGTTTTTCCGAACGAAATCGGTATAGCCTACCAGAAATTAAAGTAATTACACAATTTGTATCATATGATTTTTAATCGCTTTCTGCAGAGCAGTGTTCGCGTGTTTTTAAGGCCGTTTTCCCCTACGTAAGAAACACTAAAATACGAAGGAAACACAGTACACTGAGCACTATAGTCGTCAACTATCACGACTACAACCATCGACCAAGAACCATCATGACCTATCACCAACCATCAACTGCCGTCACAATTACGCCACCAATCATCACCTGTCATATCTACCACCATCACCATCAGCAACCACTATCCACCACGACTACTATCACCAACAATCGCTATTCGCTAAGACTACCACCTTTAGCCACCACTATCCGTCACGACTATGTACCACATCAAATCATAACTGTCCATCATGAATACCATCTCCAATCACCGCCATCCGTCATGACTATCACCTTCAGCCACCATCCGTCACGGCTAACACTACCAACCACCACCATCTGTCACGACTACCACATCCAACCATAACAGTCCGTCATGACTACCACCTCCACCGCCATCCGTCATGACTATCACTTTCAGCCACCATCCGTCACGACTAACACTACCAACCACCACCATCCGTCACGAGTACCACCACGAATCAACACCATCCATCACGACTACCACTTCCAACCATCACCATCCGTCACGACTACCACTTCCAACCAACACCATCCGTCACGACTACCACTTCCAACTAACACCATTCGTCACGAGTACCACCACGAATCAACACCATCCGTCACGACTACCACTTCCAACCATCACCATCCGTCACAAGTACCACCACGAATCAACACCATCCGTCACGACTATCACTTCCAACTACCATCATCCGTCACGAATACTGCAACGAATCAACACCATCCTGCGCGACTACAACTTCCAACCATCACCATCCGTCACGAGTACCACCACGAATCAACACCATCCGTCACGACTACTACTTCCAACTACCACCATCCGTCACGACTACTACTTCCAACTACCACCATCCGTCACGAGTACCATCACGAATCAACAACATCCGTCACGACTACCACTTCCAACAACCACCATCCGTCACGACTAACACTACCAACCACCACCATTCGTCACGAGTACCACCACAAATCAACACCATCCGTCACGAGTACCACCACGACTCAACACCATCCGTCACGACTACCACTTCCAACCATCACCATCCGTCACGAGTACCACCACAAATCAACACCATCCGTCACGACTACCACTTCCAACCATCATCATCCGTCACGAGTACCACCACGAATCAACACCATCCGTCACGACTACCACTTCCAACCATCACCATCCGTCACGAGTACCACCACAAATCAACACCATCCGTCACGATTACCACTTCCAACCATCATCATCCGTCACGAGTACCACCACGAATCAACACCATCCGTCACGACTACCACTTCCAACTACCACCATCCGTCACGAATATCGCAACGAATCAACACCATCCTGCGCGACTACCACTTTCAACAACTACCATCCGTCATGAGTACCATCAGTCGGCCTCGGTAGCGTAGTCGGTATAGCGCTGACCTTCTGTGCTCGAGGTTGCGGGTTCGATCCCGGGCCAGGTCAATGGCATTTAAGTGTGTGTAAATGCTACAGGCTCATGTTAGATTTACTGGCATGTAAAAGAATTACTGCGAGACAAAATTCCGGTACATCGGCGACGCTGATATAACCTCTGCAGTTGCGAGAGTCGTTAAATAAACCATAATTTAATTTAACACGAATCAACACCATCCGTCACGACTACCATTTCCAACTATCACCATCCGTCACGACTAACGACACAAATCAACACCATCCGTTACGACTATCAACAGGAATCAACACCATCCGTTACGACTACCGTCACTAAGCATCACCCTACGTCACGAGTATCACCATCACCTCCAATATTATTATTCATAATCGTTACTACTATTACGGTTTTAACGGAGGATCTGTGTGAATAGTCACGGACGAAATTTATAGCGGAGGAATTCTAGGAAACAAAAATAAATGGAGTAGGCATGTTTCAATTCTAAAGGAAGAAGGGGCGAGTTCGACGGGAAGCATGGAAAGCCACACACGAGTAAGATAGTAATGTGTGATGTCTCGGAAGTCATGGATGTGTTTAAACCATTGTAATAATAAAATGTCCATAGTAATAGATTTTGGTAGTTAGTCTAATTTGTGATGAGACAGAAAATATAAAGTATGATAACTTTAAATATTTCTACATATGGAAAATTTTAGTAGAAGTAACAATATTTTTAACAAGCAGGACGTTAAATGTACAGTAGTTTACACATTCGAAACTCTGTATTTAGAAATGTGTAAGTAATATTATTTGAAACACAAATGTTCTCTTCCATGTTGGATAGTGAAACTAAATATCTGAGTCCAATTTTATTTTCCAGTTGGGTAGCGTGATGGCTGTACGTAGATTCGTTTGCAATTGTTTCCAAAAAAGAGTGAAAAACTTTTAAACGGCGATGTAATCTGCATGTGCACATGGTGGCTTTAAGCAATTCGCGTGTTGTGCATGGATCACGTAAGCTAATGAGATCATGCTTTCAAAAGGCATTCTACCGCTGCATGCATGATCGCATTCATCACTCACATGTAATGCAGAGGCCTTCGGAATTTCGATGTAGCTGTAGATTTTAAATGCTTCTGGTCGAAGAGTGAATGGCATTACACCATAAATTATTATAGGCCTATGCACGTTGGCATCATTAGCGCCTTGTTTTTTTTTTTTTTTTTTGCGTTAAAGACGAAATGTGGCAGAGGTACACCAGGAAGTAAGTTTATATCCAGTTTTTATCATTACCTAATTTATGACAGAAAATATATTGAGAATTTTCGCGAAAAAAAAAACAATTTCTACGAAAAACCTTCAATTCTACCATAAAAAAAAGGCTCTTTCAAGATCAGACTTAGACAAATTACACTGAACAAGAAGAATTTTGCTCCGACTTAAAACAATGTGTCCCTTATGGTTTGGTGTGTGTTGAATCCGAAAATACATCTCTTTATTCTGAAGTTACATCTGTCTTACCTATTCATTGCACCAAGATTTAACATTCAGCTTTTCCTAACTGCTTTGTTGATTATGGCCGGTTTAGATGGCCACGAAATCGTGATAGTGAATAAAACAGGCTGTTTCGTAATGGTTCTGAGTTTAGACGGTCTTGAAATCGTGATCTTATAACCTCTCCAACTTGAAATATGTGTTTAAAATAAATTTGTGCTATCTTAGAAAAAACAATTTATGATACACATTCAATCGGCAACGCCTTGTTTCACAAGGCTGACGCTTTATCCAACTAAGCCACACCGGATTCCAGTTCCGAATCCCCTCAGTTTAATTTTTCCCTTTGGTGGCCTACCCTCATGTACTGTGTCACAGAATATGTGACAATGGCACAATGTCCAATGTACTATGTATAGAGGTGCACTCATTACGAGTGACTAAGTGGCCGGGATCCGACGGGATGAGTGCCGCCTTGAATCACTAAGTTATTACTTACGCCAGAGGTCTGCATCGGACGTTTTCGCTCGAGCGCCAAGTAGTTCATAGTATAATCCGATAGGCAGCGCACATGCATGATGGGTAAAATTGTCACGAGCGATAAATCCTCGAACGGTATAAGCCGAGCGTTAGACATTCGTTCTTGTTACAGTGATGAACTGTGTAGTACCATCATAGATGTTTATCATTTCAAAACTTTGCAGTGTTTAACTAACCTCTCCATAGTACAACTACAAAACTTGCTTTAAAATGTAATATAAATGTTGTAGGTAGATGTTCCCCCCCCCCCCCCACACACACAGGAGTGATTTTATTTTTGCCATATCTGATAGATGTTATTGGATGTAAATGTAATTATTATAAACGGAGAACACAATCACGATAATGCAAGAACAGAATCAAGTTTTCTAGTAATAATAATAATAATAATAATAATAATAATAATAATAGTCTCTAATAATTAGTGTATCAATCTTTGCGTCTGTAATAGTTGTGCAGCATGATTATTCGTTTTATTATATTTTCTGTGACTTTACCTCTGTACTAATATTGTTATTAATCTACTGCTATATCAATAATATTTTGTAAAACGTTTCTACATCGTCGCAGTATATAGGCGGAACACTATGTATGGACCTATCATATTATATATGTGGCAAATCAAATATTGAATAATTATTATAATTAGCAATAATAACTGTATATCGAAGTTTTTCATACTATTTTATTTAGAACTCCATGTTCCTGTTTTGATACGTTCCATTAGACTGTTCCACTAAAGGTTTGTCATAAACGCAGAAAATAAAGCCTTGTTTTTACCGTGTGAGCAAAACATATGTGTATCTTATCCGTCGCCTTCCATACAAGATAAGACATGTCGGTGAGATGACCTTGTACTGTGATTCTATTTATTACGAGCGTATCACTACCGATCTTATCTCGCTCCAGGGTGCGACACTCGACCGAGTTCAAGCGAGCGATTCAACTCCAATGCAGCACTCTGACTTACGCATATCATATTATTATGATGTGCCTTATTTCCGTGCAGAAATTCTGCGTTACCATATGATAAAGGATGAGAGAGAATTTTTCTCTGTTCTATTCATCCTTCATCATATGGTACCGCATGATTACTGCACGGAAATATCATATGTACTTCGGTACATCATAATAATATTAAACCTTTATTAAAAATATTGTGTGTGTGAAAGACTGTCAGAGGAATGAGGAGTTCGTAAGTAGAGTGGGGAGAGAAGTAAACGAAAAGTGTGGAAGAATTAGCCTACCACTACATATCTCGAAATGCTCCAATTTCTCCCACACCTCCTACCATTGGCTGTACAGCGTTGTTCTACTATGCCCGCATTTATTTGTATATTTGATTAGCTTCTGTAGTTGAAAGAAACGTTAATTAAAACTGTACGTAACAAAAGAAAGAAAATTAAGCTCTTTTTGTGTACGCCACGAAGGCGTCTGAAGGGAAATACTGTAGAGGTAGCCTCGAATATTTTATAACGCCGTCACTAGAGACGTGCCCTGTAAACACTGTGTGTTGTTTTTCTATCCTAATGGAATGAGTCCCAGCTGAACGACCCCACAATCTTTATAGGGAAAGAACAATTTCTCGTTTCTCTCAAGGATTGCGACCTACCTCTTGCTGTATGCAAAACAGATTGTGATGCTGAGATTAGTTTAGTCTACATTAGCACGTATTTCATCTGCGAACGACTTCCTCTGTGAGATTAAAATTGTCGAGTGCTTAATAAGTTAGGAGCTGTATCAGATGTGGAGTAACCACATTTTTTAATTACCATTTTTCTTTACAGCTGTTGAATCTGCAACAGTAGGAAGCAAGCTGTGATTAGTTTCTTAACAGCGTCTTGTTCATTTCCGCCCGTAGTGTAAGCAAGGGACAAGACGCATCTTCAGCTATGTGTAATTAGAATTAGCCACGAAATCCCGTGAAGGGCAAGGGCCTCCTGACTATGCAGGGTGGCTTGTCAAACAGTTCCCGGTTAGCCACTCCGGGAATGATGGTCACTTTTGTAATGTCATATCTGAAGGGTCCACTGTTCACTAGTCACTGTTTAGGTTGCAAGTCACTTTGTGATTACTTTCCATTGTTGTCGGTCTTTCGCTGTTCTTGACCATAGATGGCCGAATCTTGCTCTAAGTTCGCCTGCCCATCTTGCCTTCTGTCTTCCAGCGTTCTGTTTGCCGATCCTTGGGTCCCATGTCGTAAGGATGTGTGTCCACCGGTTCGCGTTTAGTCGCATCACGTGTCCTGCCCATTTCTTCTTCAGCTTGTCGGCCGTCTCTGCTGCGTCTTTGAGGTGTGTTTGTCTTCTTATGTCTTCGTTACGCAGTCTATGTCTGAGTGTAATGTTCAGCATCTTCTTCTCCATTTTCTGTTGGCACTTTCTCAGCATGTCCCGCTCTCTTTCCGTTAGAGACCATGTCTGTGCTCCGTATAGGAGAACTGGAAGAATGCAGCTGTTCATGACTCCACTTCTTCATTTTAAATTGTATGTCTTGTCTGTCAGAATGAAACTGAGGCTCCAAAATCTCTTCCATGCTTTCCGATTCTTCTCTGAATCTCGTTCTGTCGTCTGTTGTGAAAGGACATTAGTTGGCCGAGGTAGATGTATTCAGTCACTTAGTCTAGTTGCCCTCTGTGTAATAGCCATGGTCTAATCCAGCCGTTCTCAACCTGGTGCTCTTTCCATGACATTTGGTGCTCTAGACATGAGATTAAAAATGTACTCGCAAGCACGAACACTCCTGAGATCCATTTTTCATTTCAAACTTTGTTATACAGGATGTTTCCGGGCTGGTGTTACAAACTTTCAGGGATGATGGGGGAGGGCATATCTATCAATTTGAGATAAGGAACCCTGGTCCGGAAATGACTGAGACGAAAGTAATATCATCATCATCATCATCATTATTATAACTTGAAGTTGGCGAAGACTACGATAATGATAACAGTGTTGATAAGATTAAGAAAGAATGAGTTGATCATTATACAGGGTTAGTTAAAAGTCCCGCACCACCTAAATAACTTTTGAAGCATACGGTTCAGTGACATGAAACTTGGTATGTGAGGATAACCATATGCTAAGAACTCAATAATGGTATTACCGAGTTTTTTCTACTTCCGGTTTAACCGGAAGTAACTCCAACTCTCTTACTTTAAATGGAACACCCAATATATTATTTTATTTTTGAATAGTACTCATTAAGAGTTTTTCAAAAATTACCCACACTCGATACTTCTGTACAAATTCAGTGTTGCTAAGTCAAGAAAACAGAAAAGTGTATCGATAATTAAAAATAATAAACGCACCACCTAAATAACTTTTGAAGCATACGGTTCAGTGTCATGAAACTTGGTATGTGAGGATAACCATATACGAAGATCTCAATAATGGTATTACAGAGTTTTTTCTACTTCCGGTTTAACCGAAAGTAACGCCAACTCTCTTATTTTAAATGGAACACCCAATATATATTTTTTAGTTTTGAATGGTGCTCATTAAGATCTTTTCAAAAAGTACCCACACTCGATGCTTCTGCACATATTCAGTGTTGCTAAGTCAAGAAAACACAAAAGTGTATCAAATATTAAAATAATAAAATACTTCTTCCTTAACAAAAACAAAACAAAGCTAGCTCATATTCTAAATTATGTGTTCCAATTGGTAACCCTCAGCTGCTTTACAATGTGTCACTCGATCATAGAAACCATTTAAGGAATGATTTAACCAGGCTTTAGGGATATCTTGCACCACTTCCATTTCTATTTAGCAACACTGAATTTGTACAGAAGTATCGAGTGTGGGTACTTTTTGAAAAGCTCTTAATGAGCTTTATTCAAAAATAAAAATATATATTGGGTGTTCCATTTAAAATAAGAGAATTGGAGTTACTTCCGGTTAAACCGGAAGTAGAAAAACTCGGTAATACCATTATTGAGTTCTTAGCATATGGTTATCCTCACATAGCAAGTTTCATATTACTGAAACGTATGCTTCAAAAGTTATTTAGGTAGTGCATATATTATTTTAATATTCCATACACTTTTCTGTTTTCTTGACTTAGCAACACTGAATTTGTACAGAAGTATCAAGTGTGGGTACTTTTTGAAAAGCTCTTAATGAGTACTATTCAGAAATAAAAAAAATATATTGGGTGTTCCATTTAAAATAAGAGAGTTGGAGTTATTGAGTTCTTAGTATATGATTATCCCCACATACCAAGTTTCATGTCACTGAACCACATGCTTCAAAAGTTATTTAGGTGGTGCGGGACTTTTAACTAACCCTGTAGAATGGTGTGGTTGAGAATAATAAATTAGTGTTATGGTCACAATACTTCATAATTTGTTTATGTTTATCGTTTTGTTGTCAATACAGGCATTGAAATACTGTAGTCCACACCATTCTGGGAAGGCAATTTAAAGACGTACTGCCTTACCAGGTGACGTGATTGAAAATGAGACTTCTGCTCTGAATTCGAAATGCTTGAAGAGCGAGTGAGGGTATTCTGCTAGAAATCGGATCGAAATGCTTTCACCGTGAGGCCATCCAGCTATGCAGAGGAGTGCATCGGCTTGCTGAACCTTCGTGACTCAGATCTACTGACGTTTACACGACCTTCAAGGTCATGTCAAACCATTAGTGCGTGTCTCCACACACAGTTTTACTTTCTTCTAATTCCGTGAAATTAATTGTCGATTCACGTTTTCTTACGAAGCTTCACGCATCAACAATCTCGATCTCATAACACGAGAAGTGGTAGCTGATAGTCTTTCAAAACTATTATTATTTTACAAAATTTGGAATTTTGTATTAACAACTGATTAACAAATGAGCGTAGATTTTAAATTGTGTTAAGCAGTTCTAATTTAACATGACTTAAAATCTTCAGTAATCTATCTATCTATCTATCTATCTATCTATCTATCTATCTATCTATCTATCTATCTATCTATCTATCTATCTATCTATCTATCTATCTATCTATCTATCTATCTATCTATCTATCTATCTATCTATCTATCTATCTATCTATCTATCTATCTATCTATCTATCTATCTATCTATCTATCTATCTATCTATCTATCTATCTATCTATCTATCTATCTATCTATCTATCTATCTATCTATCTATCTATCTATCTATCTATCTATCTATCTATCTATCTATCTATCTATCTATCTATCTATCTATCTATCTATCTATGTAGGTTATTTTACGACCTGTATCAACATCCAGGTTATTTAGCGTCTGAAAGATATGAAGGTGACAATGCCGGTGAAATGAGTCCGGGGTCCAGCACCGAAAGTTACCCAACATTTGCTCAAATTGGGGTGAGGGAAAATCCCGGAAAAAACCTCAACCAGGTAACTTGCCCCGACGGGGATTCGAATCCGGGCCACCTGGTTTCGCGGCCAGCCGTGCTAACCGTTACTCCACACGTGTGGACCTGTCTGTGTGTCTGTCTATTCTGGTAAAGTTAAGGTCGTGAGACCTTCTCTTCCACACTACCAGAAGAGAAATACACAATGAAACAATGACAAAAATAGTAATAGTAGTTTATTTTTATCGCTTCCCTAGCATTTGTTTGTTTTTGTCATTTCCCTAGCATTTGTTTCTTTGTTTGCCAACATTTCAAACTGCAAATTCTTTACGGTACTACAAAACATGTTTTGCGGTCGTCATTTGTTTCCCGCGTAGATAGTCAACTGAAAATGACGGCTCCGTTCAAACGTTTTGGTGAAGCTAACATTAGTGAAATAGAATTGAGCCGTTCAGAGCACAAGTGGTGTAAGTCAAAATTGGATAATGGGGTTTAAAGTAAAAATTCTGTACAATGCAGTGCAAAGTAGTGATTAATATGTTCTTCGTGCTATACACTGACTACTAATAGTTTAAATAAATTGCTACTTTGCGCTGTAATTTACAGAATGTTTACTTTAACCCTCATTACCCATTTTGACTTACATCACTTCTGCTCTGAACGGCTCAATTTTAGTAAGTCAATTAATATCCATTTTATTGTATTAGAGTACTTCATTTCTTGTAATCTTTATATACTTACTTCTGTTTTTATCGCCTCCCTTCCATTTATTTCTTTATTTTGGCAACATTTCAAACTGAAAATTTTTTACGGTATATAAAAGATGCTTTGCGATCGTCATTTGTTTCCCGCATAGACAGTCAACTGAAAATGGAGGCTTCGTTCAAACGTTTTGGTGAAGCTGACATCGGTGAAATAAAATTTTAGTAAGTCAAATAATATTTTATTGTATTAGAGTACTTTATTTCTTCTAATCGTGTAATAGTCAATTAAGTCCCACTCGAGTTTTGATTTTCTTCAAATAAAACAAAACCTCTAGTGAGATTACTGTTGATAATTCGATAAATAAAATTCGATAAAATTAGTGTCGGCTACCTCTCCATGCCCACTCCTCAAACCTAGACTCAAGTATTGTGGGCTGCATTCAGCAGTGATTCGAGACTAACTATTGCTTTGGGACACTCCTGAGCTAGACGAAGTCAAGAGCGCCTAGAAGTTAGGCAATCTGCTAAGTATTCCTTACGAATGAAAGCACTAACTGTAGGCTCAAATGCCCATCTCTATACCTTGACCAAAACTACTGGGTGTTCAGTTCAAAATGTGTCTTGGCTCGCTGTATGCCGTCAGCTGATGAGCCTAGAGAATTCAATCTTCCTACACTTCCGCAGCTCAGGTGTATAATCTAAGAGGCAGAGAAGTTGGCTAGCAAGTACGGCGTTCATTCTGAAGAGTACGTACCGATACGTACGGTAACGCCGGTAGTGGCAGGAATGTGAACTGTTTGGAAATACGTACTGTCAGGATATGGGGAGAGGGTTAAGACGATTACTTACGTATTTGTTGACATTAACTTCGACGGTCAACATGGACACGGAGCATTTGATTTGTGTTGTGGAATGTTACCATACGCAACCGATGATAACAAATACCCTGCGTACGACTTGCCGGCGCAAAACACAGTTCGAAAGAGGTTATGGTAGCACACAGACTGTACAGACCGCCATCTGTTGCTACGACGTTCAAGTTATACCGTACACATTCTCAAGTTCAGATTGAAGAACGCCTTAAATGATAGGCAACTTCTCTAACATATAAGTTGAAACTCGCTTCAAATCGGTAACCCAACAACAGTGACGTCATGACACACTTTGAAATGAACAGCCAGTACTTCCGACTTGACAGTTTACAGAGAAGGGGGAGCAGTGTTGTCATGTTGCCCATCGTTCGTGTAAGCGAGCGCGCTGCCGATAGAGTGCAGTATTGAACGGCTGACATGAACACATACATTTCTAACCAATTTGTTGAACACTAGGCATTAAAATTTGTGTACATTATTACTTTTATTAGTCTATTATTATTATTATTATTATTATTATTATTATTATTATTATTAGTAGTAGTAGTAGTAGTAGTAGTAGTAGTAGTGGTAGTAGTAGTAGTAGTACTGGTATTCTTCAATGTAATACCGTTAGAAAAGCGTCGAAAGGACTGTAACCTGTAAAAACAGGTTCAAATTTAATACGAAACGTCTACTTTTATAAGTGTCGGTATTCTTCAATTTAATATTGTTAGAAAGACGTTCAAAAATTGTAAACTGTAAAAATATTTATGATTAAAAATCTGCACGGCCTTTTTGTTTTCCAATATCGATAACAGTGCTCTTATTAATTTTAACACAAGCAGCAGTTCTCATTACGACTTGCGCCAAAGGTAAAAGAGGCCCGCCATTATCTTTTTCCCTCTCAAAATACTCTCTTACATAACACACCATCTCTCACGCTTGACTCTTTAACGAGGCACATTGTACAATATTCTTTGTTCTCCACCTGCCTTTTCTTCCTTCCGACACTGCACAATTCACCTGTTTAGAAACTCTCGCAGAAACTAGAAAACACACACTAACCATACATTCCGCAAATGACAACGAAGATAATACGTGTAATATAATTGAAACAAAATAATTATCGATACCGGTACACTAGACCAATAATACAATTAAATAATATTTTTAATTCACACAAAGCACGCGCTAACCAGCCAACTCAAAGTCACTCCGGGCACTGTATTCACCTCTAGGCCGTGGTATTCATGTGCAACTTGTAAACATAGACACGGCAACACCGTCCCGTTACCATGGTTACGCCTCTCTCGTGATTGGTTGATTTGAATGGTTGCCATGGTAACATGCTAAAGGCGCCATTTGTCAGGTCGGAAGTTGTTTTGGACAGACCGTAGGTTAATACATAAAGCCAACAGTCCCATTACGGAGTTCTCGAAGATAACCGCATTATCACAAATCCGGATAACTGTGGGAATTCAACACGCTGAGAGCATTACATCACATCGCTCTAATTTGGCAGTACGAGTTCTTGGCTTTACGTAAGCACAAGAATGTTCAAGTTAGGATATGATGGTGTGCGGAGTCCGGGACGGCTTGCGAGTCCATGCAAGCTTCTGATTGCAGGTGCAGACGTGTCGGAGGGTTGACTGTCCTCTTGTCCCTGCAACTGCCCACTTCATTACCTTGTCTTGTATCATGACTCACGTGAGCTCTGCTGCTAATGGGGTACAATGAGGGTGCTCACACATCGGCATGCGCGTGTCAAGTTAGGAAACTCGAACATCTGATTCCCAATCGAGAGATTCACTGAATACTACTAGAATATTTTAAAATCAAATGTAGGAAAAGAAAACGGATGTAGGTAAATTCTCATTTTTTAAGGCCCTGTTGCAGAAACGCAAATCAAATCAGTCCCTGATCGCCAGTCAGTTGATGTCTGATTTATATGATTGTTCATTGCGTTGCACAAACGTGAATCTCCAATCAACTTGTCTCAATTTACTAATTGCTGATTTGGGAAAGAAATACATTTGACAACAGCGCTATTTAGCAACCACAGCCAATTTGATGCTCTTTAAAAGTCGCGAAACGAATGCATCAAGTGGGCGGTGACTAGGAAAACAAGTGAATATTCAAGTGAATTTTTTGCTGGTTTGTTGCTTTTTATAGAAAGGAAACAGGCGGATTCTATTTGTATATAGACTACAATATAGTGAAAAAAAAATGAAGCAAAAAAAACGGGAGGGGGCTTCTGTTGTGAGATTTGCTAGAGGAGTCGACAAGAAATTGGAATATGCATAGCCTCCATAACCCAAAATAATTCCATTTCCCATCTCTCTGTTTACAAATGGAGCTCGTAACCTACCCATTAAAAATATTGTGTTGTCATGTGTAGAACCTTGCCAACGGGCTACAACATTCCAGAATTTCAATGATGGTGTAGACTACATATTGCCTGTATATTCACAGAAAAGAAACCTTTTCTATTTCGATAAAGTTCGGCATCATTTCAACCAGGTGATTGGACGGGGATGTGAGCAGTCTATACAACCAATATTAGGCTACACTTGGAAATCCTGACATGGCTGAAAATTCTCTCTGGATTTCAAATCGTTCCCTATTTGAAGTTTGGGGATTTATGAGACCCTGCCATAACAAAGCAATTTCATACGTAACATTCCTAACTACTCGGCAAATAGTTGATTTGTGGACCCTAACAAGATAACCCAAGACCGCCTGAAAAATCCCAACAGCATAAAATCTCAGCATTATTATAACTTGGTTCATAGGAGAAAGTGAAAGGTTTCGATTTGTCTGTCTGCATATATTTGTTTCAATTTTTGAAAGTAACAAACACACGAATCCTTACTTAACCTAAATCTTTGCTCAAATTCTCTGTCATTATACATAAAGACAATTCATGTCTATCATGGAAACGCCTTCTTCTTAATAATATTTTTTTCACTCTAAAATTTCTTCATTAGAAGAATCCAATATGTCGAAAACAATATTGTTACGCTGTAACTATTTACTATATAATTACAGTAACTGCATTATAAACAGATCAACATAAATAGCCTACTTGATCGATGATCAGTAACTTAACCAGCAAAAATCTGTTGATCAAATCTGATGGAAGACTGATCTCCGATCAAACACTGATTGTTCTTTCTGCAACAGAAATAGAACTGATGGCCAATCAAACCCTCCTTGATTGCCAATCATATTTTGGTCGGTGTTTCTGCAACTGGGCCTAAATGATTGGAATGACCTATCTGCAGCGGTCTTTGAGGGCCGTCCATCCTTAAGGAGATTCAAGAATAACTTAAAAAGTTGTGTATAAAGTTGTGTATATAAAGTTAAAATTAAGGTGACATTTAACATTTAATTTTTTAAGGTGACATGTATTTATTTAGCCTGACGAGTTACTCCCTTGGTTTGAATTGTAAATTATTTAAAAATAGAGTGTAAGAGGGCCTTAGACTGGAAATGTTTAGCTTAAATGTAGTTTTGTTGATAAGTATGCATAAGGGTGTAATTATTTGACTTATTTGAACTGTTGTATCAGTAAAGCGAGGTGAGTCAGTGAAGTTATGGTTATACAGTGCAGTGAATAGTTCCGATCAGTGATAATTTATAGCGTCAATGAAATGTGTTCTATAGTGTCAGTGAAATGTGTTATAGAGTGTCAGTGAAATGTGTCCTAAAGTGTCAGTGAAATGCGTCATAGTGCCACTACAGTGAGTGAGATGAGAGTAAAGTGAAAGACTATTGAAACTTATGTAGGGCCTATACATATGTAGGTTGTATTGTAAAATAACGTATTTTATGTTTTATTATTAATTGTAATTATTGTGTTAAATTGTGTTGTGTATTCTTATTGTATTGTGTATTGTATAATTGTATTCTGTATTGTGAATTTTATTGTGTATTTTTTATGATTTTATTGTGTATTGTTTATCATTTTATTGTGTATTGTTTATATTGTGTATACCACTGGCACCGGGTGCTTGCCCACTTGCAGTGTACATACATACATACATAAATACATGCATGCATACATACATACATACATACATACATACATACATACATACATACATACATACATACATACATACATACATACATACATACATACATACATACATACATACATACATACATACAATATTTTTCGTGTCTAGAAGGTCCGATGTAGTCACTGTAGCTATAGAGACAGTTTCCACCGCTGTGGAGTAACGGTTAGCATGTATGACCGTGAAACGAGCGGACCCGGCTTCAAATCTCGGTTGCGACAAGTTACCTGGTTGAGGTTTTTACGGGGTTTCCCTCAACCCATTAAGGGCAAATGCTGGGAAACTTCGGCGCTGGACCATGGATGAATATATAATATGATGCGAAACTGCGGTCAGCACCATCTGACGGAAGGAGGTTCAAATAAGATGATCAGCGCCCGACGTCGTGGGTGGTGAACATTAGAACTACGTGTTGGGTAGATTACCCAGAGTTCTCTATTTATCCGTTCGTTCGAGACGAACAGACGATGCTCGAGAAGACAAGTTGGCAGTCAGAAACTTGCTAATGAGTGGACATAAAGTGATACTAAGTGTGTATAAGCAGTGTATGTTAAACAGTAATCTTTATCGACGTTGTAAAAATAGTGTTGTTGAAAGTATTGTAAAGCAATAGTAATATAATAAATTGAACTAAGTACTTTTTACAGACTTTCCCATTGCAGTGTACGCTAAATACCCAAATAATACAATCCCAATTATCTAACCTTTTGCTTTATTTTCTGTCTCTGGTTATATTTTAATTGGGTAGTGTAAAATAGATCGTGTCTTTTATCTTCCTGTTGGCTCCGGTAAGAATTTTCAGTGGAAGATGCTGTGAGGAATAAAAATATAAATGTTTTATTTTAAATTGGGTTAGTTGAGAATATCGATGAGGGCGGGAGGAAAATAATATTTTCTGCATAGTTTAACATTTTCGTCACCAGGTGCGCTGCTAAATGCATGAAGTAATTAGTTTTTGTTTTCGCTACTTAGCGCGCTGCTAGATATGAGTTCTCCTCCGTCCTACAGATGGCAGCAAGGTCAGTTTCTACATTAGCGCCTCTAGCATGTGTTACGGGAAACTCAGTAAGTTTCGCATCCTATTATATATTTATCCATGGCTGCACCCTGAACTCATTTCGCTGGTATTATCACCTTCATTTCACTCAGATGCTAGACAACCATCGCAGTTGATAAAGCGTCGTAAAATAAGTCAATAAAAATATAAAAAAATCGAAAACTTCCGAGTCTAAGTAACTATTTATTTCTTTTTCATTTAATTTAAGCAAGAAATAGGCTACGTCAATTTAGATATTGAGAGAGAAGTTTAAAACCAATGTTAATTGCATTTTAGGTTTCACCCCCTCATCCCCTTGATATTTCAAATGATATCCCTATATTTTGGTGCTTAAATTTGAAATAATATTCGATTACTTGTACATCTCATTCATTGTACATCACATCTTTCGTTTTCTATCGTCGCATGGCAATCTTGGTTGTTGACTAGAGCTGAAGAGTACAAAATTAAAAATAATATTGTTTGTTTTGTACGTTATTTAACGACGTTTTATCAACTTCTAGGTTTTTAGAGTCGATGGAATTGGTGATAGTGAGATGGTGTTTGGCGAGGTAAGGCCGAGGATTCGCCATAGATTACCTGACTTTCGCCTTAAGATTGTGGAAAACCTCTGAAAAAAACTCAATCAGGTAATCAGCCCAAGCTTAACTCTTAACCAAGACTATTGCTGATTACATGTTATTTCTAGTAGAAACACAAACTATAATATTAAGAATATTACGGTTGTGTATTATACACCTATTCGTTAAAAATTTAAAGTAGGATAAAGGATAATAAAAGCCGAAGTTTAGATTTATGTATGATTTTGATACTACGATAATGCAATGTAGAGATATTCCGAAATATTGTGTTTTACTGACTAGCCAACAATGGAGCACATTTTTGGACATTTAATTTAGTAAATTTAATTCATTACATTTAAGTAATTTCCAGAAATAAACTTTGTATAACCAAGTAACAATAACAATAATAATAATCCAGGTTGCCAGTCGATGATAGAAATAAAAGAATATGAGACCAAAAAAATCAGTTGAATAAACAATTGGATGTTCACTCAGATTTAAGTATATAACTATAGGGATGATATTTGAAATTTCAAAAGGGTACAATTAACACTGGTTTTAAACTTCTCCCTCAGTATCTAAATTGCATGTTTTTTATTTTGTTTACATTAAATTGTTTTAAATGAATAGTTTAGACTCGGAAATTTTGAAATGACAGCCATGTATAAGGCTGATAGTAGCCAGTTGAGCATCAAGAGAATCTTGTATAGATAATATTTGCAAACCATGTACGTATTTATTTATTTTATTTATTTATTTATTTAAATTTAAATATACAGAATAAATAATATAATTACAAAACAAACAAGAGAAATAGAAATAAACTAATACAAGCAATATAAAAAGAAGATACAGTAGTATTAACAAAATTTGAGACCGAATGAGCAGCGCTCGTGCTCGGTCGCATTTCAGATATAATATTAAAATTAAAAAAAAAATAATAATAATAATAAAAATAAATAAGTAAAATAAAATAGGAACTAAAATATAATTACAGCGGCAATGGAATTATATAATATAATATTAACATTAGAGAAGAATAAATATCGCACGTGAAAAGTAGGACTAATATATATTTCAAAATTATAGAATACGAATATAATATAGCTTGATTAATTCATACACATATGCCGTAAATTTATTTAATCAAATTGAAGATATTAACACGTTTCTAATTTTCTTGTTATATGTTAGTGGGTTACATGTTAGAAGTTCTGGGTGTAATTTAGCTAAAGCATTGTACAACCGAGGGTCAAAATTTATGCTATGCTTTAGACCAGCAGATGTGAGACATTTAGGTTCTACTAATGTTGAATTAATATTTCGTCTTGTGTCATAATTGTGTGTCTGTAATACAAACTTATTACGATTTTTATGATAAAATTTTAACAGCGTATACTTACAAATTTGTATGTCTTTTATATTTCACTACAGTTCATATATTTGCATAATTATATGTACCATTATGTTCGTAAGGATGATAACAATACATGAAGTTGATATCATTATCAGTCACGCGCTTTTATTTTGTTCCTCTGAATCATCTTTCCTCTATTACACTACAGCAGACAAAGCACATGACCAAGATCCTCAAAACATCCATACATATTACGGTCATGCTAATTAATGAACCCGTGACATGATAGCTAGAGAGTGGATTTTTATATGCCAAGAGAATGTAAATTATTTGCTTCTTTTGTTGTAAGACATACATAAATATTTGCAAAACATTAAAATTTTTAGCCAAAATTTAGCTCGAGAACCTCTTCTTTAATATAAAAAGGTAACTTGTAATACACACCAATAACAGTAAAACATTAGTTGTTGGTAGTTTTATTAGAGTTGCAATGCGTAACAAATTAATCGGTTATTTGAGAAACCATACATGTCCTTAGCTATAAGTTTTGAGAAAACTGCAAAAAAAAAAAATCTCTTTACAGCTTATGAATATTGGATGTGCGTCATCATTTTAGGGTGAATTTTTCATATGAATTTCAATATTCCTAGATATATTAAAGAAACGTGTAATTGTATCTGAGAGCGCCAGAGAGTGCTGAAGTTCGTGGACATATGTTGTTTCTGAAATACACGAAATGCTTTTTAGCAAAATTATAGGCCTAGTAGTTTGTAATTATTTTGTGTGCAAGTTAATGAGAACAAAAACTATTCAAGTACAAATTTAGTACATAATTTGTTTTGTCCTTCATATTACAAAATAAAAAGAAATTCTAAACAGTTTAAAATTGAAATCACTGAAGTCCCACACTACAGCTCCTCAGATGCGTCATATTTGTTACAACTAGACCATGAAAATATATCTTCATAAAATTTTTTGATTTCATCTCTTCAGGGAAATGCTATCATGTCATAACTTAAAATAAGGCGTACATGTCCACTTTCTCCTACAGACGTGCAAGTAGCCTACATGTACCCTATTAATGTGAGAAACACAATAAATTCATTTTGGCTAAAAATGGACTTCTGTGGTTTCTCAAATAAAATCGATTCAAACGTCATCTTCAAATTCTCGAATTTAAACGCATATCGATTTTCCCTTAAAAGTGTCTTGACGCACAACACTTCAATTGTTTGGCCTTTTTTTGTAATTGTGTTGTTTGACTTGTTTTGTATTGGCGTGTTATGTTCTGTTTTGTTTTACATTTGTATTTTGTTATGTTTTCCATTTGTCGTTTCTTGTGTAAATTGTGTTTGCTTACTTTTTGTGCTGCACCAGCTTTATCACCGGGTATTTGCCCATTCGTAATGTAATAAATTATTAATTAATTAAAATAGAGATTATCTGAGCTGCATTTGAAACTAAAACAAGTAAAGGAAAATAAATGAAACTGATACATTTTGTGGCACAATATTCCAGCGCAACTGTACGTGCATGCAATACACGCCCTGCATTCTGTGAATCGATTCAATTTGCATTAATATCATAATAAACATATAAAAAATCCTTGGTATTGTGTTCCGGAACGTCAAGTGGGGATCTCATTGCGTGTCCAGTTGCTGGTTTTATGCGTAAATTGATTTCTGTTGTATTACCGAGCCCACATGAGAGCTTAGCATGGGCTTCGGTCAATGGCTTCTTATCTCTGTTTTATATCTGGTGTTGGGTGAAATAGTGCCACACAATTGGAATGTGATTGTAAAAGCAGGTCATATTTCCATGACGTTTTAATCTGGTAAAGCTTTGGTTTTTCTGAACCGTCGCATGCGACGTGCGAGGTGCGAGGCCCGCATCGCACAAATCCGGACTATACGAGAGATAGTGAGTGGTTTCTATGGCTGCGATGTGCGCGGACTTCGCAACTCGTAGTTGTAAAACCACTCACTATCTCTCGTGTAGTCCGGATTTGTGCGAGGCGGGCCTCGCACCTCGCACGTCGCATGCGTCGGTTCAGAAAAATCAAGGCTTAACATATACGTGCGGTCTCTGATACCGCTATTGTATTAGTATTGTCGGCACAGGAATAAAGCAATGGATGTGAAATAACTTGGGTAGTGTTCTTTCACATCACTTCGCTTTTAAAACGCAGAGATGTAGCCTAATATACTGCAATATTTTATTTATAAAATCACAAATGACTGGAAATAAATTAGTACACATATAGACACTTCTATCAAAACTGAATATGTATTAATGTTCAGTTTTGAATGAAATTCGCGAAATAATATACTATATTTAATAATTAAATTAAATAAAAACTGAAATAATGTATGTTTAAAGTAAAAAATTAAATTATTCAAAACTGTACTTGCTTTATATACATGCAAAGGCAATCATTATTGGACGAAATCTTGTTTACCTGCAGAGTCAACCTCACTCTCCTCATCCTCCGTCCACTCAAGCACTGTCTCGTCAAAGTTTTCATCACTAACACTAACTTTTTGTGAGGGACATTGTGTTTGAATCCTTTACGAGAAGGGAGGAAAAAAGTCCAGTTACACAAATCTGCGGTCTACGAGACCGCTAGCAGTATATGTACTATGTGTAATATCTCTAGTACTACACAAAATAATTGAATACCACTAATTGTAAGTGAACTCGTAAAGTGACGGGAACCGGTTCATTTTGCACAATAAAAATTTTAGAGCGGTCTGAAAGACCGCACTTGTGTGTTTGGGAGTTAAAATTTTAGCAGCAGACTAGAATAAATCGAGTCTAATATTGAAAGTCAATAAGAAAATATATACATCTTGATTACACAACTTTTAACATTGTATCACTTCGGAATATGTATGATAAGACTTTCTTGTGTTAAATTCTAACGTACCTTGTTTACATGTTTCGACCTTTTATGGGTCGTCCTCAGAACTGGTCGTTGTTGGTCTTGGCGCCTCTTGTTTTGTTTCATGTGAGGGTGTGTTCATGTGGTGTAATGTAGAGTCAAAGAGTGTGTGTGTCCTGAAATTGAGTTATGTGTTGAGAAATATACAGACACACGAAAACGCACCCCAACGAAATTCTCAACACACAACTCAATTTCAGAACACACACTCTCTTTGACTCTACATTGCACTACACGAACGCACCCTCACAGAAACAAAACAAGAGGCGTCAAGACCAACAACGACCAGTTCTGAGGATGACCCATAAAAGGTCGAAACATGTAAACAAGGTACGTTAGAATTTAACACAAGAAAGTCTTATCATACATATTCCGAAGAAAATATAGTTCGTTTGCATTAGATGAAAACGCTGATGTTAGCAACACTGCACAATTAATCGTATTTATTAGGGGAGTTGATTCTAATTTCAACATACATAAAGAATTTTATTGTTAGATCTTTTGATAGTCATTCAAACTCGGTAGATTCTCATTTAGTTTGGCTTCTCAGACTTTCACTGACACCTTATGAACCAAACATATATAAATTGTTAACAAGCAGAAAATTATGTCCACTCTCAAGTGAGCTTAGATAACAGTGAATAGGCGTAATGTTGCATTTAAATAGGTCCAAACAAGTAAATATTTTCAGTTCCACTAAGCTCGATGCTAGCTGTACTTTAAGAGAACAATTTATGTGTTTTGTTTAGTTTTCATTAAAATGGGATAAAGTCCCCCTGATTTAAAAAAATACGAAATCCGTTTATTTTGTAGTCGCTGTTTTCTTAAAACGAAATATGGACAGAAATTGTGTCTGATTAAAGATATTAATTCCGATACTGATGCGACTACAAATACATGGCAGTAATGTAGGCCTAACTAAGTTTGCTTGTAAAACAGAGAGAAGACGGGAAAATTCTCCTTTAAAAGCTTGTTAGTCCCCCCCCCCCCAGGGCTGATATAGAAATATTCCCATTGAATGTTTTAAACAGATAAACACTTTCAAGAATAAGTGACCTACAAAAATGTAGCTGCCAATAAACAATGAAGACAAACATTTGTTTAAATCTTCTACTTCCACTGCAAGCCTGTATCGACGTAAAAATATCTTCCCGTCGGGCTCTGGGACGTCCTATTGAGCGGCGGGCGTGTGGTCGATATTGTAAGGCCTGTTTTGTGACCTTAGTCTGTGCCATCCTTTCTGTAATGTTGAAACCGTTGTCATTTCATACTGTCAATGTTTTCTTCTAATTTATTATAATTCTTTACGTATTTCGTCGTTTGGTTTGTGGTTTCTCGGTGTATATCAAGATACGCATCTAACAGGGTAGGGTTTCGGCTCGAACAGGAATTTTTGGTTAAAAATTTGTACAGACGCTTACCTCACAATGGTGATGAAGACCGTAAAAGCATTCATTTGTGTAACTCTCCGTTTGGTTGGTATTGGTCAATACACTTCTTTAAAAATGTACCGGTACATGAGGATTCTCTATAAAATGCATGAAACAGCATGGAGCAGAGCAATAAGCACAACACGCAGAAGCAACACCTGAACAATCTTCTGAACCACACTCCAGTGCTGAAAAATCAAATACCACCTGAATTACATTTTTGAAGTCCGAGACTTGTTCAGGATTCACGTAGCCAGCTGACTGTCAGGAATACTGAAGCATGGGGCGGTATACTGGAGCAGACAACTGGTTATGAATAAGAGTGCATTTTCATTATAAACACTCGATTTCCCAAGTTAAGTTCTGGATTCTCAGCAAGAGTCCTTATGTAATGTGTTTTCCTCCGAGCATATATTTTGTATTATCTAAGGAAATAGATATTCAGAGGCTGGCTATATTTAGTTTTTTTTTAGGTGGAATGATCATACATTCCATGTCCTAGCCTTGGAATGATTCATGTATTAAGGTTGCGTCCTTGTGTGCATTAAATGACTCACACAACAGTATATACTTTTGATTAGCTGCAATATTTTCAGACAACGTTGGAGAAAAATGTTCTTAAATGGGCTTTAGACATTTTACCACTCGCACTAGCTTCTAGGCTAGGCTAGGCTTACGGGTAAGGTGTCCCATCCCCTTAACTTGTGCAGTGCTCTCCCCACCCCTCAACTTGTACAGTGCTCTAACAGACAAACCACACATTACACAAACGAATGCTTTTGGGAGCTTTACAGAGATGTAAAGATGGGCCTGTATACAAATTTTGGATACGAAATTCCTGTTCGAGCCGAAACCCTTCCCTTGTAAGTAATCACATTTCTGCAATATCTATTCTTTTAGCTTCTCTATTGAGGACCCAATTTTCGCTACCGTATTATCAGGAGTATGGTCATAGAAAGAAAATTAAAGAAGGTAAACTTACGAATTCCAAATGAGGCAGTAGAGCAAGTGAACAGCTTCAGATACTTGGGGTATACTATAAGCAGTAATATGGGTTGCTGCCAAGAAGTCAAAAGGAGAATAGAAATAGCAAAGGAGGCTTTTAGTAGAAAAAGGAGGATCTTCTGCTGACCTCTGGAGAAAGAACTAAGGAAGAGACTAGTGAAGTACTTTGTGTGGAGTGTAGCATTGTATGCTGCAGAAACATGGACACTACGACGAAGTGAAGAGAAGCATTTGAAATGAGGATATGGAGAAGGATGGAGCATGTGAAATGGACAGACAGAGTAAGAAACGAAGCTGTGTTGGAAAGAATATGCCTATTAACTACTGATACTGCTAATAAATTTATTGAGCTCTTTAACGAAAATCTAAAATTATAAATTTTATAATGAGTTAACAACAGAAAAAAATCAAAGCTTGTTCTTGTGTATATTTTTGGAATGTTAAAAGTAAAAATTTACTCGTCAAACACCTTACGAGAATATGAAAACATAAACAGAGTACATTAAAAATGAAATAAGTTTAATTATAATGTAAAAATGCAGGCAATATTCTTAAGAGTCCATTTTTATGTTAGAGAAAATTTTGCAAAACATAATTTGTTCACTTCCTTCTCAAACCCAAAATCATTAATATTAATGTTCGACGACAATAATTATATAATAAAAAAATTGTGTAGTCTTGAGCTGAAATTAGAACTCTATCTCAGACCAGATTCGGTATTACACTTATTTATATAGAATTAGTAGGAGAGAAATAGTAGTCCTTATCTTCTTCTAAAATAATCCTAAACATTTGATGAGTATTTGATTTTGTTTCTGTGGTTATATTTCTGTTAATAATACTTTGAGGGAGGGTACTAAAAGTACTAACATGAGCTGCTTCAAGGAAGTCAAAAGGAGGATAGCAATGTCCAAGAAAGCTTTAAAAAAGATATATGGAAAAATAAATAAAGAAGAGACTAGTGAAGTACTTTGTGTGAAGTGTGAAATGGACAGACAAAATAAGAAATGAAGCTGTGCTAGAAAGAATGGGTGAAGAGAGAAAAATACTGAAACTGATCAGTAAGAGGAGAAGAAATTGGTTGCGTTATTTTCTCTTACTAATAAAAACTCTATATATAGACGTTTAACTGTCTTATACTTATACAATGAATAGCTCGTTTATAAATCGTGTATAAATTCCTTACTAATAATCACTAAATACTCGTGTATAACAGTATAACTGTTACACAGCTACGTCATAGTTTCGTCATTATGTCATTACCAAAGGTAATAGAATATCTAAGGTTCTCTATTGCTTCCGGTATAGTGCTCTGGTGTCCCGTGTTAAGTATCGATAGTACAACTGGCTCTGATCGATTACCACACTATATTTTGGTAAAAGAGTACAAGCTACAGCAATATTATCCTAATTATTCTGTGCTCTTTGGTTTGTTCTGCCGTGGTTACAAGGCAACCGCCATCATAAAATGACAGTCGATGCGAACAGCTGTTAGAGGAGCGGCCAATTTTTCTCTATCGGTCTAATAAAAACTCTATATACAGACGTTTAACTGTCTTATACTTATACAATGAGTAGCTCGTTTATACGTCGTGTGTAAATTCCTTACTAATAATCACTACATACGTCGTGTATAACAGTATAACTGTTACACAGCTACGTCATAGTTTCGTCATTACTTCATTACGAAAGGTAATAGAATATTTGAGGTTCTCTATTGCATCCGGTAGAGTGCTCTGGTGTCCCGTGTTAAGTATCGATAGTACAACTGGCTCTGATCGATTACCACACTATATTTTGGTAAAAGAGTACAAGCTACAGCAATATTATCCTAATTATTCTGTGCTCTTTGGTTTGTTCTGCCGTGGTTACAAGGCAACCGCCATCATAAAATGACAGTCGATAGAAACAGCTGTTAGAGGAGCGGCCTCTATATACGATACAACGCTTAAACAAGGGGTTTCGTGTATATAACTACTGCAAAGCAATTCCCATTGTAGTTACAGGCTGTTTATACGTCCATAGCTTATTCACGGTTTATTAGTAAAGTTTTCTGTCTCAACTCTGCATAAGTCTCATATAAAAACTATACACTGTTTATTAGTAAGACTGTATATATACAACGCTTAAACAAGGGGTTTCGTGTATATATCTACTGCAAAGCAATTCCCAATGTATAGTTACAGGCTGTTTATACATCCATCGCTTATGCATGGTTTATTAGTAACGTTTTCTGTCTCAACTCTACATAAGTCTCGTATAAAAACTATACACGGTTTATTAGTGAGACCGTAAGAAGAAACTACCTACTGAAGGATGCACTGGAAGGAATAGTGAACGAAAGAAAGGTTGGTGGCAGAAGAATATATCAGATAATAGACAACGTTAGGATATTATATCCGGTAAATAAGAGGAAGACGAAAAATTTATTTTATTTATTTATTTATTTATTTATTTATTTATTTATTTATTTAACTAGCTATCTAGTGAGTAAAAATCAAAATTATAAAACAAAAATTTGAGAAGATTAGAAATGGAGAAGATTAGAGAATGCTGGGTTTGTAGTGCAGAAAACTGTGGATAATGAATGGTGTTAATAATATTATGTTATTAATTTATTAAATTTAGTGACGATGGAAGCATTAATGATAACGAGATGGTAGTTAGCTAATTGAGTTAAAGATACATCATGGGAATATCTCACATTCACTTTACAGTTGCGGAAAACCTCGGAAAAAGATCTCAACTATATAATCATCCTAAGAAAGAATCGAATTGACGCAAAAGCACAGCTCATGATAGCCGAGCAAACACGCCTACCAACTGAACTTTTTCATGTCCTTTATTTTCGTGAAGTTGCAGAAGCCTCTGACGGGAAAGAGTGTAAAATATAATAACGGACACAATAAGATAGTGGCTTACATATGAAATCCCATGATGTTTAGAGGAAGGGCGCTAGAAATGAAGAGAGAGTAGGGAACTCTTCCTCTATTCCAGTACCAGGATTAGGGAAACATGAGGTCTGTCTTGTCCATCTTCGTCGTGTACGAACTATAGCCTGGCAGAGAATGTGGAATTAAACTGGATTTGCCTGTACAGTAATGGGAATTAGATCTTAATACAATTTGCACATTTCGTTGAATTTAATGTCCGCATTAACCCTCGATATCTGTAGCTTGTAGACGTATCACGTGAAGCATGAACATCAATCCAGACATCACAGGAAATGCGGAAAGCCAATTTACAACGGTAGAGGGAGCTGAAATTGGGTACCAACACGTGCATTAGTGTGCATTATTTGCTGACGATTCATATCGCAAAGGAAACCGAAAAGTAAGAATAATAAGAGAGGATACATCCATAGTTGTAACATGCTTGAACAGATTGAATTGTGTACTTCATAAATATATTATGAAATAAAGTCTTGTAGCCTATAAAGTAAAGTGAAGGACCAAGTCCGACCAGCCGGCTGCTGGCCTCACGTGCACATGCCGAAGCAGAGGTGGACGATCATCGAACCAGAATGGAGGTATCATGTGGTTAGCACGATTATCTCTCCAGCCGTTGTAGCTGGTTTGCAAAACCGGATTTTCGCTACCTATCGTAGCTCTCCAAGTGCATCACGATGCTGTGTGGGCACCGGTCCCATACACTGGCCGAAATTTCATGAGAAAATTTCTTCCTCCATGAGAACTCGAACCAGCGCGCATTCCGTAACGCGAGTTCTAGGCAGGATGCCTTAGACCACGACGCCACGGCGCGGGACTTTGGAACCTATAGCAAGTATAAAAAAATGTTTCCTCTTGTTTGGTCATCTTAGAAATTTCTGCCACTGTTAACCTAGCAATGCAATGGAAAGAATTGCGTTTGAAGTGAGACGAATGTCTGAACCGAAGCATGCGAGTTGCGAGGTGCGAGGCCCGCATCGCACAAATCCGGACTACACGAGAGATAGTGAATGGTTTCTATACGCAGACTTCCGCACCTCGCAGTTATATAGGGACATCATTTTATTTTTACTAACATTTTTAATATTAACCTGTCTATACCTTTAGAGAACCGGAAACACCGCTTGCTCCCCCCTCCAAGACTGGAGTTCGATGATACTGGCGTAAAACACAAATCACTCTACTAGGTATAGGATGGAAGAAAAGTAGTTCATCCATTTACGTAAACTAGGAAATATCGCGATTTTGAGTTTGATAATTTTCATTAGGTTTTTCTTTAATCAAAATACAGTACTGTATTAAGAATAAGTGTTTTTACTCACGAAGTGAGTTATCCATGCGAACGTATTCATTATGCAGTGTATACTGTCTACAGCACATTAGCGTACAATATAGAGAAAGAAGTTAAATTGAAAAATAATCATAATATGAATATTTAAACACAATTTTGAAAATGGTGGCCGTTCATTTCGATACAGGCTTCAGTTCTTTTGTGCATATTATCGCACTATAGACTATTGCATCTAATTCCAATTGACAGTTTCGTCCTTCGTACTAGTAACTCATGTTGAAATAATTCTGTACCTACTCTACGTACTGTGAATTCAATCTTCACTTCTGCCCGACCCGAAAATATAAAATCACTCAGACATGCTATCTAATGTCCGTCCAAGTGGTTATGCCGCAGGATTGTAGAAAGGGAGGAAATCACGTGACAGTTAATTACTTAACGAGGCCCTTTTATTTAAGTTAAATTAAACAGCTGTATAATATTACGTAAACGTCCAATTCCTAAGAGAAATTAATGTTTTCAGAAAAGAGCTAAGACAGCCCAGCTTTTACAGAGGGGCGAGCAGAAGCAGGTGGGGGAAATCGGAATGCGACGTAGGCAAACGGACAGTACCTGTGCGAAAATATGATTCAATATTGAAAGCTCTTTCGTCACTGGAAAACGCGAACATATTTCTGGAACGTACTATACTCAGTAACTCAGTACTGCTTACTATCTGTGGTCTTGGTTCTGTGTGGAGTTGGAACTTCCTTAGTAGAAGGGGTGGGAGTGAAGTACATTAAAAAACTCAGGTACAATAAAAATTGGAGTAAAAATAAAATGATGTCCCTGTAGAAACCACACACTATCTTTCGTGTAGTCCAGATTTGTGCGATGCGGGAGTCGCACCTTCCAACTCGCATGCGCCGGTTCAGTGCATAAATGTGGAATATTAAAAGTCTTTAAGTAACCATGTTTTGTGAATACAGGGACAGTTTCTGATTTGTATTAAGTAATACCGTCCTAAAATGTTCCGTAGATATAAACAAACATGTTTCATAAAAATATAAGTTGCGAGAGAAAAAAATGCAACCCAGTGCTTTATGGCATTACAAGAAGCTTGTGGGAGAGAAGTCCAACCATACTGGACTATTGCAAGATGGACGGAAGCGAGGCATTCGCATGCTATCAACAGTTGACAGCTTCAGATGATCACTGAAAGATCTCCAGAAATGATGCTGCAGTTGGAGTCCGTCGTCTTCCAAAGATTTGGCAACATATTATTGACATGGCAGTGGACTATATTTTAAGTGTGTAATGCCAAAAATAACCTAAATAAATGTAGCGTGAAAAGTAAGCGTGTTATGTATGTATGTATGTATGTATGTATGTATGTATGTATGTATGTATGTATGTATGTATGTATGTATGTTTTAAATGTTATGTTTTTTATTTAACGACGCTCGCAAGTGCAGAGGTTATATCAGCGTCGCCGGATGTGCCGGAATTTTGTCCCGCAGGAGTTCTTTTACATGCCAGTAAATCTACTGACATGAGCCTGTCGCTATACCAACTCGCCAACCAGTCGACCGTATGTACGTATGTATGTATGTATGTATGTATGTATGTATGTATGTATGTATGTATGTATGTATGTATGTATGTATGTATGTGTAGTAAGGATCAGGTAAGAGTAATTCCTAAAAATCTAATTTGACCATCTCTTCAGTGTTGCCAACTAATACCAGATATCACCAAAGAAGGTAAAATCACAATGGCACGTACTGAAATAATAATAATAATAATAATAATAATAATAATAATAGTAATAATAATAATAATAATAATAAAATATTGTTAACAATAACAATGTCTTGCTTATTTACCACATCTCATCTTTATGTTGCGGGGTGTTTCCTAAATGGTTCAATAATTTATTTATGAAATAGTCCTGGACTTCTCGCATATTATGTTGGTAATTAGGATTAGCATGATCTCCTACGTTTTATTTTGTCAGGCAACATGAAATTTATTGCTTTGAGTAAAGATTTTACAATTCATGAGACCTAACCTAAAAATGTATTTACTTATTTTCATTTTCATCAGCTGGCTTTACTGTAAACAGAATTCATTGCTGCCAACATAACAGTTAGAAAATAACTGCCAGTATTAGTATTTGGTAATACCCGAAATTCGAAACGAAGTTGGTAAAAGAAAATTCAACCTGAGAGGTACAAAATCACTATAATCCACTAGCATATTTAGTAACAGGAGAAAAATGGTTAGGTTTCACCCTTAGGGTATTAAGTAAGCTGATCCGGACTATATATATGTGTGCTGTTGCAATTGTGGCCTGTATGGCATAGTTGCGCCCCGCGGTCAATTGGGAGGCCTGGGCACGGCGTAATTGCGCCCCGAATAAATCAGGTAGCAGGATGGACATGGCATAGTTGCGCCCCGATGGGCATAGTACACACGAAAGTGATTGTCATTAAATGAATAAATTACTTTAAAATATTACAGTGATAGCTGCATTGAAATCAGGTAGGCCTAGCGTATGATCAATTTTGCTATTTAAAATAACACTCTTTTATTTGTCACACACAATAAATGAACTGCATTTTTTGTTTCTACACCGATATCTTAACCCTACGGTACAGGGTTTCGGAAATTGAAACTTAGAACCATTGTGAATTATTAACTCTTCACCCTTTTCACTAAACTTAACATTCATTTTGAATTAACCTCACTATACGCCACAGACGGTGTGAAAAGCACTAATAAAATGTCAAAGACTGCTAAGGCTCCATATTCCAACGGCTCACTCATTTGAATGTCAGTTAATAAAGTACTGCCAACTTCATGGTGTTCATTTTAACGGTAGGCTATTGATAATCACTGCATAAACAGTAGAAAAACAATAGAAAAACAGTTAATAAAGTACTGTCAACTTCATGGATTCATTTTAACGGTAGGCTATTTTTAATCACTGCATAAACAGTAGAAAAACAGTTAATAAAGTACTGTCAACTTCATGGTGTTCATTTTAACGGAGGCTATTGTTAATCACTGCATAAACAATAGAAAAACAGTTAATAAAGTACTGCCAATTTCATGGTGTTCATTTTAACGGTAGGCTATTGTTAATCACTGCATAAACAGTAGAAAAACAGTTAATAAAGTACTGTCAATTTCATGATGTTCATTTTAACGGTAGGCTATTGTTAATCACTGCATAAACAGTAGAAAAACAGTTAATAAAGTACTGCCAACTTCATGGTGTTCATTTTAACGGTATCGATAATGAATATTAAATCGAATAAGAAATCAGTAAGGTTGGTTGATTACGAGGCTCGAGTTCCCGTAGCGTATTTTTCTCTATTTCATCGGGGCGCAACTATGCTATGCCCTTTTCTCTACCTGTTGGGAACGGGGCGCAACTATGCCCACAAAACAGGGACCCTTTTTTATATGCTGCAGTTTATCTGACCGTGGGGCGAAACTGTGCCCTGCCCATTGTGGCTACTAATCCAGAGATCTTGCTTTCGAATTCCAGCAGTAAAGTGCAGATTTTCTTCCAACAAACTGCTTTATTCTCAGAAACATAGTGGAAGCTATATCTAACTGGAAACATATCAAGAGCCAGACAGACGGGAGAAGATCTGCTTGTGTGCCTCATATTCGTCCGGTAATTGTATTTGTCCTGAAGACGTAGTGACCCACGAAGACAAAGGGATGGATTATTGGACTGGAACAGTCCATCGCACCTAAACTGTGAAGTCCTTGACAATGATGACAGTGATTATTATGGTGAAGAAGGAGAAGTAGAAGAAAATGTTTGCAAATGTTCGTTCATTTCGAGGCTTATTTCTATAATGAGCTAATATGAATTAATATCCATAATCTTCAACAGAGTGACGAAACGAGTATTAGTGTTTTATGGTTCAGGAAACTGAGCTGCGTGAAAAATAATGCCGAAGAAGAATTTAAGCCGCTTTATGAGGAATGCGCTTCCACGCCAGTAATTTCATTACAGTCTTTAAGATCGTAACGAGGCTTATATCTGAAATCATCTCGGACAAAGTTTAGCACAGATATAGACTGTGGTATATAATGTGATATTCTATAGAAGAGTGAGATTTAAAACTTTGTGTGTTGGGAACGTCTTTAAATGAGACGTTGAATTGGACGGAGATCAAATAAGAGATCAAACGCCAAAAACCTGTTTCGAGATATTGGCCATTGAAATAAATATGTTTTTTATAAAAAAATTTTATGCAAGAAGTATTATAACATTCATGCTATTACAAAAAAATAGCACAAATATTACCAAAAAAGGCTAACCGATTTTTAATAAGAGACCAGCAGTTGAATTAATATTTCAAAGCAAAATAAATAAATGAATTTTATGCAATAAACGAAATTTTGCTTCTAACTAGCAGCAAAATTCAGATTTCGCATTTTCTTCGAGTTAAATTAGCCTGCCATCAACAGATTTGTGCAAATATCTATTTTTTTTTTCAAATTATCGGTTGGCCTATTATTGCGTAACTTCGTCCAGTTAACGTAATGACAGTAGTTTTCGATATTATTTTACTACGTAACTATTTTCCGTTTAACAGCGTTTAGCGCGTCTAGCCGCGAAACCAGGTGGGCCGGGTTCGATTCCCGGTCGGGGCAAGTTACCTGGTTGAGGTTTTTTTCCGGGGTTTTCCCTCAACCCAATATGAGCAAATGCTGGGTAACTTTCGGTGTTGGGCCCCGGACTCATTTCATCGGCATTATCACCTTCATCTCATTCAGACGCTAAATAACCTAAGCTGTTGATAAAGCGTCGTAAAATAATCTACTAAAATAAAAAAAATTAACAGTGCTTATAGTTTCTCTAATTTATTGTCTAAAATTGTCGTCATCTGTATTCTCGATAAACCAGCTCTCTGCAAAGAAGTTTAGTAGTTAGATCGCAGGTTCTTTCCGGAAAAGAAATCTGTCAGGTTCTCCAAAATGTTTCATAAAATTGACAGTATTTAACGAAATCCTTGTGATTCTGTGTAATGTCTATACTGGAATTCGGGTAATCAAATTAGGATAAATATAATATGCTGTAACATTTAAATGTGTCCTCAATGAACAGTTATGTTATACAGGGTGAAAGTGAAATATTCTTGCAGGTTGAAAGGGACGATAGGGTACACTTAAATGAATAGAAAACCTATATTACATTTTGTGATTAAATGCACGGTTAATTAGAAAAGTGAGTTGGAAGTTTCAGTAGTCCGGCAACATCGCCGCTAACACAGTCCCCTTTCTTCTCGTAATACAGATGTAAGAGGTCAACGAACTTCGCCTAGTGAACTGCCTCCCTCTCTGGCTACAACATTGCATTCAGCGTATTCCGAATCTCACCGGACCTGTAGACATCAATGACGTCACGCTGCAGCGAAATAGAAACAAAACTGCTGGAAGGTTCAATGGCTACAACGTTACATTCTGGTTGCATCGTTCAGTGGCTTGAAATTAGTGGTTTTTAAATTAAATTTAAACGTAAATCGTCCACGCTGTTGAAATACGCCAGAGGGATAAATGATCATTTATTTGATTTTCTATCGATATGGACGAAAATCACGATCCTATTTCTAATAGTTATCGAATAAAACGGTGTTAAATATTTTGAGATTTTTTTCTTCTGAGAAAACTATCAACTTTCCATTAATATGATATTATACTTTTTTGTTACACGCAACTTGAGCTATTCGCTTTGAAAATCTGCAGGGTTATTTCACTTCTACTCTATATATGTTACTCTTAAATCCCGAAATCTCTCAAAATCAGTTCAACTAGTAGAAACTAGTTCAAACAAATACGAATAGGTAGATAGAAAACGGTTTTTGTAAGATCTAGAACCAGTTGCAGGTTAGGTTTTGTTTTTTTAGGTTTTTGTTAGGCCTTACACGCTTTTTGTTCATGCTTTTATTGGTCCACTTATTTCTTTATTGTTCTATTTATTCGTTTACTGGTTCATTTATTGATTTATTGGTTCATTTATTCTTTTGTTATTTCATTTATTCCTTTGCTGGTTCATTTATTCGTTTGCTGGTTCATTGATTCGCTTGCTGGTTCATTGATTCGTTTGCTGGTTCATTTATTCGTTTGCTGGTTCATTTATTCGTTTGCTGTTTCATTTATTCGTTTGCTGGTTTATTGATTCGTTTGCTGGTTCATTGATTCGTTTGCTGGTTCATTTATTCGTTTGCTGGTTCATTTGTTCGTTTGCTGTTTCATTTATTCGTTTGCTGGTTCATTTATTCGTTTGCTGGTTCATTGATTCGTTTGCTGGTTCATTGATTCGTTTGCTGGTTCATTTATTCGTTTGCTGGTTCATTTATTCGTTTGATGGTTCATTTATTCGTTTGCTGGTTCATTGATTCGTTTGCTGGTTCATTGATTCGTTTGCTGGTTCATTTATTCGTTTGATGGTTCATTTGTTCGTTTGCTGTTTCATTTATTCGTTTGCTGGTTCATTTATTCGTTTGCTGGTTCATTGATTCGTTTGCTGGTTCATTTATTCGTTTGCTGGTTCATTTGTTCGTTTGCTGTTTCATTTATTCGTTTGCTGGTTCATTTATTCGTTTGCTGGTTCATTGATTCGTTTGCTGGTTCATTGATTCGTTTGCTGGTTCATTTATTCGTTTGATGGTTCATTTATTCGTTTGCTGGTTCATTTATTCGTTTGCTGTTTCATTTATTCGTTTGCTGGTTCATTTATTCGTTTGCTGGTTCATTGATTCGTTTGCTGGTTCATTTATTCGTTTGCTGGTTCATTGATTCGTTTGCTGGTTCATTGATTCGTTTGCTGGTTCATTTATTCGTTTGATGGTTCATTTATTCGTTTGCTGGTTCATTTGTTCGTTTGCTGGTTCATTTGTTCGTTTTCTGGTTCATTTGTTCGTTTTCTGGTTCATTTATTCGTTTATTGGTTCACTGATTCGTTTATTTGTTCATTAATTGAATTATAGACTAATCCTAGCGAGAATTTTCAATAAATATAATTTTTATCCTTGGAAAGGAATAAGTTGTGATAGAATTGTTTCCACGCACGTGAAATTTGAAAGAAACTCTAAAAATAATAATAGTAATAATAGCCATAAACCCACTTATAGAAAGCTCTTTCCGGTATCCTTTCACAATAGTAGGTGATGTTATGTCAAACTGATAGTAATCGATATGTCGCCGATTCCCATAAACTGTTAGAAATTATTTTAGTGCCTGTATTCATCAAAATAATGTTTTTGGCGTGAGTAATTGAGAGAAATATATTTTACTAGTGGTTTGTGCAGCAAATCCTGCAACCTAAGTTCATTCATTACTCGTTCAAATAAAATTTTTTCACATTTATTTTCAATGAAGAATACCACACTTTGAAAGTTATTTGCTTCCACAATAATAAAACGTACTCCCTCTGAATGGTTTTTTTATGCCTAATATTTTTCTTGAACCTATCCACCTTCAGTTTTTGAGTTTGAACGCGAAAACGCAAGTAACAATGTCAGAACGATCAGTGGGTTTTTCATGTGGGAGTAAAGCAATAGCTATTTCAGGTCATTCTGGATTGTAGGTGAAAGTTAAAAAAATCAGGTTTGCTATGCTTTCGAACATTAGACATAGCATCTTTATATAGCTGCTTCATGTTTCGTGAACTACCTTGAAATGTATCCTGCTAAGAGATCTTGCTGAAATGATCGAGAGACTACACAATTTTGTAGACCTTTTATTTTATCAGTAAGTAATACCTTTTGGTTTTTCCTTATTAACTGTAATTTTTGCGCTCTCTCGAGCCAATACTGAAGAAAATTACTCATATAAATATCAACACCAACCGCCATTACATATATGAAAAAGACCCAACCCCACTTGAATAATAACTATAAAAATATTTGATTTTTAATAATATTATTATCTTACGTAGGTTTTGCAGTTATATGTGTATGTATGTATGTATATACTATATAGCCGCTACTCAGTAAATAATAGAAATGAAGATCTAATGTAACATATTCTCTACATCTACTTATATAACCCCAAAACATTTCACTTTCATAACCTCAATATAACATTAATATGAGTAATTAATGAAAAATAGTCACATTATGGCATTAACTATAATAATATTTCATTTCTAATTTTAATAATGTCATCAAACCACCTCAAGTTTTGTGGATTTTAATATCCATTACACAGCAATACTCAGAAAATTACACAGCGCAGAATCAGGCCTGTAAATTATTTTTAGTAGTCTTGAAGATTTAATAACCAATTTAATTTGAGCTCTAAATATGTCAGCAATCCTGCAGGTCACGACCTTCGTGTATTAGCCTATTGTTTATTGTCGTGTATGTTTTGTTTTATTCTAAAATGTGCTAAAATGCAATTAGTTCTCAAAACTGACGACAGATGGATTTTGGAAAATAGGAAAATGATGTAGGAAATTGACATTTCACTGAAAACTACTATTTTTCTGAAAAACTTTGGGTTCCAAGCTTCAAAATGAGGGGTCATTTATTAAAATACGTTCAGCCGTTTTCCCGTAATTTCCATTACCAGTTCAAATTATATATTTTATTTTTATTGCAGTGTTTATTTACACCACAATAAAACTTTCGATACTTTGGTATAAAGGATGAAGTGCTTTCAATTACTTTTCAAGTGCAGTGATTGAATAATGAACCTTCCGCTTAGAAATTTTGTTTACATCCGGAATACCTCCCACATTGCACAATCAGTTTTAAGTGTTATATATCTGCACGTTTAACACGTAACTCTCATTACTAGCCCTTTGAAGTTTTATTCCCAATTTAAAAATTACAAAACATTCATTATGTATTGCGCTGATAGTTACAAATTAACACAAATAACTGAATTGTGGAATAGATGAGAAATTAAACTAATGAAGTGTCATTTCTAATTATTGGATTTAAAAGTTTCGCGTAATTACAGGACTGTGATCTTTTAAAAACCTTTAATTGGCTTATGAAGTGCAATATAAAAGCCTTTTGGAGAATAGATGATATGCACACAGAATCTAATTGTCCATACAAAAGAGTTTGTAACACTCGCTTTAATGAAACCATTATCTGCAAATTGCAATTGGAAAAGTATTCTCTTATCTACGAAACCAATCGAACAGAAATCAGTTGAAAATAATGACTACGGTTAAAACCAACTAGTTTTCAAAGAAGAGTTAGTAATATATCTGCATCAGATTAATTCGTGCTCTTCTTAACTAGCAATTACTTTCAAGAGAAGGTGTCTGTTATTCTTTTATTTAATTTATTTTCGTTAATATTTTCCTTCTCGTCTCTCATTTTTTGCATAGTTATAATTGTTTGCCTTTCTAATTTATCAACAGTAATCTCACTAGAGGTTTTGATTTAACTAGAGAAAATCAAAACTCGAGTGGGATTTAATTGACTATTATACGATTAGAAGAAAGTATATAAAGATTGGAAGTAACAAAGTACTCCAATACAATAAAATATTAATTGACTTACGAAAATACATCTGTCTTCAAATGTATTATTGTACCATCTCAACATTACGCTAGATGGCAGTAGTGTTTTATGATTATGTTTTCTTGTTATCAGTTGTGCCAACTATAGAATCTTCATTGAACTCTGTGGACGGTTACTAGTGAAGAAGGCTTTGTTGATTCAGTTTCATTTTTATTAAAACATTTGCATTCCACTTCAATCATCCGGATCCCAGTAATCAACGTCACTTGACAGATGATTTTCAATAAATCTTAGTATTAAACAATCTCTGATACGTGACTATCCATAATATCACATAGCAGAAGCTATAACAAACATAACCTAAATAATATAAATGAGTGTTAGAAAAGTTTTAATTAGGGATGATGAAATAACAAGAAACGTTTTAATTAACGATGATGAAATAAAAATTAAACGTGAATAATTTAAAAAGAAACAATTATTGAAAGTACAATTTTCAAATTTGAATGTTTTAGTTGTAGGTGGTTCAGTTGATGTTATATTGGACGTGTGCGTAAAAGAAGTGAACTCGTTGATGTACATGGTGTATCCCTCAACTTATTCAGGATTTCCGAATGGTGCTCTTCATATATGACCAGTGATCTTTATTAATTCTTGTTCTTGAATGCCAATGCGAGTCATGTTTGAAAGTGCTGTGAATCGACTGGAGTGGTTTGTAATTTTCTGTTTTTGACGTCCAGACCAGTGCAGTTTGAAATGTTGGCAAACAAAGAAACAAATGCTAGGGTAGTGTTAAAAATAAACAAATGCTAGGGACGCGATAAAATTAAACAAATGCTAGGGACGCGATAAAATTGTGCGATAAGCAGCCATGATTGGTTGAAAGACGTCCTTTCGTACCGTTTTATTGGTCAAAAGTAGTGTGACGTAGTAAAAGTGTAATAGTCATTCATAAACCCTTCCTTTGTGTAATTTTTCAACTCGGTGAACAATTTATTTCCCGACTAGAAAGTGGAAACTTCTGCTATCGACTGGTGTATTCCTACATTCTGATTAAGGAAATAAGCTACCTACTTAGCTCAGGCGGCAGACGCGATTCCCTATTGATTTATGGCTGCGCTCTCGGGTTGTGGGTTCGTTTCTCTTTTTTTTTTTTTTGTCCGAATATCTGGTTGAGTTTGCCCGAGACTTCTGCAACTGTAAGGCGAATATAAGGTAATAACATAGCGAGTTCTGGGCCTCATCTCTCCAAATGCCATTTCACGGACTCTAAATAATCTAGTAGTTCATACAACGACTTTAAATAACCGACTAAGAGTACAAAGATGTATTACAATCAAACAATTTTTTTTTCCACCATGTTAATAACGTCAAAACAAATGCTTATACAAATTTTGGCCATTCTAACGCAATTACAAGTGCCGTCTAGAAAGTAAGTTTCTCTGGGGCCGTTTACAGAATGAAAACACAATTTCATGGAAAGATTTATTGAAACAGATACATTAATATTGTTGAGCTATTTTTCAACATATTCCCCACCGGAATTGAGACATTTGTCACACCATGGGATCAACAGAGAAGTGCAGACGGCTGTCACACACTGGTTCCGATCCCAGGAGGCTGACTCCTACGACACAGAGATACAAAAGTTGATTCCTCGGTATGACAAATGTCTTAATTCCGGTGGGGAATATGTTCAAAAATAGCTCAACAATTGCTGTATCTGTTCAAATAAATTTGTCCTTGAAATTGTGTTTTCTTTCTGTAAACGATCCCAGGAAACTTCCTCCCTGGACGGCCCTCGTAATTGCGCTCGAGTGGCCAAAATTTGTGTAATCATTTGTTTGAACATTATTAACATGGTAGAATATAAAAAAATAACTTTCTATCTGGCCCTATGAGAATGTTTACTTGTTAGTAATGCATTGGCGATTCGACAAACACTATAGAGTACCTACTTACAGGGTGATCAATTTGAGAAGACATAAAATAAAAACTCTGTAACATTAGAACTGTTGCTATTTATTTTTCAGTAATCTGTAAATACACTCCAGAAGGATGGGGGTTTAACCCACAACGTGCCACCATTGTGTACAGAAAACAAGTTATATCGTGAGGCTTATTTCTCCCATATGTGATGTAGCATTTCAAGAGTAGTTTTTACAAAAATTGAGACAATCTTTGCTTTGAGATCATCAATATCTCTGAGTCGCTGTACATAGACAACATTCTTCACAATACTCCAAACAAAGAAATCTAGTCAGGTCTGGAGAATTTGGACGCCATGTAATTGGTCACCACGACCTCATTATTTTCACGTGGCTTAAACCATTCATACTCCTAAATTTTTGCAATTAAATCACTTCTTATTTGTGTCATAAAATTATCAATAAAATAGATGTAGAAGTTGTATATTTAATCTGTTACACTTATTTACCTAAAACAGCCAATTTCAAAAGTAGGCCTGCCATATTGTTTGAACTGCTTTGTTTATCGGTTGAGATTGTTGACGCGTGATAACTGGTGGGAAATAATTCACACTCGGCGGAAACAGTTGAAAATCAGTGTTAAAAGTATTTTTCGCATTACTGTTAAAAATGAGTTTTTATCGCACTAGTGTCGAAATGTTTTTTTGTGCGAGATCGTGCGTATTTGCTTGGTTTCCGCAGAAAACCAATCCGCGGAAAGTCTAAAATTCCACATTCAGTATTCCCAACCTAACACATAACAATTTCCCCCTTCTTACCGCTTAAGTGACATATTGAGTTTACTGCTTTAGGCTTTTAACATATTATTTTTAGAGACGTTCAATATAGTAATAATTATAAATTGGAAACTTACCACTGCAATTTCACCTAAATTGCACTGTTAATTATTGTCTTTAAATATTTGCAAAAATTAAGTAAACTCTACAACTCCACTAAAGTTACTGCATTCGTGATGCAAGTAACATTAAGGAAGCCGTGAAAAAACCAACAAGATTCCAGACTCATCATAGACTGGGGGGGGGGGGGAAAGACAGACGTATATCACGGCCTGCTGGAGTATAGTAAACACAGAAAACATTTTAAAGCAACAATGTTGAAGGTAGATATTTTTTTTTGTTTTGAAAATTTGCCGTCATTGAACAGAAACCAAGATGGAGATTTCATTGCAACTAATTAGAAATTCCTCTTTCAGGTATATAATAAACGATCTTCGCACAAAATAATGTACGATACACGAGCGGTATGTTTTCTTTCAATTCTCGGAAGTTAAAAATCTCAACTACGTTTCGCTTTTTCAAACTTTTCCTCGAACATGAAAACTTCAACATACCGCTCTTGTAACGCATATTACTATTTCACACTAATGTCAAAATGTTTTTTTTTTGCACTAGTGTTAAAAGTACTTTTCACACGATACTGTAAATTTTCAACATGCTTGCATACCGTTAAAAAATCTACTTTTAGGAATGGCTGTGAAAAAAATTCTAAACGTGTTTCCTTATTTAGGTGTAATTATATTTCATTTGAATATGCCTTACGCATGATTAAAAAAATAAATTAAAAATCAAATCATCACCTGTAACGCGATATTTGTAAAGAACTGAATTGTTGCAAAGAGCATTAGACGTAGGCTTATCTTCACTACAACGCTTATTTTTATACTTACGTTTGTTTATTTTTTTCTACCTTTATACTTGCGAACCTGTCTACTTGTCCTTTCTTCACAGCTTCCGTTTTTTGTACACTTTTCTTTCATTCCACTTCCTTTATGTCTTTGTACACTCTCATCCTCTCTCCCTTTCAGCCTCTCTGGAATCTAGAACTGCTTCTGGCTCATTAACAATAGAAGCTCCTCTTGCATTTTATCATGATTTCTACGATCTGTTTGCTCAGTGTAGTTTGCTCGAGTTTGTTGAAAAGGGGCTTTCCAATAAGACGACGGAGTGTAGTCCATACAATGGCCAGAGAAGCTCCTCGAGGGCTTTTTCCCCTCAAGGGTCGTGTGAGTTGCAGCCGATATTCCGATACTTTTATATCCGAACATGGCGTCCCTCTGACGTCAAAATACGAGAGTATTGACTTTGTGTGACATTTATTTCTACCTTCCTCTGCAACAAGCTATGAAAAGCGACGTAAGTGGCCTTAAAAAAAAGAGAATATATAATTTAAAAGTTGTAAAGTACGAAGCAAAACAATTTGTGATTATCAGAAAAGTTTATAACTTCATTAAAATGTTCCCGATTAATCTGGTGGATCTGTAATTTCTGAAGTATGAAAATATTTGTTGTTGACTGTGGTGTTCGAGCTGAAAGCTACCACCATAGGTTCGAACCCTGATAAAGCGTGCACATTTTATCGTCAAAACTCTTTCTCTGATACTTCATTTGCTGGCGATACGTTTATTTTATTAATTGGTATTTTCGTTCAGTGTCCGTTTTCATATTCTAGAAATTTATATGGCTTATTTAATTAAATATTATTTTCCATACATTTTGTTTTCTATTATTTTCTCCTTGTCATATTTATCCTATGATTATCTTATGTTCTTCTTGTGATATTGCAGAAATTGAGGCGTTCCCTGGAATAATAATTTAATGTACGTCCAGTCGTTTTTCCATTACCTACTAGCATATCGTCGTTGCTCTTGCAATAACTCTTTTATGACATATTTATCAATTTTCAAATTTTTGCTCTATTAAATAACTTAAATAGTGATACAGCAAATAATAAAATCATCTATATTTAATTAATAGTAGTAGAACTGCACGCATTGTATTATTCCCCTGAAATAATTAGGAACATTAAATCCAGATGTTTGAGATGGGCAGGGCATGTAGCACGTATGGGCGAATCTAGAAATGCATAGTGTTAGTTGGGAGGCCGAAGGAAAAAAGACCTTTGGGGCGACCGAGACGTAGATGAGAGGATAATATTAAAATGGATTTGAGAGAGGTGGGATATGATGATAGAGACTGGATTAACCTTGCTCAGGATAGGGACCTATGGCGGGCTTATGTGAGGGCGGCAATGAACCTCCGGGTTCCTTAAAAGCCAGTAAGTAAGTAAGGTTATTTTACGACGCTTTATCAACTTCTTAGGTTATTTAGCGTCTGAATGAGATGGTGATAGGCCTAATGCCGATGAAATGAGTCCGGGGTCCAGCACCGAAAGTTACCCAGCATTTGCTCATATTGGGTTGAGGAAAAACTCAGAAAAAAATCTCAACCATGTAACTTGCCCCGACCGGGAATCGAACCCGGGCCACTTGGTTTCGCAGCCAAGCGCACTAACCGTTACTCCACAGGTGTGGACTATATGTAATTATATTTCTTTCTTTCGAAAATGTAAGAATTCACAATTTCCTATGTAGCACTGCCATAGAATGAATAAAATAATGTGTTTTGTCTTCCTACTTACTTACTATTTACTTACTTACTTACTTACTTACTTACTTACTGGCATTTAAGGAACCCGGAGGTTCATTGTCGCCCACACATAAGCCCGCCATAGGTCCCTATCCTGAACAAGATTAATCCAGTCTCTATCATCATATCCCACCTCCCTCAAATCCATTTTAATATTATCTTCTCATCTCGGCCTCCCCAAAGGTATTTTTCCCTCCGGCCTCCCAACTAACACTATATATGCATTTCTGGATTCGCCCATACGTGCTACATGCCCTGCCCATCTCAAACGTCTGGATTTAATGTTCCTAATTATGTCAGGTGAAAAATACAATGTTTTGTACTGAAAATTTTTATATTTTGCACATAGGAGTTATTGCAGGAACAACAACGATATATTGAATCCTTAATAACACAGCTCGCTCCTGGCAATGTATTATTTCCCTGTTACAAATACAGCGCCCTATGAAAACATTAAAATATCGTTTTACGCAGTGCTTTTATACGAGATCTAAAATGTTTCAAGCTCTATACCTCAAATTAAAGAATTTGCAGTTGAGTTCTTGTTCTAGAGAACGCTTCAAATTATTTTTGAAATTTTTACGGTCCGTAGTTCGATTCCCGGTGTGAACAATAAGTATTTATCTTCTGTCCAGGGGCCTGTGTTGGCCTGTGTTGTCTCCGCGGTGTCCCTGAGCTATGCTGGATCATATGGTCAGGAAAGTCACCATTGTGTAATATATCTAGAGTTGGTTCAAGGATAGGGTAACCAGACGTCCTCTTTTGTCCGGACATGTGCTCCTTTTCAGGCCTTTGTCCGGGGTCCGGACGGATTTTTAAAAAATCAAGAAATGTCCTCCTCTTCGTAACTTGTAGGCTATGCCTGATATTTAAAAATTTTGAGTTGAAGGATATTCGGACATTAAAAGGGCATTTTATTAGAGGAATGTGTAAATGTTTCCAAAAAGACTTACTATCACGGTTGGCTACCATGAGAAATCAGTAGATTCCTGGTAACAAAGGCAATTTCTAGCATTCGACAATACTGTCGGAAGCTGAAGTCACCGAAGGGACTGGAATTCGATTCATTGTATAATGCGGCTGGGTGGAATTCATAGTCGTCACTTATAAAGGAGTGAATCCTTAAGTAATAAGGGATTGCTTATAATAAGTGAATCCTTAAGTAAATCCCGAATTCATAGACAACACTTATTCTCAAGTAATGAGTGTTCACTTACAGCTGCCGGACATGACGTCATAATAAAAGCTGGCTCTCATTGGACTAATCAAATGTCGTTCTACATGTGGAGTTGCTATAACAACGAATTATCAATATTATTGTACTAAATAACAATAAACTTAACTGAAAATAAGTAGATTATGCTGAAAAGAAAGAATTTTTCCGAAGAGGAACGACTTCTACTTTGAGAGCTTGTTTTAAGGCATAAAGACATAGTAGAAAACAGGCAATCTAATTGTCTCTCTTTATGAGGAAAGAAAGCTGCTTGGGAAACTACTGCGTCAGAATTCAATTCCAACTCCGAAAATATTTCAAGGAATGTTAAATAGTTGAAGAATCTATGGGAAAATATAAAATTTATTAGGAAGGCAGAATTCGCGGCAGAAAAGAGAAGCTTACTGAAAACTGGTGGTCATCCAGCGTCTGGCACCAACGTTGAAGACGACCCTGAACTCGATTCCTGTGGCATTGATATTGAAATGTACACATATATATGTGCCATCATTAACACTGATAACTCCCGGGAAACCAGCTTTCTTAAAAAGGTCCACTTTTAATGCATTGAATGCCTCTACATGTGCTGAAAATTTTATGAACCTTTTAATATGACGCGATACTGCTTCGGAGAGTTTCGAAATTATTCTGCACACTATAGGCTGAATTACGTGGTACAGATCTGCACACCAATAATGTAAAATAATGTATTCGGTGTTAATAAATTATATTAATTCTGTTGTGAGAAATAGACCAAGTGTAATTACGACCTACTTGAAATGATGATGCTGCATAAAAACGTAGTGCTATCAACATTTTCAACAGCGATGGGCGTGGTAACCCTCTGTTGTTTGCTAGATACAGTATTTGTCTATTAAAGGCAGTAAAATATCAATAAATGTGGTCTTGCGAAAACGATATCGTTTCTTAAATTCCAGTCCACTATACATTTCCAAAGGATTCTCCATGTCTCTAATATACCTTTTTGGGACACATATGCCTTCCTCATTTCTTTCAACAAACTCCACAATATCCTCAAAATCATTCTCGGTATCCATTTTGAAAATGAGTGGTCACTTAAAGGTACAGGTGAGCTCACTTAAGGGGAGAGGATGATATTTTTTAGTGAAAAATGAGTAAATTAAAAAAAAATCTTTAAAATGCTCTGTGATATGTGTGGAATGCATAGCATAATATTTTGTGGGTATTTGTGCCCTTATCAGATGCTAAGACGCCATTTTTGGACTTCCTGCGTTATGGATTTTTAAATCACTCGACCCCTTTTATTGTTGTTTCCGGTGAATTGAATTTTCAAATTTTTTTTCTTTAAAATATTCTTTGATATGTGTGGAATGCATTGCATAACATTTCGTGGGTATTTGTGCCCTTATCGGATGTTGAGACGCCATTTTTAAACTCCCTGCGCTATGGATTTTTAAATTAACTCACCCCCTTTTATCGGTTTACGGTAACTTCAGTTTTTTTGATACATTGCCAGATAAAAATGGATATAATTTCTGAACTATTAAAGATACATGCATGACATTTAGAACACACATTCTTTAGACTATTAGGAAACTTTTCTCTGTAACAGAATTTTGTTAATTGATTTCATTTGAAAGCTACGTCCGTTTGTTTACAAGAAAGGAATTCAGAAAAGTGTTATTAAATTTAAATTGTTTATTTTACAAATGTAGGGACTAATATCAAAATTCTGTTACAGACAGTTTGTAGAGCATGAGTTTGCAAGTACATTCCAAAAAACGGGATGAATCTACCTTTAAAAATGGTTTAGATATATCGATTTTAATAAAATCCTGCATTGGGCATATTTTTTTTTCAAATCTGGGCCCCCAAATATTTTTTTTTTTCAAAATATTTATTTTTAGTTGAGTTTCTACAGGTATGAGCTCTCTACATATAACAAATTAGTATTTTACACCAAATAGGAAAAACGTTTTAAAAAATACCGTCCTCTCCCCTTAAGTAATCACTCATTATGTCAATGAGGAACTATGAATTAGAAATGAGTATAAGTAACCACTCATTTATAAGTGACGACTATGAATTCCACCCAGCCGCATTATACAATGAATCGAATTCCAGTCCCTTCGGTGAGAAGAGTTCAGCTTCTAACAGTACTGTCGAATGCTTGAAGCTGGCCTTGTTACCAGGAAGCTACTGATTTCTCATGATAGCCTACCGTTCGTGGATTAAAATGAAGCCAGTTGACTCCTCTATCAACTGACAAGGACAAGTTCATGGCTAATAAAAGTTGTAGCACGAGCCGTTGTTAAGACGTTTAGAACTGATGCAGTGCCAATGCCAAGTGTAACAGCTGTCTCATAATTGGTATTCTGCCGCAGACACACCGATTCACTCTTAACGCTGTTGTAAAGTACGCACAAATTCCACAATTTGGGACTTCTGGCCGAAATCTATGGCTGACCACTAGGATCCAGAATACAAAACAGAGGTTAAATTAAAAATACAATATGATTGCGGAAAGAATACGGAACAATGATAAATTTAAAAATAAAGTACAATTTGATTTCGGAGAAACATGAGATGAAAATACATTGAAGAGTAATGAAATGAAGTAAAAAAAAGAAATTACATAGTATTATACAAGTGATTGTGTAAAATGGATAATGAATCTCTGAATACCATTAGACAAATTTTGTTAATGTCCTCATTAGAAAATTTAAGAGAAAGGAGAATGGTTTTGGTTAACTTAAATGAAGTTCCCCTAGCGCCAAAAAGAAGTCCTTTCACTTCCCATGTATTAATATTCATTTTGTATCTCTCACTGAAGTGAGGAATACATGGGTTGTAAATAGACTTCTTTTCATTGTTAACGTTTTTGTCTTGTTGATCATCTTTCTCTAAATGGACAGTGGGATCAAGAATGAGGCTTCTTTGATTCCGGCGATCGATGGCTATAATGTCTGCTCTTCTCGTTGACCCATTCTCAGCCAAACAGTGCACTTCTTCGTAAACCTCGCACTTTGCTTTCCGAAGAGTGATTGCGATGGAGCTTCTCACTTAATGGTGGCGATTGTTCCTCAGTAGTTCTCCTTTAGGGCAATAACCCAAAACCTGCCCAAGGGTTTCTACTTCGCTGCATCCTGGATGACGACACTTTTGATCTTGCAAGGAACGACCTGGCACCGATCGTACTGCTGCGATGTTTGTGGACATCTTTATGGCATTGGTCCACTCTGAGGATGATACTTTTGTATTATGGAAGTTTCTTCCGCTGTGCAAGCGTTTCTAGTCACAAATTCAATGCATCGGGGCTCAGTGCTTCGCAGAACAGTGGAGGTTTCTTATATCCAATAGGCACTTAGTATCAGTAATATTTTGTTCCACCTGTGTTCTTCTAACAAGGGAATGTTAATGAATCTTTGTTGAACCTCTCCTCAAATTGCTCAGTTAGTTGTCCACAGCAGATGGGCAATTAATGTTAAAAATTAGCTGCACATACTAACTGTATAGATGGTCCCCTGAGTGCAGAGCTGTAGAGTAGACCATAAGCCTGTTTTGAAGATGTTCCGGTTTCGAGTACCGAAACATCTTTTCAGACTTGCGTTTTACCACTTTGTGACAATTTAAGTATGATTTCCAACAATTATTCTCAACCTCACCAGCATTTTAGACCTTTCCGATATTTACCCTTAAATACAATGACTGCATTGTCTTGATTTTATAATACGCAATAATCGTATACAAAATTTGGGACGTGCTTGTTTAGGCGTGTGTCAAATTTGCTTCCGCTGCCTGTACTTGAAACGCTAACTACATTCTGTCCGGAGCGTCGTATGTTCACCTCAGACTAATACAAATATACCGATGTCACGGCCCTAAATATCACACAGATATCTGTCCTCTTATTTGAAATTAGAAATGCATTAGAGACACAAGGATGCTGTGAACTAGTAGCTATTTCTCTGGGAAGAAAAGTGGGCTAAAGTAAAACCATTAAAATGGTTGTCCTCGCTGTGAAAGCTAGATAGAAATTTTCAATCCAGTTCTGTAATTCAAAACGAATAACATTCGCAGTGTGTAGGCGGCAGCGTCTAGCTTTCACTCCCTTGTGTGCGTTCTCCGTGTATTGTTTTATACAAATACGCTTCCAGCAATCCCTCATCGTTAAAATAAAATCGCATTTCTGTGTAGGAATAGCAGGCGCCGGCTAGGAATATGAGAAACGTGTTATATTCGAAATTAAATTAATGCCGGCGAATACAGCACGCTCCTCTGTCCTCCTCCTCCTCCTCCTCTGCCTTTGAGAGTATATGGAATAGAAATATCGCATCTGTTTTAATATTTCACTACTATTTCAATAAATTGTCAAAGTGAAATAATAATTAAAGTCGTGCTACTACATTTTCGACTTGTAAATTTAATTTCCTTTATGAACGTATGATGTAGGCCTATAATAGAAGCTTTGAAAAATTTCTATGAACGTGTCTTCACATCGTACATCATGATTTTGATATGAGAAAATAATCATATAAATCAATCATGTCTACTGATGCCCATAGGCGCAAGCGCGCACTTCAGAGCTCAGGAGAGCCTGAGGGCTTTACAGCGCAAAGGAAAGAGACAGACGAAAAAGTAGTATATCAGCGTATTCCGAATCTCACCGGTCCGGTGGCATCAATGACGTCACGTTGCAGCGAAATAAGGAACAAAACTGCTGGAATGATCGATGGCTGTCATGGCGACTGTACAAGTTGTTGTCTGTGCTACGCTAGCAAAATTTTGCGAAATTTCCGTACTTCCATCTCGTTCAAAGAAAATATAGCATAAACAATTTATTTCTTGAACCGGTAGTAATAACGGGTCCGTTGACATGTTCGCTCATAAGCCATTAACATATTGTTTTTACGTTGTGCTCATTACAAACAATACAGCAGAACACACCGCCATGACACAACAGTGCACGATGTTATTCGTCTGCTAATTCCCGCCCTATACAAGAACCAATCAGATTCACTGATGGCGGCTGATGGAGACTGCCACCACCTCTGCAAGTTGATGACACCGGTGCGACACCGGTGGACCATCAATGACGTCATCGGCGGAATTCGGAAGACCGTGATGCCATCGGATTGCTCACCGGTGAGATTCGGAATACGCTCTATGCTGCTTGGTCGAGCTATATACAGGGATGGCCAGCACTGATTCAATGGATAAAGGGAAGATAATGTATTAAAACTATATCCATGTTAATCTTTTGATTTGTCTGAGAAGTATATTAATGCATTATAAGTATGTAAGTTTTAATTTTAATGATCAGTTTTCACAAGTTTGCTTTCTTATTCAAAAGGAATATTTTCTCAACTTTTTTACAGAAAAGTGAAATTTTTAGATATGTTTATTTAGTAGCCTTACAGATGCTGAAACAATGTTTTCGTAAATCTAATATATCGTAAATACGTTTTACTGAGAGTGTAATGAAAATTTTAAAAGTATTCGCATGGAAAATATTTGTAAGAAAATGAATTAACAAAGCGACTATTGTTACAACATAAAAGACGTGTCCATGTGTTGTAAAAACGCCAATTCTATAACTTCAGCAGATTTCGAGAAAATAATTTAATATTCTGATGATAGGAAGTTGCGCACCAATATCACCTTAAAAGCATAATGCGATAAGAGTTTTGTTATGCAATATTAGTTACAGTTAAAACATATAAGTTACCTACGTAACTTTGCTTTGTACTATAGTCTAATATTGTTGTGATTAGTTTATTGATTACTTTTGTAAGGCTAAAGATACCATCAGTATCAATTCCAGCTTACCATGTCTTACTTAATCTCTTTCTTTGGAATATTACTTTCTTTATGAATTGTGTACTTCATTAACTTAGTACAGTAGTATTACTATGGAATTTATGTGAATATTCCTTCTTAACTCTTTATTATGTTATTAACATTTAAAACACAACTACAATATTAAGAAAGTAGCGTTAGTACTGTTGTTTTACAGACAATATAGATAATATCAAACAGAAAGAAGCCATATAAAAATAACGACAAAAAATGTCACATTCCGTTTGCAGTTTGTACGCCACTGTTACCCCAGTTAGGACCATGACTGGATGTTCAGAAGAGCCTTCAATTACAGATGTTTTATCTGGAGTTAGGGTTATTGTAGCGTTGCATCTTCTGCGCTGTCCGCATCTGCAAACAACACCGGATCTCGAAATTTATGCCTGGTATACATTATACCCCTTGATGTATTGGTTTCACAAAACCCCTAATAATTCGAGTGAATCGAAATTCCCCATCGTGATGCTCCATCAATACAATAAATTTGATAATAACTAAAAAAAGTAAGAACGTCACCTTACATCTAAAATTTTTTTGCCAAATACTTGCTGTATATTCGTAACTGGAATGGAATGGAAACAACCTTACAATGTCAGTTAAATTTCATTGTACTTATATGCGTAACCACGGAAACAACCTTACAATGACAGTTAAATCTCATTGTACTTATATGCGTAACCACGGAAACAACCTTACAATTACAGTTAAATCTCATTATACTTATATGCGTAACCACGGAAACAACCTTACAATGACAGTTAAATCTCACTGTACTTATATGCGTAACCACGGAAACAACCTTACAATGACAGTTAAATCTCATTATACTTATATGCGTAACCACGGAAACAACCTTACAACGACATGTTAAATCTCATATACTTATATGCGTAACCATGGAAACAACCTTACAATTACAGTTAAATCTCATTATACTTATATGCGTAACCACGGAAACAACCTTACAACGACAGATGTTAAATCTCATATACTTATATGCGTAACCACGGAAACAACCTTACAATTACAGTTAAATCTCATTATACTTATATGCGTAACCACGGAAACAACCTTACAATGACAGTTAAATCTCATATACTTATATGGGTAACCACAGAAACAACCTTACAGTGACATTTAAATCTCATATACTTATATGCGTAACCACGGAAACAACCTTACAATGACATTTAAATCTCATATACTTATATGCGTAACCACGGAAACAACCTTACAATTACAGTTAAATATCATTATACTTATATGCGTAACCACGGAAATAACCTTACAACGACAGATGTTAAATCTCATATACTTGTATGCGTAACCACGGAAACAACCTTACAATTACAGTTAAATCTCATTATACTTATATGCGTAACCACGGAAACAACCTAACAACGACAGATGTTAAATCTCATATGCTTATATGCGTAACCACGGAAACAACCTTACAATTACAGTTAAATCTCATTATACTTATATGCGTAACCACGGAAACAACCTTACAATGACAGTTAAATCTCATATACTTATATGCGTAACCACAGAAACAACCTTACAACGATATTTAAATCTCATATACTTATATGCGTAACCACGGAAACAACCTTACAATGACATTTAAATCTCATATACTTATATGCGTAACCACGGAAACAACCTTACAATTACAGTTAAATATCATTATACTGATAAGCGTAACCACGGAAACAACCTTACAATTACAGTTAAATATCATTATACTTATATGCGTAACCACGGAAACAATCTTAAATGACATTTAAATCCGATTAAATTTTTCCAATGAAACATTAATAAACTATTAAATCTAATTGATGGCCAGAACGCCGGTGACTAAAATATGATCGGTGACAAGAAGGTATAATGACGACATCTCCGGTGACGACAATTCCTAGACCCGCTTTTATGTGCCTTTTGATCTCATATTGCTCTAATGCATTTAATTGTGGACTTTTTGGTTTGATATGTAGCATCGCCATATCTGTTCCTACTTTACTGTAATTGTTACAACCCTAATATAATAGACACATTAATAGGAATTCAAAACAAAAACACAACATACCAACATAAATAACACACGAGAATAAATGCATAAGATTAACATATCACAATACCAACATATACAAAATTGCAGTTCCATTGAAAGAAACTAAAATACAAGATAGCATACAAAAGAAATAATACAATACAGAAATATCTAAACAGTCACATCAGACAAACAAATAAATAGAATTCAACTGGGGTTTACAAATTAAAATTCAGTAACTGTCCAGATTTCTACGTAGGGCAGACTGAAAGATCATTCCAAATAAGGTACAATGAGCACATTACGACCGGCTGCTCGATACAAAATATTTGTTGCTGTTTCAAACGTCTTCAGTACACACTGCAGCAAGCAAATCATTATAAAACACAAAGTTGTTGCTGTGATCCTTCAAGTTAAAATTATAACTAGCAGGACGTTTTTCTTTTCATACAAGGAGCGCGTCTCAGCATCACATTTCATCTAAAAATTATCTTATTATACTTTAGATAAAATGCAAACCCTTAATTTGTTACAGTATCTGATAATTAGTTTTGTTTCTGTACATTAATATAAATTCTATTTTATTAGTCTACCAGCCATACCCGTGCGCTTCGCTGCACTTATTAGAAATAAACATTGACTTAAATCTAAATACAGTTTTGTAATTACTAGAGACAGGATTTTCATGCACTATCAAATCGTAAAATATGCATGCATCTATACATTATCAAATGGCCAAATATGCACATTGAAGGGAAAAAACACTGAAGAAATATGCTCTATCAAAATCGAAACTTACATTTTATTTCCGAATTGCACAATGCACTATTAACAGTCTTTCAAAAGTTCTAAGATATTCTTTTCTCTTGATCCACTGTGCCACAAGATCTCTTCTCGAACATTTAATCGGGGACATTACAACACTTCACAGATCAGCACAGAACACAAATACAGTATCTAATTCACAAAACACCTATAGGACATGTAGCCTACTACAGACCTTCTACCTATCTACTTTTCCAAATTAAAGGCATGTTAAGGGAAGCATGTTACTGCTATTGTCGCCAAACTACAAGTATGGGAGGGAGCAGAAGAGGCATCCTTCTAATAATAATTTTGCCTCAAGGTAAGACTTGTATAGAACAGGAGTGTAGAATTTCAGTGTGACAATACAATGAGAGGATTAGCTGGTAAGGTTCAAAGTCCTCAGGTAGAAACCCTGCAAACCGTTAGCATTTCACTTATATTTTTCAGTACTTGTACTCAAATATTGTAAGCTCAGAAATACTAAACTCTACGAGGAAACATTTACAAAATGCCGTATCATGCGATTTAATAAAAAAATATGCAATGAAACTATAAAAATGGACGTAATATGCAACATAAACCTCAAAAGATGCATTACTAAACTTAAAATCTAAAAAACATGCATTATGCATGAATTTACCACTAAAAAGACCAAAACATACAAATATGCACGGAAAAAATATACATATTTCGAATCACTAAGCCATAAAACGGATATTTACAAAGTTTGAGAACTGTAACAAGCTTATATAAAAACATGCATTTGCATGGAAATCCTGTCTCTAGTAATTACTTACATTGTTAGTGGACAATAGCTTTTTGTATGTTGTACGTCGTTTGCTCTGAATCATTTTGAAAATTGTATTTAAAACTGCCGTTTGAATTTAACGGTTATTATCATGCAGTAATTTTTAGAGTTGCTCAGTCAATTCTACTTTTAAGATTGATACTATATTAGACTTGGTCAGCGTCTCTGAAATGAAAACAGGCTACTTGTAAGAACTGAAGGCTCTTTAATTTCAGCTGAAGGAGTGACAAGCCTATGCTTGAGAACGGTTTCTCTTGGTCAAGGAAAGCACCAGACCAGGATATTGCGAGCTTGAGCGTGGCAGAACAACCGCAATAATCAATTTGTCATAATTGCCGATACCATGACAACCGAGGCAGCGATGATGATGGGGATGGCGATAATGGAAGCGTTGTGGTGTTAGGGGGGGAGGGATTGAAGTGAGAGTGGGGGTGGTTTTCAAAGCGACGGATTGGAAGTTGCTTGTGGTGGAGCGAGGAGGGTGGGTTGTAATATTACAGAAGAAGAAGGATCTGACATTTACCGTTGCGAAGAATACAGCTCTTCACAAAGCTTAAACAAGACGTAGTGTTACGTAGTCGCTTAAAGTGACAAGGAGAGTTCAGATTTTTAAGTTTACCAATTTCAAGGTTACTTATACAATTATCGCTTAAGGGGGGAGGTACAGCTTTCGTCAGCATAATTTTACTATACTTAAATAAATATTTTTTCTCAGAATTTATAGATACTCTATAATTATACTATCTGCAACATCAATAATTTTAATGATTTTGAAAACCCAAACGGCTGGGGGGAACACGTTACTGACACAGCGGGAAAAGCATGGAGAGCGTTACACTTTGTGATGAGGGTACTAAGAGAAGGCTCTGATAAATCCAAAGAGATTGCATATAAATAACTAGTTCGTCCAGTAATGGAAAATGGTGCTGCATGTTGGGATCCTTACAGATTAGAACATATTAAGACACTGGAAAAGATTAAAAAACGGGCTCTCAAGTGTTGTCGTAATAATTCACCATTAAAATGGGACACACTCACGGACAGGAGAACGCGAATTCGATTATATGAAATGTTCAAAACATACAGAGGTGAGCCTGCCTGGAGAGAAATAAAAAATAGGTTGCAGCCGCCAAATTACTTTTTAAGGAACGACCACTCATATAAACTGAGGGAAAGAAGACAGGGGACGGACACTGGAAAGTTTTCTTTTCTCAATCGTACTATCAGAGACTGGAATGCTTTACCTGCAGACTTACTGAAGGCTTTACCAATAACCAAAAATGTATTTAAAAATAGGCTTAAAGACTTTATTAATAGACAGTAGTATATTATACACACTATTTAAAGGGTGTAATTGATATTTTGTTATTAAAGTGTTGTATCAGTGAAGAAGTGTGTTGTGTCAGTGAAGTGTATTGTGTAAGTGAAGTGTCTTTCTGTCAGAGAAGCTTTATAGTTTATAGTGGCAGTGAAAAGTATTTGAATAGCGAAATGTTTTTGAAGTGTTAGTGAAATCAGGATAGAATCAGTGAAATGTGTCGTAGTTCCAGTGCAGTGAGTTGTCAGCGAAATGAGTGTAGTGCTGAAAGGTACTTGTGCAGATATGAACATCATAGTCGTGGGTTTTGGTTGTAACTTAGGGTTAAGATACAAATTAGATTTACTTTAAATGTTATTTTAAGTGATCGTGCTTTATTTAATTTAGGATGCTCCCTGTTATTATTGGTATTAATTATTATTATTATTATTATTCATTTATTATTAATTGTATTTTTTATTAATTGTGTTTATTATTAATTGTCATTATTGAGTGTAATTAGTTATCACTGCCACCGAATATATACCCATTTGCAATGTGAATAAATACATACATACAATAGTTTTTTTTATTATATTAACCGTGTATTTAAATAATTTATCATTGAAACGCTGTTTGAATATGTTTCTTTGCCTGGAGTCTGTGCCTCGTCAGATCGACTTTGATGACATCATTAATGCTTTCTCTGTGAAGAAAGTGTGAAGGAAATCTTTATAAATCACAAGTAAGATGCGTGTATTTTGATTCCAGTAATTTATTGTTTTCTGAATTGTAACATTTCATTTAAAACTAATTTAAAGTAAACATAACCTGTATAATAGCTTCTCATAAACTGTTTGTGATAATTGTGGGAGCGGCAAATTTTAGCACTGCCTAGGGGCCGCACTATACCTAAATCCGGCCCTAAGTTCGGGTTAAATTTGACTCGTTTAGGGCGTTCTTGGTGGACAGAAAGTGCGGACGTCCTAGTATTAACAAAATAGCCTAATCTATTTTTAAGAGGAGACTATGCATCGCCTGCCCATTGTTAGAAAAAGTTTATAGTTATTTAGTTTTAGCACAGTGTTAAAACTAAATTACTTCTAACACGCTACCTATAATTTCAAATTCATAACACTGTCATCAACTGCTAAAAAGGCTTCTTTTATGTTTACTTAGGCCTAACGTTGTCTGTAAATCAGCTGTGACCAAAGCGGGTTTCGTGATTACACCGTGTAATCACAGATATTCAACGGGTACGAGGAGTTTCCTGTACATTGTTGAGTTTTCATTCATGTACTGAAGGCAAGAAGTGGCGGTATCATGTCGCTCTACAAACTCCGTCTCTACAAGCAGTAAGACGTGGTTTCGTAAAGAATGAAAAGGAGAACTTTTTTGTTGTTCTGGCGGACAAAATGTAATATGTTTACTTTGCTCAACGGTTGAATTAGGAGTGTATTGAAACATTAATTGCCACGCTGAATAATGTATTATTATTATTATTATTATTATTATTATTATTATTATTATTGTTATCATCATTACTGACCACTAAGTATGTGTTTCTATAATTCTTCTGTACGTGCATGAATATTGACATTTTTAGATCTTCTCCCTAGAAGGATAAAATTATTGGCTTTTATCTCAATTTAATCTTGTTAATCTTTAGATGAGGGTACCTATTTATTAGTTATTCATATAATAATAATATTGTAGAAAAACCGATTCAATATTTTGTGCCAACGAACTGTTAAACGTCAGGAATTGACATAAGTCTTAAATCATAGCCAGGAAGAGAAAGATGACATAAATAAATGTAAGAAAGTCAGCTGCCTAATGGGGTTTGAAATATCTCGTGCTCTAAAGCCTTTTAATATAACAGAATTTCTGAAAAGAGTAATGATTAAAATAGCTTAAATAACTTGTCCATAAGAAGTTTTTAATTTTGGAAAACTACGAATCGAGAGAAGAATTTAGAAAATTCCTGATTATATTCAAGAGGAAGGTTAAAAAAGAAGCAAGAAAAATCGTATATTATTCACTGGCTCTTGATGACAGCAGTGACATTGCTGATACAGCAAAGCTTGAGATTTTTATCCGCGGGATTAATCAAGATGTTAGTACAGGAACCACCACTGGTTGTAGTTTTCATGCCAAGTACCTTTCCTCCGTCTCCTTACTTCATAGGCTGTCTGTCGCATGCAATCACTTCAGCTCGAGTTTTGGTTACCGCTGTCTATAAATTCTTTTATGCTCGACCATGCCGAAACTTAGTAATTATACACCTGGTAGCAGACCTTCAATGCATGTCATTAAAGTACACCTACTCATTAAAGGTCAGGTCTTTCAGCCAATGACGACTCAGGTTACAATTGTTCAGCCAATGACAGGTCAGCTTTCTACCGTTATAAAATCGCAAATATCGATTATTCTCGGATATGCAATCGAAAGAGAATTAGCGAAAAGTCACGAGGCTGGAAATCCAATACTGTCGCAGAAGGTTATGTTCTGTTACTATAATAATTAGCGTTAATTGTAAATAATATTCAAATAAATTCAATTTGTCATCTCGTTTTTCAATGTCTAATTTAATTTCAATGTTATCTCTGTAGGTTCTTATGGCCTAGCAAAGTCAATGTGCACATCTGTTCCTCGGAAAAAATCAATACTTTCGCGTCTGCGTACATCTCACAACATACGGGACATTGGTCCAGGTCAGATAGAATAAAATTAATAATATCAAGTTAGAAATATGGTCGAGCATAAAAAGTCGTATGAAACTCGCCTATAATGGTAATTAAGAAGCTCGTATGAAAATTATGAAACTCGCTTGCGCTCGTTTCATAAATATCCATACTCACTTCTTAATTACCTTCATTATAGGCTCGTTGAATAACGTACTATTAAAGATAGTCGTGGCTTCGAATGTCACCACGTCATGAATATTCACTCGTCATTGTGTTGTACTGTGTTATCTCAAATTGATAGATATCGCCATGTTAAACTCATCTCAGAAGAGCACCACTGCATACCTTATATTTTTTAGTTTAAACAGGCATTCAGGATACACCCCGATCCCTAGATGAAGGTGATCAGCTTTGGGAACATAAAAATCTGCGCGGTAGAATTTTCTTTCTCCGTGAGCGCAGTTTGAAGAGGAGCTCAATGGACAGAATCCCCCGTGGGGGATGAAACTCATTTGATACGAGTATAAGAAAGTCAGAGGCGCGCTGAAAATCATGACGGAAAAAAATCTCATCCGTTGGATAGATATACCTATCGCATTAAGAACTCATGGAATTGACCTTATCGAACACACGATGCTACATAATATTTTTTCGTTATTTGTTTCTACATTCATGAGAGGTAATTTGGAAATATAAAGGAATTAATAACTGCAATAATAATAATAATAATAATAATAATAATAATAATAATAATAATAATAATTACCGATGCTCAGCTATGACAGCGAAGCATGGACACTGAGGAAAGCAGATAAAAGCAGAATAACGGCTTGTGAAATGCGATTCATGCGAAGAACAGCGGGCTATACTAAATGGGATCTGAAAAGAAATTGTACAGGATTCATATCATATGATATATCATATCATATCATATCATATCGCTAACACTGGTTTATGAATACGAAAAACGTTAGTTCGCTGAACATCCACCGGAAGCCCGCGCTAAGAATGTCTATGAATACTGCCCTAAAAGATTAAGTATTATTATTATTATTATTATTATTATTATTATTATTATTATTATTATTACTATTATTATTATTATTATTATTATTATTATTATTATTATTATTATTATTATTATTATTATTATTATGTTATTTCTTTACGTCGATCCTTTTTCAGCAGATGAACAAATAATGCGGTTACATCTTCAATTTAAACTCACAGATTTACAATGTGATGTTAAATGAAAGCTAGATGTAAGGACTTGACAAATGTTGAACTTTTTAAATCTTTCCCAAAAAGTAAATATCCGAAGCTTTGTTCTTTCGCTTGCTCTGTTGAAGCCGTGTTCGCTACAACTTACGTTTGTGAAAAATTGTTTTCAACAATGAAAATAGTAAAAACCAAATTTAGATCACAACTGACAGACAAATACCTTCGTCATCAACTACGTCCGGCAGTAAGTGACATAATACCTGATTTTGAAACTCTGTTGCAGAGACATTCTGAAGACAGTTAATTTTAGGTTGTGATAATTTGTCCTATGTTTTATTAATCATTTCTTTCTTCGTTACACGTACTGTCCATTTTTATTATCATTAATTTCTCTAAATAGATTTACAAAACCTCTAGGGCCGTATTCATAGACATTTTTAGCGCGGGCTTCCAGTGGATGATCAGCGTTTTTCGTATTCATAAACCAGTGTTAGCGATAGGATATGATTTGAATTCTGTACTAGTAACCAGTGGATAGCCGGGGCTAGCTTAGTACGCTCGTAGCGCGTGCTGCGAAATGTCTATGATTTGCACCCCTAATGGCAATTACATTAATATTCTCATTATAGAAATATATTTTAGATTTATATATTGGTTTTTCTGCCTGTAACATAGTTCTAGTAAGCTTATATCATATTAATTTTCATCATTTTACTAGCTATCTCAAATCTCAAATTAATTATAATTGATTGAATTAAATTAGCTCATAAATTAAGTTACTACTTTACCTTATAGGTTTAGCTAAATTTAAATAAATATGTAGTCTACTAGTCGTTAAACTTAACTGAAGAATATTGCTGGAGAACCTTTTAAGTGTAGTGTAAATATTAGTAAGTTAAATATGTATTGTATTGATTAAGAGAGAGGAACAGAGATTAAGGGTGTTTGAGAATAAGGTTCTTAGGAAAATATTTGGGGCTAAGAGGGATGAAGTTACAGGAGAATGGAGAAAGTTACACAAAGCAGAGCTGCACGCATTGTATTCTTCACCTGACATAATTAGGAACATAAAATCCAGACGTTTGAGATGGGCAGGACATGTAGCACGTATGGGCGAATCCAGAAATGCTTATAGAGTGTTAGTTGGGAGGCCGGCGGGAAAAAGACCTTTGGGGAGGCCGAGACGTAGTTAGGAAGATAATATTAAAATGGATTTGAGGGAGGTGGGATATGATGGTAGAGACTGGATTAATCTTGCTCAGGATAGGGACCAATGGCGGGCTTATGTGAGGGCAGCAATGAACCTCCGGGTTCCTTAAAAGCCAGTAAGTACGTAAGTAAGTAAGTAAGTATTGTATTGTATTGTATTGATTAAGGCTGGTTGAGTGGAAGAGAAGACCTTATGGCCTTAACTCTGCCAGCGAAAATAAAACATTATTATTATTATTATTATTATTATTATTATTATTATTATTATTATTATTATTATTACACATTAGTTTGTAACCTTATACTGTATAAAATTATATTTCAGTACTTGACGAAAGGAAAATGAAAATCCGTTAATAAGTCAGACAGTTGCTTCACTTCCCCTTCGGCGCATGATCACATTTTCGCCACGGCTACACTAAACTATACTCGTTTCGGACATAACAGAATGACAGTAACATTTAATAAATCTCCATCAGCGCAATTCTAAGTAGGTCATTTGCAAGAGGACATTAGGCAGTACATACTGCTGTTGGAGACTTGTAGGAAAATCGTTGTTCTGTAAGCACCTTGTACATTCCTTTGAGTGCGACCATCTCAGAATGTTAATGTAAAGCCGGCGCGAATGTAATGTTAATGGCCAGTCTGTCAAACAATGGAAGGGACACTTGACGGTGCATAATTTAAAAGTCTAACTTTTATTGTCTCCACTTAATATGAGGGAGTGAGTCCCGCTTTAAATCGCCCACCGTCTCGGGGCTGTTTTATTCGAAGAGGCGGCCCACTCGGTTCTGAGTCATTGTGCTGTGATTGCAGACCCCGGTGTTCGTCACCTTTGTCATTATAATACGTTAGGTACAAGTGGGAGCTTTCCTTATGTTTATATGCATCGAAGATTTTTGGACCCCAGACAAGAGTTTTAAATTCAGTCCATTTTTGGAGATATTGGAGTGACATATGGCGGATTACGGTTAGCGCGTAGCTATGTCATGTAAGTTGTCCCTAGTTCAATTCCCGGTTCCGATGAACAAGATATTTATTTATTTTTATTTGTTTATTTAATAATAACATATACATAAAAACGTTACATTAAAATACCCGAAAGAGCAAAGCCCGTGTTCGGGGACAGTTCCGTTACATAGATATACATACTTTGTAGACAAAATACTTAAGAAAAAGGTCACATAAAGATGATAATAAAATTAGTAAATAATAATACTAGTAATAACTGAGTGAAAAAAGAGACGATATTGAGATTGATGGATTAATATTAAATTATTATTAGTAGTATAATTAGTACAGGTCATGTTGATAT